>NC_140166.1:132294555-132319555 GCF_963971535.1 Notolepis coatsorum | reverse complement strand
GCACCCAGCAACATATATATATATATATATATTTTTTTTTTTTTTTTATTATTCTTATTTTTATTTCTATATATATTATATATCTTGTTGGCTCAACGACGGTCAACACCCTAAGCTTTCAAACAAGCCCAAAACTGTCACCATGACACAACTTCTCTTGATGTTAGAAATGGCCTCTTTTCAGTGGTTTTCAACTTGGCAAAGTCTCCCATACACGTCCCACAGGAGAATGTGCCCGGGGGGGGGACTGTAACCTCTACCATGTCCACCATCAGGGCAGAGCAGTGGGACCATGGTCTTGGTTTGTAGCAGAGAAAGTAGGCAGTCACTGAGCCAACCACACATTCCACACTACACGACACTGCACTACACTGCACTACACTACACTACACTACACTACACTACACTACACTACACTACACTACACTACACTACACTACACATTACACACTACACTACACTACACTACACTACACACTACACTACCTACACTACATTACTAGATCTAGATCTTGTATCTCAATGGGACATTCCTGGATAAATAAAGGATAAATAAAAACTACCGGTACACTACAAACTACACTACACTACACACTACACTCACATAATGCTGCTGAGAACCTGTTGTGAAGTGAAAACCCTTAAGATAACATTACATAACATAAGTTAAGTTAAGATAACATTACATAACATACTATAAGTTAAGCTAACATAACATAAGTTAAGATAACATAACATACTATAAGTTAAGATAAAATAACATAAGTTAAGTTAAGATAACAATACATAACATAACATACTATAAGTTAAGATAACATAACATAAGTTAAGTTAAGATAACATTACATAACATAATATAAGTTAAGATAACATAGCTTAAGTCAAGATAACATTACATAATATAAGTTAAGATAACACAAGTTAAGATAACATAAGATATCATAACATAAGATAAGTTAAGTTAGTTGTGATAACAAGTTAAGATAACATAAGACAATTATTTATTGGGTGTTGATACAGAAATGTGTTTTGTGTCAGAACAACATACTGTTACAAAAAATAAAAACACAAGACAACCATGTTACAGCAGAGACAGACAGACAGACAAGACATCAGAGAGACAACCATGTTACAGCAGAGAGAGACATACAGACAAGACATCAGAGAGACGACCATGTTACAGCAGAGACAGACACACAGACAAGACATCAGAGAGACAACCATGTTACAGCAGAGACAGACATACAGACAAGACATCAGAGAGATAACCATGTTACAGCAGAGACAGACAAGACATCAGAGAGACAACCATGTTACAGCAGAGACAGACATACAGACAAGACATCAGAGAGACAACCATGTTACAGCAGAGACAGACATACAGACAAGACATCAGAGAGACAACCATGTTACAGCAGAGACAGACATACAGACAAGACATCAGAGAGACAACCATGTTACAGCAGAGACAGACAGACAAGACATCAGAGAGACAACCATGTTACAGCAGAGACAGACATACAGACAGACAGAGAAGACATCAGAGAGACAACCATGTTACAGCAGAGACAGACATGCAGACAAGACATCAGAGAGACAACCATGTTACAGCAGAGACAGACAAGACATCAGAGAGACAACCATGTTACAGCAGAGACAGACATACAGACAAGACATCAGAGAGACAACCATGTTACAGCAGAGACAGACATACAGACAAGACATCAGAGAGACAACCATGTTACAGCAGAGACATACAGACAAGACATCAGAGAGACAACCATGTTACAGCAGAGACAGACAGACAGACCAGACATCAGAGAGACAACCATGTTACAGCAGAGACAGACACACAGACAAGACATCAGAGAGACAACCATGTTACAGCAGAGACAGACAGACAAGACATCAGAGAGACGACCATGTTACAGCAGAGACAGACAGACAGACGAGACATCAGAGAGACAACCATGTTACAGCAGAGACAGACACACAGACAAGACATCAGAGAGACAACCATGTTACAGCAGAGACAGACATACAGACAAGACATCAGAGAGACAACCATGTTACAGCAGAGACAGACAGACAGACAAGACATCAGAGTGACGATGTAATTAACCCCTCCCTTCCCTCCCAACCGACGTCATTCATTTCACGTCCCATAAGTCCCAGGTTATTCTGTATTGCACAGCTCTTTTATATTGCACTCGGCTGTGACCACATTTATATCCCACTTGTTAAGTAGGCTTATTGAATGTGGCACGAATGGATTTGTCAGTTTCCACTTGGGGGATCTGAAGCGCATTATGTGAGGGTTACAGGGGAAGGAAAGAGAGCGAGGAAGAGCGAGCAAGAGCACATGTATTGTATTTATTATTTTTATGTCTTTTAATCTACATTTATTTTGATTTAATTACTGGACTGTCATTATTGTTGTTATTATTACTGTCATTGTCCTGTGATTTATCATTGATTATTACTGTTACTGTATTGTTTGTCTAGTTTCATGTTAAAAAAGTGAAAATAAAAAAACATTGGTTCAAAAAAGTGAGGGTAGCAGCTCATATGCTGTGTGTAATACATGTGAGGGATCTTCTATGATATTATGGGATGCAGTGTAGGAGCTGGGTGAGTTGTACATGATTATTATGGGATAAACCTAATTCTGTACTCGCACTACAGCGAGAGATATACCAGTGCTAATAGAACAAATGTATACATTTTTGTTATTGTCATTAGCAGTTGTAGTTACCATGGTCTTCTAGGTCTTTTTTATTTCCTATTAAATTATATTCTTAGTTTTTAATTATAAATGTTTTTTCCTATAATGCTAATAATCAAGACATCAACAGTCTCTTAAGTTTCACCTTCTTTTTAAAGAAATTAAACTATTTAAAAAAATTACGAATTACGGGTAATTACAGTTATCCTGACGGCTGTTTTAAATTAATACTCTTTACAAATATAACTAATGTGTGGGCGGCTAAGTGGCGCAGTGGGCAAGGCGCTCGCCACTAACGCAGGAGATGCTGGGTTCGACTCGAGCCCAGCTCTCGCCGTTGCTTCCGGCTTGGCTGGTCGTTCATACTAATACAATTGGCAGTATTAGGGGGTGGGAAAGCCGGTGGGTGGGGATCGGACGTTGTGGACAGCGACTCCTACAGGTCGGTTGGTGCGCCTGTACAGCAGAATCAGGAAGTATCGGGGGCAGCGTGAGCCCTCCCACGCGTTACTCCTCGCCGCTGGGATTTTAACCAAAAGGCGATGGATGTGCCGTCGCCTATTAGGAATTCAGCGTGGCCTAAGCACCAGAGTCGAGGCGTGAGCGTTCTTACACTGCTGTTTGCAGAATTATTATTTCTTTATTTCGCCACTAAAGACTAACGTTTTATTTTTATTTTTTGTCATGTTGTTTGACCTCACTCCTAACGTTAACTAGTAGCTATGCTGTGAAATGTTGTTTTTCTTCTTCTTTCGACGTGTGCAAATAGATTAGATTAGATTCAAATGTATTGTCATCATACAGCACAAGTACAAAAGAGGTGTGGCATCCAACCAGAGTGCAAATGTAACGGTAAAGTGCAATAGTAATATACAATGTACAGGTGATTAAACTGGGTATAACATATCGAATGTAAAATATGGCTGCATAACAGCTAATCGACTAATCGATTATGAAAATATTTTTATGCTGCACCTCCATGGTCTGTTGTTGAAGCTATTTAATGTAAAGCACAGCCTGTTAACACTTAGTTTGTGTTTTATGTTTTTATTAGTGCTGTCAGGCGATACAAAATTTGTATCTAATTAATTACAGGATTTGTAATTAATTAATCTAATTAATCGCATTTTAATCGCATAAACCATTTTATGCCTGATATTCTATATTCTATAATCATATTTCAAATAGCATGTGTCCGGGTGGCAGAATTCAGTACTGTATACAAAACCTTCTGTTTAATTATCTTCCATCTATTAATTTGCTTAGATTTTTCAGGTCTGGTCAATTTGAGCATGGTGTTATTCACAGTCAAAGATAAAAAAAAAATTTATTGATATTCTCATTTGGTTCATTACAATTGACTCAAGCCTAGTAACAGACACAGTATTTCTGACACTGGGAATACATTCCCTGAGATCCATAGATGTCCCTAGAATCAGATACCAAGAACATGCAAATGGATCATATTAAAAAAGTCTGTAAATGTGTATTCTACGTTCTTATGGAATGAATGAGTTAATTTTTTTTTATAAAAAAAAATGTTTAAATTTTTTTTTAATTAATTTTGAGTTAATTTTCATAACGCGATAACGCTGTGTAA
This sequence comes from Notolepis coatsorum, assembly GCF_963971535.1. Taxonomy (NCBI): domain Eukaryota; kingdom Metazoa; phylum Chordata; class Actinopteri; order Aulopiformes; family Paralepididae; genus Notolepis; species Notolepis coatsorum. The sequence continues at coordinate 132,315,230 of NC_140166.1, read as the reverse complement.
TTAATTCATCTAATTAACACGATAAACTGACAGCCCTCGTTTTTATTTATTATTATTTAAACCATTCAGCTTCTTTCAAACTGAAGACTTTAATAGGTTTTTCTCCCAAAAAAACTATATTTTTTACACTCTTGATGTTTAGGTGGTTGATTTTTGTTTTTTAACCGTCAATTTGCAAGTTGTTTGAAAGAGCATTGTACAAGACGAGGAATAACATTTTGTTATTTTAGCATATAATCTTTATTTTTCTTCTTTTTATCCAATTCATCAAAGCAATAATCAACACATTAATCCCGTATCATAATAGTTGTTAGTTGCAGGGTTACTTGCAAGGTTGAAATTTAAAGCTTATGTCGATCTATTTTCGAATCTAAACGGTGACACCCCGGTTGAACACCCTTGAGAACAGCTGTTCTAAAAATACAGTATAGCTGTCAGACAGGTCAGATTCTTCCTCTTCGTTAAAGTTGTTGATTTTACTATATAGACAACGTAAATTAAATGACATTATTGAGGAAGAGAAAAGTCATGGAAACGTGTGCGTCTGTGTGCGTTCAGCAGTCAAACCTACTTGAATAATCACAGCAACATGTGGAGAGGAGGTCACGCTGAGACAGTTGCTGCTGACATCACTCTCCTTTGCAACACAAACTTGGAAGCAGACGAAAGCGTGGCGGCAGAACCTCTCTCTCCCTCTCTAAACATCTCTGAACCTCTCTGAACTTCTCCCACCTTCTCTGAACCTCTCTCTCCCTCTCTGAACCTCTCTCTCCCTCTTTGAACCTCTCTCTCCCTCTTTGAACCTCTCTCTCCCTCTCTGAACCTCTCTCCCTCTCTGAACCTCTCCCTCCCTCTCTGAACCTCTCTGAACCTCCCCCTCCCTCTCTGAACCTCTCTCTCCCTCTCTGAACCTCCCCCTCCCTCTCTGAACCTCTCTCTCCCTCTCTGAACCTCCCCCTCCCTCTCTGAACCTCCCCCTCCCTCTCTGAACCTCTCTCTCCCTCTCTCTCCCTCTCTGAACCTCTCTGAACCTCTCTGAACCTCTCCCTCCCTCTCTGAACCTCTCTGAACCTCTCTGAACCTCCCCCTCCCTCTCTGAACCTCTCTCTCCCTCTCTGAACCTCCCCCTCCCTCTCTGAAACTCTCTCTCCCTCTCTGAACCTCTCTCTCCCTCTCTGAACCTCTCTGAACCTCTCTCTCCCTCTCTGAACCTCTCTGAACCTCCCCCTCCCTCTCTGAACCTATCTGAACCTCTCAGAACCTCTCTGAACCTCTCTGAACCTCCCCCTCCCTCTCTGAACCTCTCTGAACCTCTCTGAACCTCTCTGAACCTCTCTGAACCTCTCAGAACCTCTCAGAACCTCTCTGAACCTCTCTGAACCTCTCTGAACCTCCCTCTCTGAACCTCTCCCTCCCTCTCTGAACCTCTCCCTCCCTCTCTGAACCTCTCTAAACCTCTCCCTCCCTCTCTGAACCTCTCCCTCCCTCTCTGAACCTCCCTCTCTGAACCTCTCCCTCCCTCTCCCTCCCTCTCTGAACCTCTCCCTCCCTCTCCCTCCCTCTCTGACCTCTCCCTCCCTCTCCCTCCCTATCTGAACCTCTCCCTCCCTCTCTGAACCTCTCTGAACCTCTCCCTCCCTCTCCCTCCCTCTCTGAACCTCTCCTCCCTCTCCCTCCCTCTCTGAACCTCTCCCTCCCTCTCCCTCCCTCTCTGAACCTCTTTCCCCCTCTCTCTCCCTCTCTGAACCTCTCAGAACCTCTCTGAACCTCTCTGAACCTCTCTGAACCTCTCCCTCCCTCTCTGAACCTCTCTGAACCTCTCTGAACCTCCCCCTCCCTCTCTGAACCTCTCTGAACCTCTCTGAACCTCTCCCTCCCTCTCTGAACCTCTCTGAACCTCTCTGAACCTCCCCCTCCCTCTCTGAACCTCTCTGAACTTCTCTGAACCTCTCCCTCCCTCTCTGAACCTCTCTGAACCTCTCTGAACCTCTCTCTCCCTCTCTCTCCCTCTCTCTCCCTCTCTGAACCTCTCTCTCCCTCTCTGAACCTCTCTGAACCTCCCCTCCCTCTCTGAACCTCTCTGAACCTCTCTGAACCTCTCTCCCCCTCTCTCTCCTCTCTGAACCTCTCTCTCCCTCTCTGAACCTCTCTGAACCTCTCTGAACCTCTCTGAACCTCTCTCTCCCTCTCCCTCCCTCTCTGAACCTCTCTGAACCTCTCTGAACCTCTCTGAACCTCTCTCCCCCTCTCTGAACCTCTCTGAACCTCTCTGAACCTCTCTGAACCTCTCTCTCCCTCTCTGAACCTCTCTCTCCCTCTCTGAACCTCTCTGAACCTCTCTGAACTCTCTGAACCTCTCTGAACATCTCTGAACATCTCTGAACCTCTCCCTCCCTCTCCTCCCTCTCTGAACCTCTCTGAACCTCTCCCTCCCTCTCCTCCCTCTCTGAACCTCTCCTCCCTCTCTGAACCTCTCTGAACCTCTCCCTCCCTCTCCCTCCCTCTCTGAACCTCTCTGAACCTCTCTGAACCTCTCCCTCCCTCTCCCTCCCTCTCTGAACCTCTCCCTCCCTCTCTGAACCTCTCCCTCCCTCTCTGAACCTCTCCCTCCCTCTCTGAACCTCTCCCTCCCTCTCTGAACCTCTCCCTCCCTCTCTGAACCTCCCACCTCCCTCTCTGAACCTCTCCCTCCCTCTCTGAACCTCTCTCTCCCTCTCTGACCTCCTCTCCCTCTCTGAACCTCTCCCTCCCTCTCTGAACCTCTCTCTCCCTCTCTGAACCTCCCCCTCCCTCTCTGAACCTCTCTGAACCTCTCCCTCCCTCTCTGAACCTCTCCCTCCCTCTCTGAACCTCTCCCTCCCTCTCTGAACCTCTCCCTCCTCTCCCTCCCTCTCTGAACCTCCCCCTCCTCTCTCTGAACCTCTCCCTCCCTCTCTGAACCTCCCCCTCCCTCTCTGAACCTCTCCCTCCCTCTCTGAACCTCCCCCTCCCTCTCTGAACCTCTCCCTCCCTCTCTGAACCTCTCCTCCCTCTCTGAACCTCCCTTCTGAACCTCCCTCTCTGAACCTCTCCCTCCCTCCCCCTCTCCCTCCCTCCCCCTCTCCCTCCCCCTCCTAGCAGCGTACTGCACAATAGGCCAGTCACCCCTACGCCCCCCGTCTCCTCCCCCTCCTTTACACACAAAGCACTGGCATGCTCCTCTATTTTCCCTAATTGCTGCAGTGTGGTCACTAATGAGCTCCTCCCTCCTCCCTCCTATCTCCTCACTCACCTCCTCCCTCCTTACCTCCTCACTCACCTCCTCCCTCCTATCTCCTCACACACCTATCTCCTATCTCCTCACACACCTCCTCCCTCCTATCTCCTCACACACCTCCTCCCTCCTGTCTCCTCACACACCTCCTATCTCCTATCTCCTCACACACCTCCTCCCTCCTATCTCCTCACACACTTACTTATCTCTCTCTGTTTCCGCTTCTTTTCTCCGTCTTTGCTTTTGTTTTTGTTCTTTCTCTTCACTGTCTCCACTTCTCCTCGCCCCCTACGCCAGGCCCCCCGGTGTCTCTCTCTCTCTCTGTCTCTCTCTCTCTCTCTCTCTCTCTCTCTCTCTCTCATCTCTCTCTCTCTCTCTCTCTCTCTCTCTCTCTCTCTCTCTCTCTCTCTCTCTCTCTGTCTCTGTCTCTGTCTCTGTCTCTGTCTCTCTCTCTGTCTCTCCCCTCTCTGTCTCTCTCTCTGTCTCTCTCTCTCTCTCTCTCTCTCTCTCTCTCCCTCTATCTCCCTCTATCTCCCTCTCTCTGTCTCTCTCTCCCTCTCTGTCGCTCTCTGTCTATCTCTTTCTCATCTATCTATCCACCTCTCTTCATGTCTCTCTATCTGTCTCCATCTCTCTCTCCCTCCATCTCTGTCTCTCTATCTCTCTCTCTATCTCTCTCTTTCTCTCTATCTCTGTCTCTTTCTCTCTCACTATCTCTCTCTCTCTGTCTCTCTCTCTGTCTGTCTGTAAATGTCACTAGTAGAGAGCTGTGTGTGTGTGTGTGTTGTGTGTGTGTGTGTGTGTGTGTGTGTGTGTGTGTGTGTGTGTGTGTGTGTGTGTGTGTGTGTGTGTGTGTGTGTGTGTGTGTGTGTGTGTGTGTGTGGTGTGTGTGTGTGTGTGTGTGTGTGTGTGTGGTGTGTGTGTGTGCCTGTGTGTGTGTGGTGCCTGTGTGTGTGTGTACGTGTGTGTGTGTGTGTACAGGGAGTTGCCGGTTATGATCTCTGTCTAAAGATGTATAGTCTTTATCTCCCGCACATCTGCATGCAGACGCAGCAGCGCCGGGGGCAGATCAATCACCCCGAGATGATTCTATTCCCTATTTTCCGCCTCATTCAGGCCCTCTCTCAGTTCCCGGGCCTTTGAAATCCTGTCTGGAGCCCGGTGATCGATGGGGGCCTTAACAGGACCCGGGCTTGGGGGGGGAGAAGCCAGTGACGGATGCCTCCCCCCACCAGAGGCCGTCGATGGACTACATTAGCAGGAAGTTGAACCGGAGTGAATTAGAGGAGAGGAGCCATGCGTGTCCGCGCATCTCTCCCTCCTTACCGAGCCGCAGACTGGGCTCCGCGCGAGATTCACAAGCCTCAGCACAAAAGGCAGGAGGAGGAGGAGGAGGAGGAGGAGGAGGAGGAGGGAGGAGGAGATTGATGGACCGGCCGTCATCGTTCCGCTCCACCCGGGAACGTAATGCGTCTCCGAGGGGTGGGGGGGGGGACGGAACGGAACGGGGGTCCGTTGTCATCCGGGGGGGTTTTAACGGTTCGCCTGACTAAATCTGAGCCACTTCAAAGGGACGTTGGGGCGAGAAAATCACAGGTGACGTAGTCGCCTACGGAGAGTTTTTATTAGCAGGTGGTGCGCCGGGGTTTCAGGTCGGTTATCTGGGGTTCTGTGGGAGGAGCCAGGGGCCTGTGTTTCAGACAGAGAGGAGGAGGGGCCTGTGTTTCAGACAGAGGTGGGAGGAGCCTGTGTTTCAGACAGAGGAGGAGGGGCCTGTGTTTCAGACAGAGAGGAGGAGGGGCCTGTGTTTCAGACAGAGGAGGAGGGGCCTGTGTTTCAGACAGAGGAGGAGGGGCCTGTGTTTCAGACAGAGATGAGGAGGAGCCTGTGTTTCAGACAGAGGAGGAGGGGCCTGTGTTTCAGACAGAGGAGGAGGGGCCTGTGTTTCAGACAGAGAGGAGGAGGAGGGGCCTGTGTTTCAGACAGAGGAGGAGGGGCCTGTGTTTCAGACAGAGAGGAGGAGGAGCCTGTGTTTCAGACAGAGAGGAGGAGGGGCCTGTGTTTCAGACAGAGAGGAGGAGGGGCCTGTGTTTCAGACAGAGAGGAGGAGGGGCCTGTGTTTCAGACAGAGAGGAGGAGGGGCCTGTGCTTCAGACAGAGGTGGGAGAAGCCTGTGTTTCAGACAGAGGAGGAGAGGCCTGTGTTTCAGACAGAGAGGAGGAGGGGCCTGTGTTTCAGACAGAGGTGGGAGGAGCCTGTGTTTCAGACAGAGAGCAGGTGGTGCGCCGGGGTTTCAGGTCGGTTATCTGGGGTTCTGTGGGAGGAGCCAGGGGCCTGTGTTTCAGACAGAGAGGAGGAGGGGCCTGTGTTTCAGACAGAGGTGGGAGGAGCCTGTGTTTCAGACAGAGAGGAGGAGGGGCCTGTGTTTCAGACAGAGGAGGAGGGGCCTGTGTTTCAGACAGAGAGGAGGAGGAGGGGCCTGTGTTTCAGACAGAGGAGGAGGGGCCTGTGTTTCAGACAGAGAGGAGGAGGAGCCTGTGTTTCAGACAGAGAGGAGGAGGGGCCTGTGTTTCAGACAGAGAGGAGGAGGGGCCTGTGTTTCAGACAGAGGAGGAGGGGCCTGTGTTTCAGACAGAGAGGAGGAGGGGCCTGTGCTTCAGACAGAGGTGGGAGAAGCCTGTGTTTCAGACAGAGGAGGAGAGGCCTGTGTTTCAGACAGAGAGGAGGAGGGGCCTGTGTTTCAGACAGAGGTGGGAGGAGCCTGTGTTTCAGACAGAGAGGAGGAGGGGCCTGTGTTTCAGACAGAGAGGAGGAGGGGCCTGTGTTTCAGACAGAGGAGGAGGGGCCTGTGTTTCAGACAGAGAGGAGGAGGAGCCTGTGTTTCAGACAGAGAGGAGGAGGGGCCTGTGTTTCAGACAGAGGAGGAGGGGCCTGTGTTTCAGACAGAGAGGAGGAGGAGCCTGTGTTTCAGACAGAGAGGAGGAGGAGCCTGTGTTTCAGACAGAGAGGAGGAGGGGCCTGTGTTTCAGACAGAGGAGGAGGAGCCTGTGTTTCAGACAGAGAGGAGGAGGGGCCTGTGTTTCAGACAGAGAGGAGGAGGGGCCTGTGTTTCAGACAGAGAGGAGGAGGGGCCTGTGTTTCAGACAGAGAGGAGGAGGGGCCTGTGTTTCAGACAGAGGTGGGAGGAGCCTGTGTTTCAGACAGAGAGGAGGAGGGGCCTGTGTTTCAGACAGAGAGGAGGAGGGGCCTGTGTTTCAGACAGAGGAGGAGTGGCCTGTGTTTCAGACAGAGATGAGGAGGAGCCTGTGTTTCAGACAGAGAGGAGGAGGGGCCTGTATTTCAGACAGAGGAGGAGGGGCCTGTGTTTCAGACAGAGAGGAGGAGGAGCCTGTGTTTCAGACAGAGAGGAGGAGGGGCCTGTGTTTCAGACAGAGGAGGAGGGGCCTGTGTTTCAGACAGAGGAGGAGGAGCCTGTGTTTCAGACAGAGAGGAGGAGGGGCCTGTGTTTCAGACAGAGAGGAGGAGGGGCCTATGTTTCAGACAGAGAGGAGGAGGGGCCTGTGTTTCAGACAGAGGAGGAGGGGCCTGTGTTTCAGACAGAGGAGGAGGAGCCTGTGTTTCAGACAGAGAGGAGGAGGGGCCTGTGTTTCAGACAGAGAGGAGGAGGGGCCTGTGTTTCAGACAGAGAGGAGGAGGGGCCTGTGTTTCAGACAGAGGAGGAGGAGGGGCCTGTGTTTCAGACAGAGAGGAGGAGGAGCCTGTGTTTCAGACAGAGAGGAGGAGGAGCCTGTGTTTCAGACAGAGGAGGAGGAGGGGCCTGTGTTTCAGACAGAGAGGAGGAGGGGCCTGTGTTTCAGACAGAGGAGGGGCCTGTGTTTCAGACAGAGAGGAGGAGGAGCCTGTGTTTCAGACAGAGAGGAGGAGGGGCCTGTGTTTCAGACAGAGAGGAGGAGGGCCTGTGCTTCAGACAGAGAGGAGGAGGGGCCTGTGTTTCAGACAGAGGAGGAGGGGCCTGTGTTTCAGACAGAGGTGGGAGGGGCCTGTGTTTCAGACAGAGAGGTGGGAGGAGCCTGTGTTTCAGACAGAGGTGGGAGGAGCCTGTGTTTCAGACAGAGGTGGGAGGGGCCTGTGTTTCAGACAGAGGTGGGATGAGCCTGTGTTTCAGACAGAGAGGAGGAGGGGCCTGTGTTTCAGAAGGAGGTGGGAGGAGCCTGTGTTTCAGACAGAGAAAAGGAGGAGCCTGTGTTTCAGACAGAGAGGAGGAGGAGCCTGTGTTTCAGACAGAGAGGTGGGAGGAGCCTGTGTTTCAGACAGAGGAGGAGGGGCCTGTGTTTCAGACAGAGAGGAGGAGAGGCCTGTGTTTCAGACAGAGAGGAGGAGGGGCCTGTGTTTCAGACAGAGAGGAGGAGGAGGGGCCTGTGTTTCAGACAGAGGAGGAGGAGCCTGTGTTTCAGACAGAGGAGGAGGGGCCTGTGTTTCAGACAGAGAGGAGGAGGGGCCTGTGTTTCAGACAGAGGAGGAGGGGCCTGTGTTTCAGACAGAGATGAGGAGGAGCCTGTGTTTCAGACAGAGAGGAGGAGGGGCCTGTATTTCAGACAGAGGAGGAGGGGCCTGTGTTTCAGACAGAGAGGAGGAGGGGCCTGTGTTTCAGACAGAGGAGGAGGAGGGGCCTGTGTTTCAGACAGAGAGGAGGAGGAGCCTGTGTTTCAGACAGAGAGGAGGAGGAGCCTGTGTTTCAGACAGAGAGGAGGAGGAGGGGCCTGTGTTTCAGACAGAGAGGAGGAGGGGCCTGTGTTTCAGACAGAGGAGGAGGGGCCTGTGTTTCAGACAGAGGAGGAGGAGGGGCCTGTGTTTCAGACAGAGGAGGAGGAGCCTGTGTTTCAGACAGAGAGGAGTCTGTGTTTCAGACAGAGAGGAGGAGGGGCCTGTGTTTCAGACAGAGAGGAGGAGGAGCCTGTGTTTCAGACAGAGAGGAGGAGGAGCCTGTGTTTCAGACAGAGAGGAGGAGGGGCCTGTGCTTCAGACAGAGAGGAGGAGGGGCCTGTGTTTCAGACAGAGAGGAGGAGGGGCCTGTGTTTCAGACAGAGAGGAGGAGGAGCCTGTGTTTCAGACAGAGGAGGAGGGGCCTGTGTTTCAGACAGAGAGGAGGAGGAGGGGCCTGTGTTTCAGACAGAGAGGAGGAGGGGCCTGTGTTTCAGACAGAGAGGAGGAGGAGCCTGTGTTTCAGACAGAGGTGGGAGCGGCCTGTGTTTCAGACAGAGAGGAGGAGGGGCCTGTGTTTCAGACAGAGAGGAGGAGGGGCCTGTGTTTCAGACAGAGAGGAGGAGGGGCCTGTGTTTCAGACAGAGGAGGAGGAGGGGCCTGTGTTTCAGACAGAGAGGAGGAGGAGGGGCCTGTGTTTCAGACAGAGAGGAGGAGGAGGGGCCTGTGTTTCAGACAGAGAGGAGGAGGGGCCTGTGTTTCAGACACAGAGGAGGAGGGGCCTGTGTTTCAGACAGAGGAGGAGGAGGGGCCTGTGTTTCAGACAGAGGAGGAGGAGCCTGTGTTTCAGACAGAGAGGAGGAGGAGCCTGTGTTTCAGACAGAGAGGAGGAGGGGCCTGTGTTTCAGACAGAGGAGGAGGGGCCTGTGTTTCAGACAGAGAGGAGGAGGAGCCTGTTTTTCAGACAGAGGTGGGAGGAGGGGCCTGTGTTTCAGACAGAGGGGAGGAGGAGGGGCCTGTGTTTCAGACAGAGAGGAGGAGGAGGGGCCTGTGTTTCAGACAGAGCGGAGGAGGAGCCTGTGTTTCAGACAGAGAGGAGGAGGGGCCTGTGTTTCAGACAGAGAGGAGGAGGAGGGGCCTGTGTTTCAGACAGAGAGGAGGAGGAGGGGCCTGTGTTTCAGACAGCGGAGGAGGAGCCTGTGTTTCAGACAGAGGAGGAGGGGCCTGTGTTTCAGACAGAGAGGAGGAGGAGCCTGTGTTTCAGACAGAGAGGAGGAGGAGGGGCCTGTGTTTCAGACAGAGAGGAGGAGGGGCCTGTGTTTCAGACAGAGAGGAGGAGGAGGGGCCTGTGTTTCAGACAGAGAGGAGGAGGAGCCTGTGTTTCAGACAGAGAGGAGGAGGGGCCTGTGTTTCAGACAGAGAGGAGGAGGGGCCTGTGTTTCAGACAGAGAGGAGGAGGGGTCTGTGTTTCAGACAGAGAGGAGGAGGGGCCTGTGTTTCAGACAGAGGAGGAGGAGCCTGTGTTTCAGACAGAGAGGAGGAGGAGCCTGTGTTTCAGACAGAGAGGAGGAGGAGCCTGTGTTTCAGACAGAGAGGAGGAGGGGCCTGTGTTTCAGACAGAGAGGAGGAGGAGGGGCCTGTGTTTCAGACAGAGGAGGAGGGGCCTGTGTTTCAGACAGAGAGGAGGAGGAGGGGCCTGTGTTTCAGACAGAGAGGAGGGGCCTGTGTTTCAGACAGAGAGGAGGAGGAGGGGCCTGTGTTTCAGACAGAGAGGAGGAGGGGCCTGTGTTTCAGACAGAGAGGAGGAGGAGGGGCCTGTGTTTCAGACAGAGAGGAGGAGGGGCCTGTGTTTCAGACAGAGGAGGAGGAGCCTGTGTTTCAGACAGAGGAGGAGGGGCCTGTGTTTCAGACAGAGAGGAGGAGGGGCCTGTGTTTCAGACAGAGAGGAGGAGGAGCCTGTGTTTCAGACAGAGGAGGAGGAGGGGCCTGTGTTTCAGACAGAGAGGAGGAGGGGCCTGTGTTTCAGCCAGAGGAGGGGCCTGTGTTTCAGACAGAGAGGAGGAGGAGCCTGTGTTTCAGACAGAGAGGAGGAGGGGCCTGTGTTTCAGACAGAGAGGAGGAGGGGCCTGTGCTTCAGACAGAGAGGAGGAGGGGCCTGTGTTTCAGACAGAGGAGGAGGGGCCTGTGTTTCAGACAGAGGTGGGAGGGGCCTGTGTTTCAGACAGAGAGGTGGGAGGAGCCTGTGTTTCAGACAGAGGTGGGAGGAGCCTGTGTTTCAGACAGAGGTGGGAGGGGCCTGTGTTTCATACAGAGGTGGGATGAGCCTGTGTTTCAGACAGAGAGGAGGAGGGGCCTGTGTTTCAGAAGGAGGTGGGAGGAGCCTGTGTTTCAGACAGAGAAAAGGAGGAGCCTGTGTTTCAGACAGAGAGGAGGAGGAGCCTGTGTTTCAGACAGAGAGGTGGGAGGAGCCTGTGTTTCAGACAGAGGAGGAGGGGCCTGTGTTTCAGACAGAGAGGAGGAGAGGCCTGTGTTTCAGACAGAGAGGAGGAGGGGCCTGTGTTTCAGACAGAGAGGAGGAGGAGGGGCCTGTGTTTCAGACAGAGGAGGAGGAGCCTGTGTTTCAGACAGAGGAGGAGGGGCCTGTGTTTCAGACAGAGAGGAGGAGGGGCCTGTGTTTCAGACAGAGGAGGAGGGGCCTGTGTTTCAGACAGAGATGAGGAGGAGCCTGTGTTTCAGACAGAGAGGAGGAGGGGCCTGTATTTCAGACAGAGGAGGAGGGGCCTGTGTTTCAGACAGAGGAGGAGGGGCCTGTGTTTCAGACAGAGGAGGAGGGGCCTGTGTTTCAGACAGAGAGGAGGAGAGGCCTGTGTTTCAGACAGAGAGGAGGAGGGGCCTGTGTTTCAGACAGAGAGGAGGAGGAGGGGCCTGTGTTTCAGACAGAGGAGGAGGAGGGGCCTCTGTTTCAGACAGAGAGGAGGAGGAGCCTGTGTTTCAGACAGAGAGGAGGAGGAGCCTGTGTTTCAGACAGAGAGGAGGAGGGGCCTGTGTTTCAGACAGAGAGGAGGAGGAGGGGCCTGTGTTTCAGACAGAGGAGGAGGGGCCTGTGTTTCAGACAGAGAGGAGGAGGAGCCTGTGTTTCAGACAGAGAGGAGGAGGAGCCTGTGTTTCAGACAGAGAGGAGGAGGAGAGAGATGCACCAAACAAAAGGATCTGACCACAGCAGGGTTCTGACTTCCTCTCTGACTTTTGATCTCCGTCTCTCTCTCTCTCTCTCTCTCTCTCTCTCTCTCTCTCTCTCTCTCTCTCTCTCTCTCTCTCTCTCTCTCTCTCTCCCACACACTATCCTATACCTCACACACACACACACACACTACTTCAACATGGATCTGTTAATCCCAGTGGTATGAACGTTGTATCAGCAGGTCAAGTCAAGTGTTCCTTTATTAATCCTCTTGTGGAAATGCAGGCGTCATAACAGCAGCATGGGGAGGGGAGGTACAGACGGGACAAATAATTATATGAGAAATAATAATAACATAAGATATTCCTTTATTGGGAAATTCACTCTTTCCTCCTTATTTCTCTTTCTCCTTTTATCTCCATTCTCTCCTCCTTCTTGTCTGTATAGCCCCTCTCTCTATCTCCCCTCTTTCTCTCCCCCTCTCTCTGTCTCTCTCTCTATCTCTGTCTCTCCTCTCTCTCTCTGTCTCTCTTCCGATTCAATTCAATTAAATAGTCTTATTGTCATGAATGTGACAAATACAATGTTGCCAAAGCATCGATATTAATGACATTAAACAGAAAAAGAAAAAGGGACAGTTCATAAAATCAAGAAAATAGCAGAAAACAATGAATACTCACTCTCTGTCTGTGTGTATGTATGTGTGTGTTTGTCTCTCTCTCCCTCCCCCTCCCACCCCTCCCTCCCCCTCCCTCCCTCCCCTCACCCCTCCCTCCTCCTCCCTCCCTCCCCCCCCTCCCCCCCTCCCTCAGGATGCAGAGGAGTATGCAGAGCTGCCCGTGCGTCACAACGAGGACCAGCTGAACAGCACGCTGGCTCAACAGCTCCCCCTACCTGTCAAGCCCCACTCCTACGACAGCGCCCACACCAAGACACACCTGCTGCTCCAGGCGCACTTCAGCCGCGCCCAGCTGCCCTGCAGCGACTACGCCACCGACACCAAGACCGTGCTGGACAACGCCATCCGCCTCTGTCAGGTGGGGGGGGGAGCACCACGAGATAATATAACATGAGATGAGATCATCCTGTATCGATCCCCTTGGGGAAATGCAGGCATCATAGCAGCATGGGGGAGGGGGGAGGGGAGGTACAGGTATGGGCAGGGTGATAGTAGAAAGACAAAAATATAGGCAATAGGCGGCTGGGTGGCGCAGCGGACATTGCGCTCATCACCAACGCATGAGACACTGGGTTCAAATCCGGCTGTCGGCGTAATCTGGACGTTGTGGACAGCGACTCCTACAGGTCGGTCAGGGCGCCTGCACAGCAGAGACAGGAAGTAGCGGGGGTAGTTTGAGTCTCCCACACGTTACACCTTGCCAATGAGAGTCCGAGCTGGCAGGTGAAAAGATGTGACAGGCTGCCTCCTCGTGTACCGGAGGGGACACGTGATGCAAGGCTTCTATCCTCCCTACAACTGACCAGTGGGGGGAATATGCAAGCAACGTTCAAGACGGGAGGGGAGAATTGGAAACACGAAATTGGGATGGGAGAAAATAAGGAGAAAAAGTGGATAAAAAAAAAATATATATATATATAGGCAATAAACTTAGACCTGGATATAAGTAAGAAAGAAAGAAAGAAAGAGAAAGAAAGAAAGAAAGAAAGAAAGAAAGAAAGAAAGAAAGAAAGAAAGAAAGAAAGAAAGAAAGAAAGAAAGAAAGAAAGAAAGAAAGAAAGAAAGAAAGAAAAGATATTCCTTATTGATCCCCTTGAGGGAAATTCAGGCGTCATAGCAGCATGGGGGAGGGGGGAGGGGAGGTACAGGTATGGGCAGGGTAATAGTAGAAAGACATAAATATAGGCAATAGAATTCTAGTACAGTAGAAAAGTAAAAACAAGCAGTGTAAACAACAATATAATTAACTCTGAATATACGCATCTGAGCAAGTAGGCAGTGTGATCAAAGGTGCAGATGAGGGTCTGTATCAGTTATATTATACATTATATATATTATAGTTACAATAAACACTAGAATCTAAATATATACTATGAGTGAGTACAGTATACACAGGTGCAATATGCATAAGGTACCTTAACTGGCGTGATCCTTGTAGTCCATGCAGTTTACGTCGGAGTCAGACTCGTCGGATGGATGATAATAATAATAATAATAATAATACATTCACATTCACAACGCTTTTCTAAGGACCCAAAGTCACTTCACACACACACACACACACACACACACACACACACACACACACACACACACACACACACACACACACACACACACACGTATAAAATCAGTTAATAAATACAGAATAGAGTAAAACATAACAAAGAAATGTCAACAATAAAACGTGAATGATTTAAAATGTAAAGCTCTTGAGATGGAGGCAGGATGATGATCAGGTGAAAGTGAGCATGAAGAGGCGGTCGTCTTGAGGGCCTGTTTGAAGGAGGCAGGGCGGGCGGTTGATTGACGGATGTGGACGGGCAGGGTGTTCCAGAGGGAGGGCACGGCAACTGAAAAGGTCCAGAGGTCAAGCTTGTTTGTGTCCACGGACCCGAGGCGCGACGGGTAGGGGTGAGACGGGGGGGAGGGGGCCAGGTTGGTTAGGGAGCCAGGTTGGTTAGGAGGAAGGGAGGGGGCCAGGTTGGTTAGGAGGAAGGGAGGGGGCCAGGTTGTTTAGGAGGTAGGGGGCCAGGTTGTTTAGGAGGTAGGGGGCCAGGTTGGTTAGGAGGGAGGGGGCCAGGTTGTTTAGGAGGGAGGGGGCCAGGTTGGTTAGGAGGTAGGTAGGGGGCCAGGTTGTTTAGGTGGTAGGGAGCCAGGTTGTTTAGGTGGTAGGGGGCCAGGTTGTTTAGGAGGTAGGGGGCCAGGTTGTTTAGGAGGTAGGGGGCCAGGTTGTTTAGGAGGGAGGGGGCCAGGTTGTTTAGGAGGTAGGGGGCCAGGTTGTTTAGGAGGTAGGGGGCCAGGTTGTTTAGGTGGTAGGGAGCCAGGTTGTTTAGGAGGTAGGGAGCCAGGTTGTTTAGGAGGGAGGGGGCCAGGTTGTTTAGGAGGTAGGGGGCCAGGTTGTTTAGGAGGGAGGGGGCCAGGTTGTTTAGGAGGTAGGGGGCCAGGTTGTTTAGGAGGTAGGGGGCCAGGTTGTTTAGGAGGTAGGGGGCCAGGTTGTTTAGGTGGTAGGGGGCCAGGTTGTTTAGGAGGAAGGGAGGGGGCCAGGTTGGTTAGGAGGGAGGGGGCCAGGTTGTTTAGGAGGTAGGGGGCCAGGTTGTTTAGGAGGTAGGGGCCAGGTTGTTTAGGAGGAAGGGAGGGAGCCAGGTTGTTTAGGAGGTAGGGAGGGAGCCAGGTTGTTTAGGAGGAAGGGAGGGGGCCAGGTTGTTTAGGAGGAAGGGAGGGGGCCAGGTTGTTTAGGAGGAAGGGAGGGGGCCAGGTTGTTTAGGAGGAAGGGAGGGGGCCAGGTTGTTTAGGAGGAAGGGAGGGAGCCAGGTTGTTTAGGAGGAAGGGAGGGAGCCAGGTTGTTTAGGAGGAAGGGAGGCGGCCAGGTTGTTTAGGAGGAAGGGAGGGGGCCAGGTTGTTTAGGAGGAAGGGAGGGAGCCAGGTTGTTTAGGAGGAAGGGAGGGGGCCAGGTTGTTTAGGAGGAAGGGAGGGGGCCAGGTTGTTTAGGAGGAAGGGAGGGAGCCAGGTTGTTTAGGAGGAAGGGAGGGGGCCAGGTTGTTTAGGAGGAAGGGAGGGGGCCAGGTTGTTTAGGAGGAAGGGAGGGGGCCAGGTTGTTTAGGAGGTAGGGGGCCAGGTTGTTTAGGAGGTAGGGGGCCAGGTTGTTTAGGAGGTAGGGGGCCAGGTTGTTTAGGAGGAAGGGAGGGGGCCAGGTTGGTTAGGAGGGAGGGGGCCAGGTTGTTTAGGAGGTAGGGGGCCAGGTTGTTTAGGAGGGAGGGGGCCAGGTTGGTTAGGAGGGAGGGGGCCAGGTTGTTTAGGAGGTAGGGGGCCAGGTTGTTTAGGAGGTAGGGGGCCAGGTTGTTTAGGAGGTAGGGAGGGAGCCAGGTTGGTTAGGAGGGAGGGGGCCAGGTTGTTTAGGAGGTAGGGGGCCAGGTTGTTTAGGAGGTAGGGAGGGAGCCAGGTTGGTTAGGAGGGAGGGGGCCAGGTTGTTTAGGAGGTAGGGGGCCAGGTTGTTTAGGAGGAAGGGAGGGAGCCAGGTTGGTTAGGAGGGAGGGGGCCAGGTTGTTTAGGAGGTAGGGGGCCAGGTTGTTTAGGTGGTAGGGGGCCAAGTTGGTTAGGAGGTAGGGGGCCAGGTTGTTTAGGAGGTAGGGGGCCAGGTTGTTTAGGAGGTAGGGGGCCAGGTTGTTTAGGAGGGAGGGGGCCAGGTTGTTTAGGAGGTAGGGGGCCAGGTTGTTTAGGAGGTAGGGGCCAGGTTGTTTAGGAGGTAGGGGGCCAGGTTGTTTAGGAGGTAGGGAGCCAGGTTGTTTAGGAGGGAGGGGGCCAGGTTGTTTAGGAGGAAGGGGGCCAGGTTGTTTAGGAGGTAGGGGGCCAGGTTGTTTAGGAGGTAGGGGGCCAGGTTGTTTAGGAGGTAGGGGGCCAGGTTGTTTAGGAGGAAGGGGGCCAGGTTGTTTAGGAGGGAGGGGGCCAGGTTGTTTAGGAGGTAGGGGGCCAGGTTGTTTAGGAGGTAGGGAGGGGGCCAGGTTGTTTAGGAGGGAGGGGGCCAGGTTGGTTAGGAGGTAGGGGGCCAGGTTGGTTAGGAGGGAGGGGGCCAGGTTGTTTAGGAGGTAGGGAGCCAGGTTGTTTAGGAGGTAGGGGGCCAGGTTGTTTAGGAGGTAGGGGGCCAGGTTGTTTAGGAGGTAGGGGGCCAGGTTGTTTAGGAGGTAGGGAGGGGGCCAGGTTGTTTAGGAGGGAGGGGGCCAGGTTGTTTAGGAGGTAGGGAGCCAGGTTGTTTTGGAGGTAGGGGGCCAGGTTGTTTAGGAGGTAGGGGGCCAGGTTGTTTAGGAGGTAGGGGGCCAGGTTGTTTAGGAGGGAGGGGGCCAGGTTGTTTAGGAGGTAGGGGGCCAGGTTGTTTAGGAGGTAGGGAGCCAGGTTGGTTAGGAGGTAGGGGGCCAGGTTGTTTAGGAGGTAGGGGGCCAGGTTGTTTAGGAGGTAGGGGGCCAGGTTGTTTAGGAGGGAGGGGGCCAGGTTGTTTAGGTGGTAGGGAGCCAGGTTGGTTAGGAGGTAGGGGGCCAGGTTGTTTAGGAGGTAGGGAGCCAGGTTGTTTAGGAGGTAGGGGGCCAGGTTGTTTAGGAGGTAGGGAGCCAGGTTGGTTAGGAGGTAGGGGGCCAGGTTGTTTAGGAGGTAGGGGGCCAGGTTGTTTAGGAGGTAGGGGGCCAGGTTGTTTAGGAGGGAGGGGGCCAGGTTGTTTAGGTGGTAGGGAGCCAGGTTGGTTAGGAGGTAGGGGGCCAGGTTGTTTAGGAGGTAGGGAGCCAGGTTGTTTAGGAGGTAGGGGGCCAGGTTGTTTAGGAGGGAGGGGGCCAGGTTGTTTAGGAGGTAGGGGGCCAGGTTGGTTAGGAGGTAGGGGGCCAGGTTGTTTAGGTGGTAGGGGGTCAGGTTGTTTAGGAGGTAGGGGGCCAGGTTGTTTAGGAGGTAGGGAGCCAGGTTGTTTAGGAGGTAGGGGGCCAGGTTGTTTAGGAGGTAGGGGGCCAGGTTGTTTAGGAGGTAGGGGGCCAGGTTGGTTAGGAGGTAGGGGGCCAGGTTGGTTAGGAGGTAGGGGCCAGGTTGTTTAGGAGGTAGGGGGCCAGGTTGTTTAGGAGGTAGGGGGCCAGGTTGTTTAGGAGGTAGGGGGCCAGGTTGTTTAGGAGGTAGGGGGCCAGGTTGTTTAGGAGGGAGGGAGGGGGCCAGGTTGTTTAGGAGGTAGGGGGCCAGGTTGTTTAGGAGGTAGGGGGCCAGGTTGTTTAGGAGGGAGGGGGCCAGGTTGTTTAGGAGGTAGGGGGCCAGGTTGGTTAGGTGGTAGGGGGCCAGGTTGTTTAGGAGGTAGAGGGCCAGGTTGTTTAGGAGGTAGGGGGCCAGGTTGTTTAGGAGGGAGGGGGCCATGTTGTTTAGGAGGTAGGGGGCCAGGTTGTTTAGGAGGTAGGGGGCCAGGTTGTTTAGGAGGTAGGGGGCCAGGTTGTTTAGGAGGTAGGGAGCCAGGTTGGTTAGGAGGTAGGGGGCCAGGTTGGTTAGGAGGTAGGGGGCCAGGTTGTTTAGGAGGTAGGGGGCCAGGTTGTTTAGGAGGTAGGGAGCCAGGTTGTTTAGGAGGTAGGGAGCCAGGTTGTTTAGGTGGTAGGGAGCCAGGTTGTTTAGGTGGTAGGGGGCCAGGTTGTTTAGGTGGTAGGGGGCCAGGTTGTTTAGGAGGTAGGGAGCCAGGTTGTTTAGGGAGCTAGTGAAGGACAGGGGGGCGATGCGACGTGATCTCGGTGACGGGGGTTTGAGGCGGGCAGGCGGGCAGCGGAGTTCCGAACGTATCGGGAGTTTGTATGATCTGTGCATGATAGAGTTACGTGCTACATGTGACGCGGTGTGAGGGTTTGTGTTACACTCCTCTCCCGAGTGTCGGGTAGGCGGGCTTTGCCCCTCGTAGTGTAAATCACCCCCCAGAAAAGAAAAGAAATCCACTTGTTCCCCCGCTGCTGGACCCCCACCCCGCTCCTGGACCCCCCCCCACCCCCCACCCCCTCTGCTGGACCCCCCCCCGCTGCTGTTTTTTCTCCTGGGTCATCCAGAGGAACATCTTGTCTGTACATCACTCACAGGGCCGTGGTGCTGGGAGCAGGCAGGGAGCAGCACTGAGTACTTCTCCATGTGTCCACAGCAGTATGACTCTCCTTCTCCAATGGAACCCTTTCAAAGTTTACACACAGTCAGCGATGCGTGAAGACCTATCTATATATATTGATGACCTAGACTGAGAGATTCATGCACATTCATGAAAGATCATAAATATATAGATTTATTTTATTTTCCTGACGTGATTTTTTTATATTCGGCTTTAAAAGTAAATAAATAACAGCCATTCCCTTCACCGACTCCAAACTCCGTATACATATTTTCTCGCTGTAGAAATATGACATGGGCTCTTCTTGACAAATGTTGATAATGTTCCGGGGGAGGGGACGGGGGGGGGGGGGGGGTTCCTCTCTCGTTTTATAGCGCCGCTGAGAATGGCTTCTTGTACAAATATCGCTTTTTTTTCTCTCAGGGCCCCTCTGCTTTTCTGTCGGAGAGAGGATCACGCATCATAAATTAGCCAACTTTCCTCTTGATGTGCGTTGACTAAGCAGGGGTGTTGTAAATCTGCGAGGGGTAGAGAGAGCGAGAGCAGGCAGAACACCTCTGAGATGGGAGGAGGAGGCGGCAGCCTGAGTCGCCCCGCAGACACATAGCATTCACCGGAGGAACCACTTAAAGCTGCCGTAAGCGGTATTTTCTCGTTAAAATATGTGTTAAATAGCTCTACATTCTGACAGCCGTCATTGATATAGTGTCTGGTCAGTAACATGGGTCTCCCAGTCCCTCCTGCTCTGCAGTAAACACAAAATAAGTTTTCGGTGTATCCCGTTCTCACTTTATCCAATCGGGAGAGAGAACCCTAGATATGTTTTTACTTATTTCAAGAGATCTTGCCAAGGCAAATTTGCTGGCGGATTATTCTAATTGTTTCAAGGACATCATTTTTGCTTAAAACTAGTTTTTATTTCTTATTTTTTTGTCGGACCGTTTTTTCAGTGTGGAGTTCTCTCTCCTGATTGGATGAAATGGGAATGGGATACCAGGAAATGTATTTTGTGTTAACTGCAGAGCGGAGGGACTGGGAGACCCACATTACTGACCAAACACTCTATATCATTGTCAGAATGTAGAGATATTATTTTAACACGTAGACCACTTATTTTAACAAAGAAAATACCGCTTACAGCACCTTTACTGAACTGCTTGCTTTTAAAACACTTATAAGTAATATGGAATCCAGGGGCGGCTAGGTGGTGTAGTGGGCAAGGCACTCGCCACCAATGTGGAGACGCTGGGTTCGCGTGTTCGAATCCAGCTCTCCACATTGCTTTCAGTTTAGCTGGTAATACACATTGGCCGTATTAGAGGGTGGGAAACTGATGGGTGGGGATCGGGCGTTGTGGACAGCGACTCCTACAGGTCGGTTGGTGCGCCTGCGCAGTAGAATCAGGAAGTGTCGGGGGCAGCGTGAGCCTCCCACGCGTTACTCCTCGCCACTGAGAGATCGAGCTGCGCAGGTGAAAAGATGCGACTGCTGTTACCTCAAGTACTGGAGGGGACTCGTGCTATGTATGACTTAGTCCACATTGCAGCCGGCTTGTGGGAGGCAAGAAACAGCGTTTGTGACAGGGGAGGGTTGAATTGAATGATACGAAATTGGGATGGGAGAAAATATAGAAAAATGGGAGAAAAAGTGGATAAAAAAAAAAGTAATATGGAATCCAGAACATCTGGCTGCAGATGTTTTGAATGACTATGAATGGTTCTGTGAATTGTCCTTGTTTTTTGTTTTTGTTTTAATTGCTATATGTTTGTTTTTTTAAATAGTTTTGTAAAATTTGTAAAATTTAAATTGTAACTGTGCTGCTTCCTATCTTGGCCAGGACGCTCTTGTAAAAGAGATGTTTTATCTCATTGAGACTTTTCTGGTTAAATAAAGGTTAAATAAATCAAATTAAATAACCAAACCACTGAGTCTTTAACCACCGGCTTGTAATTGCAAAAGCAAACGGGGGAAGTCCGAGACAAAGGCCCTTAGTGATGAAATGTGGAGACGTCAGGGAGAATAAGGCTGAGGAGGATTTAGTAGAATGACTCTGAAAGTTTCCTTGTTTTCACTTGTCTTCTAATTTATTATCCTTTTTGGAAAATTAGCCGTAAGCCAATAAGTTGTGAATGTTGGACCAACGTGGTGAAGTGGACGTTTCAAAGTAGATATTTCCACATAGAACGACGACCGCAATGAGAGGACAGTTATGACTCATGCGACAATAAGGAGGTGATGACAGCTGGTTCAAAATACTACGTAATATCTCTCTCTGTCTCCCTCTCGCTCTCTGTCTGTCGCTCTCTGTCTCCTTTCTCTGTCTCTCTCTCTGTCGCTCTTCTCGCTCTCTCTCTCTCTCTCGCTCTCTTCTCTCTCTCTCTCTCTCTGTCTCTCTCTCCTCTCTGTCTCTCCTCTATCTCTCTTCTCCCTCCCTCTCTCATTCTCCTCTTCACTCCTCCCCCTCTATCTGTATCCTCCTCTCTCCTCTTCTCTCTATCTCTCTTACTCTCTATCTTCCACTCTCTTACTCCCTCTCCTCTTACTCTCTCTTACTCTCTCTCTTACTCTACTCTCTCTACTCTTACTATCTCTTTACTCTCTCTTTCTCTCTCTTACTCTCCTCTCTCTTCTCTCTCTCTCTCTTATCTCTCTCTCTCTTCTCTCTCTTACTCCTCTCTCTTCATTCACATAGCACACTCTTTCATTCACACAGGCAACACACAAGACACACACACACACACACACACACACACACACACACAGA
>NC_140166.1:132291929-132294355 GCF_963971535.1 Notolepis coatsorum | reverse complement strand
CTGAAGGACCCCACCGACTCCACCGACGCACTTTAACAACACGTTTCTACCAGGAACGCCGCCGGCCACGTTTAAAACCCAGGCATCTGGAAGGTTCTTTCTGCGCACAAGATGACTAAAGGACCCTCCTGGTGGCTAAACACGGGGTCTCTTTAAGGCATCGGATGCTCTAAATGTTTAGGTGACCTCTGGTGTTTCTGCTCTGCTGGGCTGTAATAACTGCTTCTCTCTCAGTGGATCTGCTGCTGCTTTGTGGTCAAGTGAGGGAGGCTGCAGAACTCCTCAGTCCTGCAGTTGCTAAAGCCATTAGTCCACGCGCGTGTGTGTGTGTACGTATCTCTGTACGTGTGTACATGTGTTGTGTGTGTGTGTGTGTGTGTGTGTGTGTGTGTGTGTGTGTGTGTGTGTGTGTGTGTGTGTGTGTGTGTGTGTGTGTGTGTGTGTGTGTGTGTGTGTGTGTGTGTGGGGCATGTATAGGTGGGTTCGTATGCGACCGTGAGACCGCTGGTCTGTGTGCATCTGTGTCCGCGTGGAGAGTGGGCGTGCACGTACCTCTGTACGTGTGTGTGTGTGGCGTGGAGAGAGTGGGCGTTCTGCACATGCCGTCTCTGTCGGGGTTCAGGACCAAGGTGGCAGTGTGGGAGTATCAGAAGAGAGACCTCTCTCTCTCTCTGTCTGTCTGTCTGTCTGTCTGTCTGTCTGTCTGTCTGTCTGTCTGTCTGTCTGTCTGTCTGTCTGTCTGTCTGTCTGCCCATCCGTCCATCTGTCTGTCTCCCCCTCCCTCTCTCTCTGTGTCTGTCTCCCCCTCCCTCTCTCTCTGTGTCTGTCTCCCCCTCCCTCTCTCTCTGTGTCTCTCTCTCTCTCTCTCTCTCTCTCTCTCTCTCTCTCTCTCTCTCTCTCTCTCTCTCTCTCTGTCTATCTGTCTCTCTCTGTGTCTGTCTATCTCTGTGTCTTGTATGTCTGTCTCTCTCTCCCCCCTCTCTCTCCCCCCTCTCTATTTATCTCTCTCTCTCCCCCTCCCTATCTCCTCCCTCTCTCTCTATCTCTCTCTCTCCCCCTCTCTCTCCCCCCTCTCTATTTATCTCTCTCTCTCCCCCTCCCTATCTCCCCCTCTCTCTCTATCTCTCTCTCCCACCTCTCCCTCTCTCTCTCTGTCTCCCCCCTCTCCGCCCCCCCCCCCCCCTCCTCTCTGGATTTGACATCATGTCTCTGCTTCATGATGTGTTCTCCACCACAAGGCTCCCGGCTGCACATCTGAAATCAGCCGAATTAGGAGCAAAGGGGGAATCTCTGCCTGAGGAACTATCCCAACTATTCGGCCACATGGAACCGGTTACTGCGGGACATCTCGGATAGATGGCTTCACCAGAGGATGAGAAGAGAGCTGGGAGGGGTCGGGATGAGGGGGGGGGGGGGTTCCAGACCGGAGCAGTCATTGTGAAATATGAACATATTAATTTCCAGATTTGTAAGATGGCTCCTTGGAGCTGTGATGCCTGCTTACAGATCCGCGGTGGCAGGCCTGAAGCCTCCTAATACCAGCCAACAATGGGAGGGCTGAGGAAACACAGGGAACACATGGAACGTTCCATGTGATGTGATCACTTAGGACGTCCCGATAAACCCCCCTGACTGTACGTCATGCCCACAGCGGAGTATGCAAGTGTGTCTCTGTCTGTGTGTGTGTGTGTGTGTGTGTGTGTGTGTGTGTGTGTGTGTGTGTGTGTGTGTGTGTGTGTGTGTGTGTGTGTGTGTGTGTGTGTGAGAGTGTGTGAGAGTGAGTGACAATGTATATCTGTATGCATGTGCGTTCTGACTTGTAAGTCGCTTTGGATGATAGCGTCAGCTAAATGACTAAATGTAAATGTGTGTGTGTGTGTAAGTGTCTCTGTGTGTGTCTCTGTGTGTGTGTGTGTCTGTGTGTGTCTCTGTGTGTGTGTCTCTATGTGTGTCTCTGTGTGTGTGTCTCTGTGAGTGTCTCTGTGTGTGTCTCTGTGAGTGTCTCTGTGTGTGTCTCTGTGAGTGTCTCTGTGTGTCTCTGTGTGTGTCTCTGTGAGTGTCTCTGTGTGTATCTGTGTGTGTCTCTGTGAGTGTCTCTGTGTGTCTCTATGTGTGTCTCTGTGTGTGTCTCTGTGTGTCTCTGTGTGTCTCTGTGTGTCTCTGTGAGTGTCTCTGTGTGTCTCTGTGTGTATCTGTGTGTGTCTCTGTGTGTCTCTGTGTGTCTCTCTGTGTGTCTCTGTGTGTCTCTGTGTGTGTCTCTGTGTGTCTCTGTGTGTGTGTCTCTATGTGTGTCTCTGTGTGTGTCTCTGTGTGTGTCTCCGTGTGTGTCTCTGTGTGTCTCTGTGTGTCTCTGTGTGTCTCTGTGAGTGTCTCTGTGTGTGTCTCTGTGTGTCTCTGTGTGTGTCTCTGTGTGTGTGTCTCTGTGT
>NC_140166.1:132224429-132289429 GCF_963971535.1 Notolepis coatsorum | reverse complement strand
GCTTCAATAGAGCTGGTACCACAGTCTGACACCAAGCAGAGCATAGAGCGCTGGTATTCTGACGTGATGACCTTTCCTTCTTTTATAGTTTCCTCGAGTTTATCATAGTACATGCATGCATAATTGACAAATAGTATGTTAAAAAAATAAACTGGCCCACAGTTTCACTGATCCAATACTGATCAACCAAAATAAGAACACAACCAAAGATGAGTCATAGAGTAAGCCTGCAAATAGATCGTTTTTGTTATCAAACAGGTCATTGTTAATTTTTAAGGCCCTTATTGGTAAGCTACCTCCTTATCCATGTGAGGCCCTCGGTTGCAAAATTACAACATCACTTGGGTCCTGTTGTTCAGCCTCACAATGCTATTGGATAGTAATATGTTTATAGGTCCCACATTCTGGCCTCTGAAGTTGCTAATGTATTTTATATTTGGGCTTCACAGGGATTACATCATTATTGGAATGGGATTTTGGAACCTATGGAACCCGTTCTAGTGTCTGGCTGGTCCTTAAGGTCCTCAGAGTTTGCTCTGAATGGAATACAGAAATACAAGGAATTCTAATGGCAACGCTCGAACAACAAAACATGAGAGAAAAGCGAACGGACTTGGAGGGGAGGTCAAGGAGAAATAATATACGAATATGGGGACTGAGAGAAGGGATAGAAGGAGACTCGATGACCAAATATGTAGACAACCTAATACGAAAATAATTAGAAATGTCAGACCTCGCCAAGATAGAGATTCAAAGGGCGCACAGGGCCCAGGCGCCAAAGCCACAGATAAACAGACCACAGAGAGCAGTTATAGTTAATTTCTTGAAATTCGAAGTCAAAGAAAACATTCTCAGAGCAGCCTGGCAGACAAAGATGGAGGGGCAGAGGATAACCTTCGACCATGACTATTCAACAGAGGTGGCTGTAAAACGTCGGAGCTATGTTGAGATAAAAAATACTTTGAACGAGAAAGGAATCAGATTTCAATCACCAATGACCACGCTGAAGGTCCATTGGAAAGAAGGCATCAAGGTGTACAACGGCGTGCGGGAAGCGATGAACCGGAGAGGATGGAGGGTACCGGGAGGAGAAGGAGAGAGACCGACGCTGATGCAGAGGTTGGAGAAGGTCGCACAAATGGACCAGGGTCGAGGACGAGGAGAGGAGGACGGGAAGGTGAAGGAGATCTGAACCGATTCAAAGTAGAACAACTGAGAAGAACGACGAAAAAACACGGGGAATAGTAGGGCCATCTGTGGCACTTCCGTGACCGTGGAGAGCGAAGGTCCGTTTCTCAATGGATTTGTCATCTAGGAGGGTTAATAAACAAATTTAGCTGGGGTGTATTTTTTTTTTAAAGGCAGGGAAAATTCGTGAGAGACCAAAATCCAAAATGGCTGCCGTGGAAATTAACTTTTTAATGGTTTGACCTACAATGATGCACAATACATGGTTTCAGAGCTTATTTTGATCAATGAATACATATTTGGTGTTTATATAATGATTTAACCTATTGTTGACCTTCAAATGCAAGATGGCTGCCAATTTTGAGCTCCAAAATGGATTTTTTTCAAAATCGTCACAGAGCCTTCTGACTCTTATTTTGATCAAGGAATACATATTTGGTGTCTTTCACTACTGATGTAGTGAAAGGGTTAACTGTATGTAGTGTGGCAGTGAAATGGTTAACCGTCTGTAGTGTGGCAGTGAAATGGTTAACCCTTTGTCGTGTGGCAGTGAAAGTGTTAACCTTCTGCATTGTCACAGTGAAAGGGTTAACCCTTTTAATACAGGGAGCGACCTCTCACCTTGACCTGCTCAAACTCCTCAGCCTTGGACACGATACTGAGGACGTCGGACTCTGTCCTCTGGGAGTTGAACAGCTCGTTGAACGTCTTCACAAAAGGCGTGGAAAGAAGAAGAAGAATAAGACAAAGATACAGCAATGAAAGATGAGTTTCGAGTCGGGAGCCATTTCTGAGTCAGAAAAATGCAATGCGATGGCATTGTAAAATTGCATTGCCTCTGGGAAACACAACTGTCCATAAAAAACCGAGCCTTCTTGCGACCATCTCAGACAATACAATTCCATGATGTCATCACATTGTGCTCTCTTGGCCCCGGTGGCGTCCCCCGACTGAAACGCATTAAAAGGAGACATCGATCTTAGGGGATTTAAGGCTAATGTCTTTTTCCCCCTGAATTAATTCCCCTTAAGTTCCAGGCATTTGTCCCTTTTAATTGGCCGTTAAGTGTCTCACGGGTCCTCCTGTGTCTCACATTCCACAGGCAGGACGAGGAGTGAAACACTGAGCGGCAATTATGAAAGAGCAACAGACACAGACGAGACGTGTGTTGTTTTAGGAACATGTCTGTCTGTCTGTCTGTCTGTCTGTCTGTCTGTCTGTCTGTCTGTCTGTCTGTCTGTCTCTTACTGTCTGTCTGTCTGTCTGTCTGTCTGTCTGTCTGTCTGTCTGTCTGTCTCTTACTGTCTGTCTGTCTGTCTGTCTGTCTGTCTGTCTGTCTGTCTGTCTGTCTGTCTGTCTCTTACTGTCTGTCTGTCTGTCTGTCTGTCTGTCTGTCTGTCTGTCTGTCTGTCTGTCTGTCTGTCTGTCTCTTACTGTCTGTCTGTCTGTCTGTCTGTCTGTCTGTCTGTCTGTCTCTTACTGTCTGTCTATTTGTCTGGCTCTCTCTTACTGTCTGTCTGTCTGTCTGTCTGTCTGTCTGTCTGTCTGTCTGTCTGTCTGTCTGTCTGTCTGTCTGTCTGTCTGTCTGTCTGTCTCTTACTGTATGTCTATTTGTCTGGCTCTCTCTTACCGTCTGTCTGGCTGTCTCTTTCTGTCTGTCTGTCTCTTACTGTCTGTCTGGCTGTCTCTTTCTGTCTGTCTGTCTCTTACTGTCTGTCTGGCTGTCTCTTTCTGTCTGTCTGTCTCTTACCGTCTGTCTGTCTGTCTCTTACTGACGTCTCTCACTGTCTATCCGTCCATCACTCTCCGTCTCTTAGGAACATATTGTCCAGGAATGTGTATGTATGTGTATTATAAGTATACAGTGCACCTCTATGGTGGAGTGTTTGACAGTGGACCTCTATGGTGGAGTGTTTGACACTGTACCTCTATGGTGGTGTGTTTGACACTGTACCTCTATGGTGGAGTGTTTGACAGTGTACCTCTATGGTGGTGTGTTTGACACTGGACCTCTATGGTGGTGTGTTTGACACTGCACCTCTATGGTGGAGTGTTTGACACTGTACCTCTATGGTGGTGTGTTTGACACTGTACCTCTATGGTGGTGTGTTTGACAGTGTACCTCTATGGTGGAGTGTTTGACAGTGGACCTCTATGGTGGAGTGTTTGACAGTGGACCTCTATGGTGGAGTGTTTGACACTGTACATCTATGGTGGTGTGTTTGACAGTGTACCTCTATGGTGGTGTGTTTGACACTGTACCTCTATGGTGGTGTGTTTGACAGTGGACCTCTATGGTGGAGTGTTTGACAGTGGACCTCTATGGTGGAGTGTTTGACACTGCACCTCTATGGTAGGGCTGGGCGATATGGCCTAAATATGATATCACGATATTTTCTGACCTTTCGGCGATACACGATACACATCACAATGTTTTTCCTTTTTTCCCCAAACAATTCATTATGAGGCTTACCAAGACAGTATTTGAGTTTGCAAGCGAACATTAAAGACAAAAGACTCATGCATTTAGCATTTTTATATTATATATTAGATTTAGATTATTGGATTCTTAGATTATATATTTAGCATTTTAGCCTTTCGTTTTTTTATATTTATTAGATTAGATTTAGATGATTAGATTACATATTGTAACTATTTATTTATTTACATGTATGTATACATTTATTATTTGAACGGCTTAAGGCTATATCTGTACTTGATATTTGTTTGTTGTGTTGCATACTTGAAATAAACTTCAATCAAATCAAACCCCCCCTCTTAAAAACAAAAACCTGTGTTTAACCTAGCCATCTATAAAACATCATGCTAAAACTGTGAAACAAATGTCCTACTCCCCTAAAGAAAGAAATACATAGCAAACATGACTCAGTTATCCAATAGTGCTGCTGCTTTTTATTTTGTTAAAATCTTTTAGTTAATAAGACTAAAAGACTACAATATATATGACTACAAGGGCCAGAAGCCCACTTCATGACGGCTTCCTGTCCTCTCATTCCATTTCCGGTTTACGTTACATTTTCAACAACAGATTGCTGCTAATTAAACACTTCATGGAAACGGAGTAACGTTAACGTTATGTCGAGTTCATACGTGTAGTGTAGTATGAACTCCACATAACGTTAACATTACTCCGTGTCCACTGTTGCTGCCACTGTTGCGTCGCAGATGCATGGTACACTCTGTTAGCTCCGTAGCTAATCCGCTCATAAACTAACTTACAGATAGCAGTACCGTTAACGCCGGAGTTTACTCCTGGGTTTCAGGGGGCATCCCTAGCACCGAGCCACCACCGCCTCTCTGGCTAGGTGTGTGCGCTTGCGTGCGTGTATGTGCGTGTAGATGACGTAATTTTGGCAAGTGTGTGTGTGACTGACTTTTTTTTTCTGCGAGAGGGAGAGGCGAGAGAGAGAGGAAAGCATTTAGCACTGCGCTTGTAAGTCTCATCTCAGCTGCGGCGGCCTCTAACGCGAGGGCAAAACATCACGATATCCGCGATACGTTTAAAAAGTGTATCGTTAATGAACTGTACCCGATATTTATATAATATCGTCATATCGCCCAGCCCTACTCTATGGTGTGTTTGACACTGTACCTCTATGGTGGTGTGTTTGACACTGTACCTCTATGGTGGTGTGTTTGACAGTGTACCTCTATGGTGGTGTGTTTGACACTGTACCTCTATGGTGGAGTGTTTGACACTGTACCTCTATGGTGGTGTGTTTGACAGTGTACCTCTATGGTGGTGTGTTTGACACTGTACCTCTATGGTGGAGTGTTTGACACTGTACCTCTATGGTGGTGTGTTTGGCACTGTACCTCTATGGTGGAGTGTTTGACACTGTACCTCTATGGTGGAGTGTTTGACACTGTACCTCTATGGTGGAGTGTTTGATACTGTACCTCTATGGTGGTGTGTTTGACACTGTACCTCTATGGTGGTGTGTTTGACAGTGTACCTCTATGGTGGAGTGTTTGACACTGTACCTCTATGGTGGTGTGTTTGACACTGTACCTCTATGGTGGTGTGTTTGACACTGTACCTCTATGGTGGAGTGTTTGACACTGTACCTCTATGGTGGTGTGTTTGACACTGTACCTCTATGGTGGTGTGTTTGACACTGTACCTCTATGGTGGAGTGTTTGACACTGTACCTCTATGGTGGAGTGTTTGACACTGTACCTCTATGGTGGTGTGTTTGACACTGTACCTCTATGGTGGTGTGTTTGACACTGTACCTCTATGGTGGAGTGTTTGACACTGTACCTCTATGGTGGAGTGTTTGACACTGTACCTCTATGGTGGAGTGTTTGACACTGTACCTCTATGGTGGTGTGTTTGACACTGTACCTCTATGGTGGAGTGTTTGACACTGTACCTCTATGGTGTTGTACTTGATGTAGAAGTGGCTGGCGGTCCTCCAGGTCGGTGGACCCGAAGTACCCGGTGCGCTCCTCGAAGCGGATCATCCGGGCCTTGTCCAGCTTCCTGCCCGCCTCCACCACCAGCTCCCTCCGGTACATCAGCAGGCCCGGGTCCATCTGGAGCACGCACGCACACACACACACACACACACACACACACACACACACACACACACACACACACACACACACACACACACACACACACACACACACACACACACACACACACACACACACACACACACACACACACACACACACACACACACACACACACACACACACACACACACACACACACACACACACACACACACACAGGGTAATATTAGAAAGACATACATATAGGCCGGGGGTTCTCAAACTTTTTATACCATGACCCCATTTTATTTAGGAAATTTTTTGGCGTAATTTCAACATGGAATTAAGGAATATAAAAATAAAAGCACACACTGTTGAACTTGATCATGAATATTTATTAGAACATTTAATTACAGAACTATGTTATCAATACACATTTATAAAACGAGGCATATTTAGCCAAAATATGTTGCCAGCATTTCTTTTTAAATAAAAATAAAGAAATACAAATGTATAGCTTTTTTAGTTTTTTTTGTCAATGCTGTCACCTACCCATGACCCCACTTTGGGTCGCGACCCGTAGTTTGAGAACCGCTGATATAGGCAATAGAATATATGTTACGGGTCTGAATATGCTATGAGTACGAGTAAAAGTAAAAAATTTAAAAAAAGCTTTTGACGGAAGTGGGCAGAGGAAGAGGGGGCAGAGACAGACAGAAAGAGCATAGGAAGAGAAAAATACAGAAAGATAAAAAGAGAGTGAGACAGAGACAGATAGATGGACGGACAGACATATGGACAGTGATATGTCAGTAAGAGACAGACCGACAGACATTAAGAGACAACAGTATGAGACAGTCAGACAAAAACAGAGTCAGACAGAGAGACAGGAAGAGCGAGAGAGATAGAGAGAGCGAAATAAAGAAAGAGACAGACAGACAGAAAGATAGAGACATCAGTATAAGACAGAAAGACAGACAGTAATAGATGACAGTAAGAGACAGCCAGACAGACAAACAGACAGTGAGACAGTGAGAACAGTATAAGACAGACAGTAAGAGATGACAGTAAGAGACAGACAGACAGACAGACAGACAGACAGACAGACAGACAGACAGACAGACAGACAGACAGACAGACAGACAGTGAGACAGTGAGACAGTGAGAACAACAGTATAAGACAGACAGTAAGAGATGACAGTAAGAGATACATACAGACATACAGTGAGAGACAACAGTATAAGACAGAAAGACACAGTAAGAGGCGACAGTAAGAGACAGACAGACAGACAGTAAGAGACATACAGACAGACATACAGACAGTAAGAGACAGACAGACAGACAGTAAGAGATGACAGTAAGAGACAGACAGAGAAAGACACAGAGAAAGACACAGTACCTGGTAGGCCTTGTGGTTGATCCCGTAGGCCAGAGGGTTGGCCCTCATGCGCACATACAGGTAGGTGTAGCTCAGCCACTTCACAGCCTCGTCCACGTTAGTGACCGTCCCCAGGGCCACCTGAGAGACAGAGACATCACTCAGGACGGAGTCAGGACACACGGGCAGAGCCATGTACAACACTAGCCTCTACCGCCATCTAGTGGACATGTCGGTCACTGACATTCTGTTCTGTTAATTATTTGTTCCCTTTTTCCTTGGCGCCATCTAGTGGCTGTTGACGGTACGCTTCTCTGCATGCGGAGGGAGGAGAAATTCGTCGATGACATGGTACAATTTATGCAGCTGTCAGTACTCAGTAGGCAGAGATAAAATGGCCTGGGGCAACAGACACTACGGTTGACGGGGGATTTCAGCTTTTCAAAGCCATTCGAGATTAAAGAGGTGCAGTTCAATATGTGCACACGTGTTTATGTTGTGTGAAGGTTTGTGTGTGTGTGTGTGTGTGTGTGTGTGTGTGTGTGTGTGTGTGTGTGTGTGTGTGTGTGTGTGTAAATGGATTGCATTTATATAGCTCTTTTATCCAAATCGCTTTACAACGTGTGCCTCACATATTCACCCGCTCGCTCGCTCACACATTATGCCCACCTGCTCATCGGGAGCCGGTGGGGGTTTAAGTGCCTTGCCCAAGGGCACATTGGCACGCTGCCGGGAGGTGCTGGAATCTAACCGGGAACCTTCTGACTACCAGACGACCTGCTCTACCTCCTGTCGCCCCGCGATAGCGTGTGTGTGTGTGTGTGTGTGTACAGTAGGTGTATCTCAGTATTGTCAGCCAGAAACCCTTTTTGATTATTAAAGAGATGAAATTGTGTGCGTGTGTGTGTGTGTGTGTGCGTGTGTGTGTGTGTGTGTCTATATCCATGTCTACCTGCGTGTGTGTACTGCTGAACATGCTGGACGTGCACACATACCATAGGGCCTGAAAAGCCTGAATATCTGACTACATTTGTTCATACTTCACTGGTCTCTCTTTTTGCACATTACTGCTCAATTGCACAGCCCCTTTTATTCTAATTAGTGTATAAACTCGACCATATCGTGCACAACTGTACAGCCCTGACCTGTTAATTTCATAATCATATTCTATTGTACTTATATTGTAATTTAGTTTATATTCCATTTGATCTTATTCTACCTTTTATTTGATTCTACCGTAATTGTCTGTCCGTTAATGTCGCACAAAAAAAAACGACCAAATCAAATTCCTTGTATGTGTTTAAAATCAGGCCTCTGGCAACCACTGGACAGAAACGTGAGTACACAAAACGTTTACTTCAGTGTGTTCAACCCTCTGTTACTCTATTTCATTAGCACTCAAAGTGATTTTTCTTTATTGTGTAAGAAACTTCCGAATGTTACCTTTCAAAAGAGACCAGACTCATGCATGTGCTATAAGTATAAAGTATAATAAATCGCAAATTACTTTGGGTATGCAATCGTCAATTTCTTTTATAAAAAATGAAATAGCTCCATTTTTGCCCGATCACTACCACACTACCAAATGGTTAACCCTTTCACAGAGACAATACAGCAGGTTAACCCTTTCACTGCCACACGTCAAAGTGTTAACCATTTCACTGCCACACTACATAAGGTTAACCTTCTGTAGTGTGTTAGTGAAAGGTTAACCGTCTGTAGTGTGGTAGTGAAAGGGTTAACATTCTGTAGTGTGGTAGTGAACGGGTTAAGCTGTTAAACTACTTGGCAATAAAGACCTTTCTGATTCTCATTCTGATTCTGATGACGTCCCCCCCTGGCTGTTTTGCACGCACGGCCATCTACGTCAGGCCATCTACTGGCACCTAAACCCAGAACAAATCTACTAAAATCCTCTGTGACTCACAGAGCTATCATGGAATGGAACTCATTGCCGAGCTACTTCGCTGAAATAGAATCCAAGGCCACTTTCAAGAAAACATTTAAATACCATCTACTAACGAGCATGCACTGAACCCTTATGGCATAGCGGTGAAAACGAATCGACTGTTAATTGTATTTATGTTGACGGCAGTGAGTGCTGCTCAGGAAGCACTATTTATTTGATTTAAATTATTTTATTTTAATACTTTATACTAATAAGTATCTTGTACAATATCATCCTTAACTGAGGATGATATTGTTAATGATGTTGATAATGATGTAATTGATGTAATGTATTGCATATTGTTGTATTGTTATTAGTGCTGTCAGGCGATTAACATTTTTAATCTAATTAATTACAGGTTTTGTAATTAATTAATCTAATTAATCACATTTTAATCGCATATTTATATTTCATATTCATATAAATATTTAAAATTCAAGGACATTACATTATTGTGGCAGGTGACTGATCAATTAAATACACCAAGAAGAATGCTTTAGAAATCAATTTTATTAAATAAATAAAATAAATAAAATGAAAACATACCTCTCAATAAGGTAACATTTGTTGCTGATACAGCTAACAGTTTACACTAAGCTACAGTATCCTCAAATCAGGGTCTACTGCAGGGTCTACTGCAGGATCTAGTGCAGGGTCTACTACAGGGTCTACTGTATGCATGACATCTATTCCTCAGCTTGTTTACATTGTCTGAGTGTAAGGCTGCCCTCTTCTTTTGGACTATGTGACCTGCAAGTGAAGAATGCTTTAGAAATCAATTCTATTAAATTGAATAAATAAATAAAATGAATGAAAACATACCTCTCAATAAGGTAACATTTGTTGCCGATACAGCCAATAACAGTTTACACTAAGCTACAGTATCCTCAAAAATCAGGGTCTAGTGCAGGGTTTACTACAGGGTCTACTGTATGCATGACATCTATTCCTTGAGCCAATTGCTAAGACAAACAAGCTTCAGCTTGTTTACATTGTCTGTGTGTAAGGCTGCCCTCTTCTTTTGGACTATGTGACCTGCAAGTGAAGAATGCTTTAGAAATCAATTTTATTAAATTGAATAAAATAAAATGAATGAAAACATACCTCTCAATAAGGTAACATTTGTTGCTGATACAGCCAATAACAGTTTACACTAAGCTACAGTATCCTCAAAAATCAAAACAGCCCACAGCAAGCTACAGTGTCTGGGGGCATGACTACAGGGTCTAGTACAGTGTCTACTACAGTGTCTGGGGGCATGACTACAGGGTCTAGTACAGTGTCTACTACAGTGTCTGGGGGCATGACTACAGGGTCTAGTACAGTGTCTGTAGTAGTACGTCTCCTCCTACCGTGATGCACTCCAAGATGCCAAATCTGCCCACTACTCCACCATCATCAACAGCAGCAACCGCAACCCCCGGACCCTCTTCTCCACTGTCAAGAAACTCTTACAACCCCCGGACAATAACTCACTCTCCTCCCCTGACCTCTGCAACTCGTTTCTCCTCTTCTTCAATAATAAAGTATCTTTAATCAACAGCTCACTGACTGCCCGCATCGCCAATTCCCCCACCCTCGCCCCCCCCACCAACATTTTTCCCCCACCTGACTCCATCCCTCCCACCCCTTTTACTGCCTTCGCCCCAGTTGACTCCTCCTTCATCATGGACCTCATGACTACCTCCAAGACCACTACCTGCTCCCTTGACCCCCTACCCACTACTCTCACCAAAGCCTGCCTCCCTGCTCTCATCCCCCACCTCACCGCCCTTTTCAACCAGTCACTATCCCTAGGCCACGTCCCCTCCCCCTACAAACTCGCCGCTGTCACCCCTGTCCTCAAAAAACCCACTCTTGACCCATCCAGCCTCTCCAACTACCGCCCCATATCCAATCTTCCTTTTTTCTCAAAAACACTGGAACGTATTGCTGCCTCCCAACTCTACTCCCATCTCCAGTCCAACACCCTATATGAACCCCTTCAGTCTGGCTTCCGTCCCGCTCACAGCACCGAAACTGCACTGGTAAAGGTCATCAACGACCTCCTCATCTCCGCTGACTCCGGTGCCCTCAACATCCTGATCCTACTTGATCTCAGTGCAGCCTTTGACACAGTGTGTCACTCCATCCTCCTCCAAAGGCTGCACCAACTGGGTGTTGAGGGCACAGCACTTGACTGGTTCTCCTCCTACCTCACTGACAGACACCAATTCATCTCCCTCTCCGGCCACACCTCCCCCCCCTCCCCAGTCACACAGGGGGTCCCCCAAGGCTCAGTCCTTGGCCCCCTGCTCTTCATCTGCTACATTCTCCCCCTTGGTCACATCATCCGCAAATACCACCTCAACTTCCACTGTTACGCTGACGACACCCAAATATACATCAGTACACAATCCCCCCACAGCCCACCCCTCAGTCACATTGAATCATGCATCACCGAACTCCAAACTTGGATGACCCACAACTTCCTCAAACTGAACAGTGACAAGACTGAACTCCTCATCATTGGCACCAAAACCACCCTCACCAGATCCGGACCCATCACACTCACCATCAACGACTCCACCATCACCCCCTCCCCCCTAGTCCGCAACCTTGGTGTCCTCCTTGACCCCACCCTCTCATTTGACCCCCACGTCCGCTCCATCGTGAAAACATCCTACTTTCACCTCCGCAACATCGCAAAAATCCGTCACTGTCTCTCCCCCCCCGCTGCTGAATCCCTCATTCACGCCTTCATCTCCTCCCGCCTGGACTACTGCAACTCCCTCCTCACTGGTATCACCTCCCGCTCCCTCCATAAACTGCAAATGGTCCAAAATTCAGCCGCCCGCCTCCTCACTAACACCCGGTCCCGCGAACACATCACTCCTGTCCTCCACTCCCTCCACTGGCTCCCGATCAAACACCGCATTAACTTTAAAACACTACTCCTCACCTTCAAAGCCCTCCACAGCCTGGCCCCCCCCTACCTGACTGATCTCCTTCTCCCCTACCGCCCAACCCGTTCCCTCCGGTCCTCCTCCACTGCCTCCCTCACTGTCCCGACATCCAAGCTTAAAAACTTCGGAGATCGGGCCTTCTCTCGCACTGCACCCCGACTCTGGAACTCCCTCCCCCAGTCCATCAGAGACTCCCCTACACTCTCCACCTTCAAAGCTCGCCTCAAAACCCACCTGTTCTCCCTTGCCTTCAACCCCCCCCACCCCTAAACCCCCCCCTCCCCTCCAACCTGATCGATATGTCTCTAGTCTTTTTTTTGTGCCATCAGGCTGTCTCCCCCGTTCCCCCCATGGTCTCATGTTCCTTTGTTTTTGTTTCTTTGTTGTTTTGTTTTGTTTCTTTGCTTTCGCCTCTTTGTTTGTACCCCTGCTCCCGACTACTGTCAGCGACTTCGGGTTATTGAGAAGCGCTATATAAATTAAATGAATTATTATTATTATAATTATTATTATTAGTGTCTACTACAGTGTCTGGGGGCATGACTACAGGGTCTACTACAGTGTCTGGGGGCATGACTACAGGGTCTAGTACAGTGTCTACTACAGTGTCTGGGGGCATGACTACAGGGTCTACTACAGTGTCTGGGGGCATGACTACAGGGTCTAGTACAGTGTCTGGGGGCATGACTACAGGGTCTAGTACAGTGTCTGGGGGCATGACTACAGGGTCTACTACAGTGTCTGGGGGCATGACTACAGTGTCTACTACAGTGTCTGGGGGCATGACTACAGGGTCTACTACAGTGTCTGGGGGCATGACTACAGGGTCTACTACAGGGTCTGGGGCATGACTGCAGGGTCTACTACAGTGTCTGGGGGCATGACTACAGGGTCTAGTACAGTGTCTGGGGGCATGACTACAGGGTCTAGTACAGTGTCTGGGGCATGACTACAGGGTCTAGTACAGTGTCTGGGGGCATGACTACAGGGTCTAGTACAGTGTCTGGGGGCATGACTACAGGGTCTAGTACAGTGTCTGGGGGCATGACTACAGGGTCTACTACAGTGTCTGGGGGCATGACTACAGGGTCTAGTACAGTGTCTGGGGGCATGACTACAGTGTCTACTACAGTGTCTGGGGGCATGACTACAGTGTCTACTACAGTGTCTGGGGGCATGACTACAGTGTCTACTACAGTGTCTGGGGGCATGACTACAGTGTCTACTACAGTGTCTGGGGGCATGACTACAGGGTCTAGTACAGTGTCTGGGGGCATGGTCTACTACAGTGTCTGGGGGCATGACTACAGGGTCTGGGGGCATGACTACAGGGTCTAGTACAGTGTCTGGGGGCATGGTCTACTACAGTGTCTGGGGGCATGACTACAGGGTCTACTACAGTGTCTGGGGGCATGACTACAGGGTCTAGTACAGTGTCTGGGGGCATGGTCTACTACAGTGTCTGGGGGCATGACTACAGGGTCTGGGGGCATGACTACAGGGTCTAGTACAGTGTCTGGGGGCATGACTACAGGGTCTAGTACAGTGTCTGGGGGCATGGTCTACTACAGTGTCTGGGGGCATGACTACAGGGTCTACTACAGTGTCTGGGGGCATGACTACAGGGTCTACTACAGTGTCTGGGGGCATGACTACAGGGTCTACTACAGTGTCTGGGGGCATGACTACAGGGTCTACTACAGTTTCTGGGGGCATGACTACAGGGTCTACTACAGGGTCTGGGGCATGACTACAGGGTCTACTACAGTGTCTGGGGGCATGACTACAGTGTCTACTACAGTGTCTGGGGGCATGACTACAGGGTCTAGTACAGTGTCTGGGGGCATGACTACAGTGTCTACTACAGTGTCTGGGGGCATGACTACAGTGTCTACTACAGTGTCTGGGGGCATGACTACAGTGTCTACTACAGTGTCTGGGGGCATGACTACAGTGTCTACTACAGTGTCTGGGGGCATGACTACAGGGTCTAGTACAGTGTCTGGGGGCATGGTCTACTACAGTGTCTGGGGGCATGACTACAGGGTCTGGGGGCATGACTACAGGGTCTAGTACAGTGTCTGGGGGCATGGTCTACTACAGTGTCTGGGGGCATGACTACAGGGTCTACTACAGTGTCTGGGGGCATGACTACAGGGTCTAGTACAGTGTCTGGGGGCATGGTCTACTACAGTGTCTGGGGGCATGACTACAGGGTCTGGGGGCATGACTACAGGGTCTAGTACAGTGTCTGGGGGCATGACTACAGGGTCTAGTACAGTGTCTGGGGGCATGGTCTACTACAGTGTCTGGGGGCATGACTACAGGGTCTACTACAGTGTCTGGGGGCATGACTACAGGGTCTACTACAGTGTCTGGGGGCATGACTACAGGGTCTACTACAGTGTCTGGGGGCATGACTACAGGGTCTACTACAGTTTCTGGGGGCATGACTACAGGGTCTACTACAGGGTCTGGGGCATGACTGCAGGGTCTAGTGCAGGGTCTAGTGCAGGGTCTACTGTATGCATGACAAATCTATTCCTTGAGCCAATTGCTAAGACAAACAAG
The DNA here is from genome assembly GCF_963971535.1 of Notolepis coatsorum. Lineage (NCBI taxonomy): Eukaryota > Metazoa > Chordata > Actinopteri > Aulopiformes > Paralepididae > Notolepis > Notolepis coatsorum. The sequence continues at coordinate 132,274,872 of NC_140166.1, read as the reverse complement.
CTTGTTTACATTGTCTGAGAGTAAGGCTGCCCTCTTCTTTTGGACTATGTGACCTGCAAGTGAAAATAGCCTCTCACATGGCACAGAGGTGGCAGGAGTAGCCAGATATTTGCGAGCAAGAGGAGACAGCTGTCCATAGGCTTTTGCGTGAGCTGCCCACCACTCCAGTGGACAGTCATTCATTCCGATGCTGGGCTCAGCTTTGTAGAGGTCTAATTGTCCTGACAGTACCCTGACTTCATCTGAATCAGAGTCTGAAGACAGCAGGAGGAGGGTCCTCTTCGCTGGTGGCTCGTCCTCTGTGGCTTGTGGAGCAGCTTTGTCTGCTTCTGGTCCTGGCAGCATCTCTTTAAGCCAGGTCCACACCTAATAAGAGGGACAATTAATTAGTTGCATAGGACTTTTCATGACAGCCTAAGGACTTAACACTGGTCTTCTCATTCACACACACACCTCATCCCTCTCGTCCTTTGGTACGCTCTTCAAGTCCTTGAATCGCGGGTCGAGGGCTGTAGCCAGCTTCAGCCATCTGTTGTTGAGGGTCGCTTTGCGTGCGTCCAGGTCCTTCGTGAAGCTGGCCTTGAACTTTACCATGTAGCCCGGATCCTCCTCGTTGAGGTCCATGATGCGGTTTAGGTGGCAGAGTGCGGGGAGCACCACAGAGCATGAGACGTAGGTTTCCCCTCCAAGGAGCTCAGTCACATACCTGCAGTGAAACAAGAGAGCGAGAGAGAAAGAGGTGAAGGTGTGTGTATGAGAGGGAGATAGGTGTGTGTATGGGGGAGAGAGGGGGGGTGAGGTGTGTGTATGGGAGAGAGATAGGTGTGTGTATGGGGGAGAGAGGGGGGGGGGTGAGGTGTGTGTATGGGAGAGAGAGGGGTGAGGTGTGTGTATGGGGGAGAGAGGGGGGGGGTGAGGTGTGTGTATGGGAGAGAGATATGTGTGTGTATGGGGGAGAGAGGGGGGGGGTGAGGTGTGTGTATGGGAGAGATAGGTGTGTGTATGGGGGAGAGAGGGGGGGTGAGGTGTGTGTATGGGAGAGATAGGTGTGTGTATGGGGGAGAGAGGGGGGTGAGGTGTGTGTATGGGAGAGAGAGAGTGGGGTGTGAGGTGTGTGTATGGGGGAGAGAGAGAGAGGAGGGGGGTGTATGGGGGGAGAGAGAGAGGGAGAGACACTTACCTGCAGGGCTCAAGTACAAGCTCCAGCTTCTTCAGTTTGTCACACTCTGTGGGGGTCAGCATGGACAGCTTGTGGTTCTGTTGGGCCAAAGTGGCAGTCACAGCCTCCTGGTTCCTCAGGTACCGTGAGATCATGGCCAGTGTCGAATTCCACCTTCCAATTCAATAAAATAACTATTAGTCCCACTGGGGGTTGTTAATGCAGCATGATGCAATTGTACAGAACACAAAGAAATAAACACACACACACACTAAATTTACCCTAAGCATACAACAGGTAGTTAAACAGTCTCACCTTGTGGATACATCTTGTATCATGGGCTCTTTTGCTTGTCCGAGGGCAGTCTGCTGCTGCTGCAGTTCTTCTGTACTGGCAGGGCTGTGCTTGAAGTGGCCTACAATCTTGCGGCACTTTGCCAGGGTGGTGTCAAGGCTTCTGTCCTCAAGGGAGACTGTGATGGTTCTTTGCAGCACGTGTGCAGCACATGGCATGTGCTGGAACGGCATATAGCGCGCTGCTGCTATCATATTACGGGCGGAATCAGTCCCAATAGATGTGACTTTATCTTTTATATTCCACTCCTCTATTACTGTGTTGAACTGTTCAGCACACGCATCGGCGAAATGGCGGCCCACAGTTTTGGTCACCGTTAATGCAAATGATTGCAGTTTCCACTCAGTATCGATCAAGTGCACTGTGACACCCAAATAATTATGATTGCCCACCGACGTCCAGTGATCACCCGTTAGGGCCATTGGGCCAGCCCGTGCCAACACTTCTTCCCTCGCCTCCCTCTCTGTGTCATACATGTTGTGGATCCTTTTCATCACTGTAGCTCTCGAGGGTAGCTTGTAATTTGGGTCAGACGACGCTATTCGAAATGACTCCGCTAAACCCTTATCTTCCACTATAGCTATTGGCCTACAAGATTTTGCTATCCACTTCGCGACGCTGTTGGTTAGTTTGTCTGTGGTGGATTTACTCAACCGTTTGCCTAACGGTAATTCTCCAAGAGTGGTTTGACGAAGCGTGCGAGTTGCTCTGGAGCTAACGTTAGCTCTAGGGGTAACAGTACTGTATATTTGAATACCGCCTATGTCACAAATGTATCAGTACTAAATACCTATATGTCCCTATGCCATAAATGTCATGTATGTTATGTATGTCATAAATGTCTATATGAATTGAAAATGGGGGACCCTGATGGAAACAAGACAAACGTCTTTCTCAGGTCTGCATCCCCTTAACAATTGTATGTATTGAGCCGTACTGTATTGTACCCATTCTGCAATCTGTTAAATAAAGTTTTCATTCATTCATTCAGCTACACTGGAGCTGCTCGAACAACTTGCCTGGACATGTTTAGCGTTCATGTGATACGTTAGACTAGAGCAGCTTCGGTGATACGCAAATTCTTTTTGACATAAGCTACATATTACAATGGTCTTGTTTACTGTCCCATCTATATTCTTTTTGAAATTGAACTTGCCGTTCATAGGTCCCAGGAGTATCGCCTCGGGTGATGCTGACATCTTGTTCCAGCTGAGCTAATTCCTTTGTGTGTTTGTTTTGTTTGATAGACGACGCATGTGTGAAGTGACGATCAAGTAGGCTACGGGTCATTCAATGGGCCAAGTTTAATACGCCCAACTCAAGCGTGGATTTCAAAATAAAAGCGCACCGATTTGCCACTTGTCTAAAGTAAATATAGGTCGGCTGTAATTAATTTTGCGTCAATTTTCATAACGCGATAATTTGCTGTGTAATTAATTAATCTAATTAACGCGATAAACTGACAGCCCTAATTGTTATATATATATATATATATATATATATATATATATATATTAGGGATGCTCGATATTGGCTTTTTTACCGATACCGATATACCGATATTGTCCAACTCTTAATTTCCGATACCGATATCAACCGATATCAACCGATACCGATATATGCAGGGTTTCCCCCCCAAAAAAACGGAATAATTTCAGGTAATTAACATTACATATCTCTTGTTGTGTAATTAACACAATATTATGCATACTTTGACAATAAATAAAAATTAAAAAAATTGAAAACCGATACCGATATTTTCCGATATCACATTTTTATGCCAATATCGGCCGATAATATCGGTAGGCCGATAATATCGGACATCCCTAATATATATAGTGCCGGACCCCAGGAAGAATAGCTTTTGTCAAGTTCAAAAGCTAATGGGGATTGTTGTGAAGGGCCAGATTAAACCGAATATATATATTTATTTATATATATATATTTAATTGTATTTGTATATTCTCTAATATTCCCTGATATCCCTTGTATATTCCTTGTACAATATGCATTGAATATCCATTCTAGCCTACTGAACATCCCATAATAGTCTCCATTCTACTATTGGTCGAGACCTTGGTGCCAGGCTGCCATACCCCCCAGACCCAGTTCAAACGTACCGCTCAACATGTACGAACAAGTCCTAGTTCCGCGTAGGAATCTGGCTACCGCACCACTAATGGGACTATTTGTTCATAGTGCGTATACTGCGCTACTAAAGTAGGACTTCCTTTTCAGTCCAGTTTCTTACCCTCCAATAGAGTCACAGACGTAAAGCCTCCCCGCGACGCCACGTGTGGGAGTAAGGCCAAGTTCGGCTTACCATCGGTATTGAGACATCGTGTATATTAATATTTGAATAGTCATATTTGGCACTATATCGTCGAGTTGGACGTAGTCTATTAAGCTAATAATAGTCTGTTAATATATAGTGCTTCGTGCGGTGAGAATACTACCGTAGTCAGTACCCCATCGTTTCGGGCAGAGAACTGGCTGCTTATCCAGGGTGGTTGACCCCACGTGAAGCTGCACCCGAGGAGCCCCAGAGCCGACGAGCGAGTGGACCTGTATACCGGATTATTCTACCGACGACAGCCCGCCTTCCCCGGCACGGATTATGCTTTGTATACGTTGATTATTGCATGGATAAAGACCCCCGACACTGCCGTGTGTTGGAACCCCCCCCCCCTGGAGAGGACGCAAGGTGAGGAGACGCTCTGCAAGACGAGGTCGCTTCACGTCTCTCCTCCGTGGACCGGAGGACGCCGGCCCACAAAGAGTCCACCTGCTTTCATCTGTGGTCCAAGGATCGCCGGCGCATTGAACGGCACTACAGTGGGTTCACCTGGGATACCCTTGGCCGGATGAGGCAGCCGGATTCTACCCCCCCCCCTTCCTACTCCTGTCGGCTTACAAGCGACCGGATTAACCCCCCCTAGTGTATCCAGTATATAATCATTCAAGTATCATTGCTGTTATTCCTTAAACTATTCCAGGTCGTATATGTACCACCTGCGCCTTCAGAGATTGGACATTCTCTATTGATATACAGACGAATACTCTTGCCATAAAAGTGCATACTAATTCCCATTCATAAATGTGATTGATTTGATTAAGTGCTTGCTCTACACACCATCGCTGTGTAGAAATAAAGACCTATTTCTAATTCGTACATTTGTGTTGGATCCGTTTCATCTACGTGACAGTGTTCATCATAATATATTTATGCCGAGTACTGGGTGGCCGAATATTAAGTACAAAGGTAGTGGTAGTAAGTATCATATCTAGTAATACAGTCAGGGAATTGTACCCCTCAGTTACAATTGGTCCTTCGAGCCGGAGGGTAATTAGTGTAATATTAATATAGTGTTATTAATATTGAAATGGCCTATGATGAACACTCCACGAAACGATCCTCCTAACCAACACCCGCAGCGCGAACGACGGCTCCCTCAGTACTTAGAGGCTTACGCTGTCAGTCAACAACCTAGTCTTCTACTAACAGTAAACGCGGTAAAACTAGAAAGTAAAAGTATGTCTAACCCCAACGCCCAGACTACCCCGACCATAGAGGCCCCTACGGGTTCTAATGTAACTGACCAAGTTCACGGTGGGGACCAGTGGGAACCAGACATGACTTCACACCCCGCCAGTACTGAAGAAGTAGTCCCCGATGAGTCCCGGGAGGAATACAACGCTACCGAGAGAGAACTCGGCACGGAAGAAGACGGGGAGAGCACCGTGGAGATAGAGCTCCAAGGCTCCGCAAGGAGTACCCCGAGGGAAGGCTCCCCTATACAACCGCCTTCTCCCAGCGAGGCAGAGAGGACCCTACAGCAGGCCTTCCTCATCAGCCTGAACGCCGCTGCTGAACGCGACCGACTGCAGATCCAGCAGCGGAGCGAAGAAGAGCATATACGTCTAGAAATAAGACGCATTCAGAGAGAAGAGAATGTGGCCCGAGACCGAGCAGACAGCCAGCGAGCAGCTGCTGGTGCTCTACGGGACGCAGAGCGCGACAGACAGCAAGCGCAACTAATAGAACAGCTGATCAGACGGACAACACCCTCTCCCTCCGCCAGAGGCTCCAGGAACTCGTCTAGACACACCTCCAGGGCGGCATCCCCTAGCCGAGTAAACAACCCTGAACTTGACCAACAGACGAGGTCTATACCCCCCACAGACCACCTCCCCCCACCGGTCCAAGCGAGACCTAGCAACCGGGAAGGAGCAGCATATCCTGTGGAGAGGCTAAACCAGAGGCTACAAGCGCTGGATGACCTAACTGAAGACGAAGAGGAAGAGGAGGAGAACCACGCCCGACGACAGCACAGTACTCTACCGGACCAGGAGGTCCGGTACAGCCCAGGCTATACTCCCGCGGAGCTGCGCTACAGACCCCCGACTCTATACACGGGTGAGCACGACGCACGACCCGCACCGAGGAACAGCACCTGGACAAGCGGGCCATGGTACACTGCCGGTACCAGCCCATACCAAGGAGCGGGAGGAGACTCGCCTAGGAGGCCTCTCCCCCAACGCTCGCCGATGTATCCACAGTCAGCGTCATACATTGGCACGCCTATGGTACCCGACTTCACCCAAGAGAACCGGGCCCAGTATACAGAACTCCGCATGTGTCTGGAGACCATGTTGGTGGATGTATTGGATGAACGCCACAAATACGCCATCCTACTGAAGCACTTAAAGGTACCCCGCGCACATAATATAGCGCTCGCCTACGCGACTTCCACCACCCCATACACAGCAGCGCTGGTAGCATTGGACCAGAGGTATGGGCGCATATGGGATTACGTGATCCAGGAGATCCGACACATCGACCGCTTACCCCCAGCAATAGACAATCGAGCACTGGACGACCTGTCCATCAGAGTGCAGTCCCTGGTAGGGATATTGGGAGCGCAGAGAGAGAAGGGGAGGCATGAACTTTACGCCAACTCAAATGTGGAAAGGATCTTGGAGAAGCTGCCGCCCGCTCGACAGGAGCGTTTTAGGCGACAGAGAGACCACCGAGACCCGAATGGCCCCGAACCGAACCTCCTCGATCTAGCAGACTTCCTGGCGAGAGAAGTCACCAGCCTACGGCTAGATACATTCGGACGGAGCACCCCTGGCTCCAGAGAAGGAACCAGACGACTAAATGATGGAAGAAGATCGGTGACTGTGATGCACCAATCGGAGTCAGTACCGAGCAGCAGGAGCCACAGTACCCCCTCCAGAACGGAGAAGTGGAAGATAGTGTGCCCCTACTGTGAGAAAGAACACTGGCTAGCGCAATGTGACTCCTTCCCCAAGCTGAACGCGGAGGAAGCAAGTCAATGGATAAAGTCCAACAAGCGCTGTTTTCGCTGTGCGCGCTCACACATGGCAGCCGAATGCCGCTTAAAGAAAAGGTGCACCAAGTGCGATGGAGCCCATCTGGACATACTTCACGACAGTAACAGACGGCGCCCTTCACCCGCACCATCCAGCAGCAAAGCGAGCGTCATGTACATCGATCCCGCCAGCAGCAGTGGAGCCCGAGTACTCCTAAAAGTAGTGCGTGTGACACTAAGCTACCAGAATAAAGTCCTGGACACTTACGCCGTCCTCGATGACGGGTCCGAGAAGACCCTTCTGCTCGCCTCCGCTGCGGCCCAGCTAGGGCTGCGGGGAAGCGAAACCCAAATGACAATTCGGACAATAAGACGAGATTTGAAGACGATAAAGGGCGAGAATGTCTCATTCTCTATCGCAGCAAGCGGCCAGCCTGAGCGACAGTACCAGATTACAGACGCTTTCACCAGCCAAGAAATAGGACTGTCGCGGTACACATACCCCGTCGCCAAGCTGATGGAGAAATATGCACATCTGCGCAAGTTACCGATCCCGCTCATAGACAATGCTATGCCGACCCTGTTGATAGGCTCCGACCATGCAGACCTCATTGTCCCGATAGACCGGGTTCATACCGGACCCCGAGGCTGTCCTGCAGCAGTCGAGACCCGTTTGGGATGGACTCTCCAAGGCCCGCTCGCCAAATCTCTCAACCGAAGTACAGCCACTAGATGTCTCCACTCCCGAGTCACAGAGGGAGAAACCGCACTCCTGCAACACGTAGAGCGGCTATGGACCTTGGAACAAATGCCCTTTAAGAACGGAAAGAAAGACATTCGCTCTAAAGATGACATTTACGCCATTCACCTCCTCGAGACAGGGACCAAGAGAGTCCCGGTCAACGGCGTGTTGAGATACGCCACGCCACTCCTGCGGCGAGAAGGAATGCCTACTTTCCACGCCAAGACAGACGCCACAGAACGGTACCTGCTGAACACGGAGCGGCGCTTAGCCAAGAACCCCGCCCAAGAGAGTGTATACCGCGCTGAGATTGAGAAGCTCATCACAGCGGGACACGTCACAAAGATGGACATTAAAGAGGCTGACCAGACCACTGAATCGTGGTACGTGCCTCACCACAAGGTCCATCACAACGGTAAAGACCGCATAGTATTTAACTGCAGCTACCAGATCGGATCCCAAAATCTGAATAAAGAGTTACTGCCCGGTCCCACACTCGGCCCCTCCCTACTCGGCGTTCTACTCCACTTCCGCCAGGAAAAGGTGGCCATCAGCGGGGACATTAAAGGAATGTTCCTGCAGGTGAGATTAGTAGAGGAGGACAAGCCCCTGTTACGGTTCCTATGGAGAGAGAAGCCAGGAGATGAGCACCCAGCCATCTACCAATGGGAAGTCCTCCCCTTCGGAACGACGTGCAGCCCCTGCTGTGCTACATTTGCACTACAGAAACATGTAGCAGAGGACCCAGCAGCGGACGAAGAGGTCCGACACAGCGTAAAGAACAGCTTCTACGTAGACAACTGTCTACAAAGCCTTTCAACCCAGGAAGAAGCCGAGGCTCTCCTGATTAAACTCCGCGCCTCATTGATCAAAGGCGGCTTTGATCTCAGGCAGTGGGCCAGCAGCGATCCGCAAGTACTGCGCAGCCTCTCCTCCGAGGACAAGGCAGCCAGCAGCGAGACCTGGATGGCTACAATCCCGGGAGAAGCCCAGGAGATGACCCTGGGATTGGTGTGGCGATTCAAAACAGATTCGCTTCACTACAGACACAAGCCCCTGACTACGGAGCAGGGAAGGCCGGCGGCGGCGCCGACCACCAGACGGAGTGTGTACACGACACTCGCCCGACAATATGACCCGCTAGGATGTATTCTACCGTACACCACCAGGGCAAAAATGATTGTACGAGCATTGTGGGACAAGGACCAGGGCTGGGACGACCCCATTCCCGCACACCTTGCATCCACCTGGAGAGAGTGGGAGATGGAGCTCCACTCACTCCCAGGCGTTAATATGCGCCGAAGCTACTTCCCACCCACGGTGAGGCCAGAGACATGTAAAATGGACTTACATGTCTTCAGTGACGCCTCAGAGGTCGCATACGGATCAGTAGCCTACTTGCGGGCCCAAGAAAGGGGGGGAGAGATCTACACAGCATTTGTCCTCGCCCGCTCGAGAATAGCCCCACGCAAGCAACAATCTATCCCACGTCTAGAGCTCTGCGCAGCCCTAGCCGGAGCGCACCTAGCCACGCTCATCCAACGTGAGCTCACCATACCGGTGTCTAGAACAATCCTGTGGTCAGATTCCACGACAGTACTCGCCTGGATCAAATCGGACTCATGCAAGTACAAAGTCTTCGTGGGAGTCAGAGTCACCGAGATTCAAGACTTAACCGAAGAGTTAACCGGAGAAACAGAGTGGCGCTACGTTGATACAAAACAGAACCCAGCTGACGTCATCACCCGGGGGATGCCCCTAGATGACCTCACCCGTCGCAATGTCTACAGTGACGGCCCAGCATTCCTAAAGCTCCCGGAAGGAGAGTGGCCCACGCCTATCCCGAGGGAAGCCAGTCAGGAGGAGGCTGAGAATAAGAAGCCTGTGTTCTGTGGATTGAGCACTGTTATCTCCGCAGACCCCAACACACTCCTGATGGGGCGGCTAGATCCCACATTACCCCAGACAATGTACCGGCCTGAAGAAGCGAACGGCCGACGAATGTGGAGGTACAGCGAAGTATTAGCCGACAAGTTTTGGAGCAGTTTCCTACTGCACTACCTACCGTCTCTACAGACCCGCCAGAAGTGGGTAAAGGAGAGAGACAATTTGACAGAAGGAACAGTCGTCATGATTATTGATCAATCACTGCCCAGAGCTATGTGGCCGGCCGGCCGCGTAAGCAAAGTGATCACCGGTGCCGACGGCAAGGTCCGAGCAGCTGAAGTGCTTGTCCAGGGTCGCACTTACACCCGTCCCGTGGCGAGGCTCATAGAACTGCCCCGACTCCCAGACACAATCGATGATGACCATGACCCTATAACCCTATGACTTTGTGAAGTTGACTGACCCCTACAGCAAACCCTTATGTGTAAATAGACAACGCGATTAATCTGTCTCTGTTTAACTGATTAGGTCTGGGACCAATCAGGGGGTGGCTGTTGTGAAGGGCCAGATTAAACCGAATATATATATTTATTTATATATATATATTTAATTGTATTTGTATATTCTCTAATATTCCCTGATATCCCTTGTATATTCCTTGTACAATATGCATTGAATATCCATTCTAGCCTACTGAACATCCCATAATAGTCTCCATTCTACTATTGGTCGAGACCTTGGTGCCAGGCTGCCATACCCCCCAGACCCAGTTCAAACGTACCGCTCAACATGTACGAACAAGTCCTAGTTCCGCGTAGGAATCTGGCTACCGCACCACTAATGGGACTATTTGTTCATAGTGCGTATATATACTGCGCTACTAAAGTAGGACTTCCTTTTCAGTCCAGTTTCTTACCCTCCAATAGAGTCACAGACGTAAAGCCTCCCCGCGACGCCACGTGTGGGAGTAAGGCCAAGTTCGGCTTACCATCGGTATTGAGACATCGTGTATATTAATATTTGAATAGTCATATTTGGCACTATATCGTCGAGTTGGACGTAGTCTATTAAGCTAATAATAGTCTGTTAATATATAGTGCTTCGTGCGGTGAGAATACTACCGTAGTCAGTACCCCATCGTTTCGGGCAGAGAACTGGCTGCTTATCCAGGGTGGTTGACCCCACGTGAAGCTGCACCCGAGGAGCCCCAGAGCCGACGAGCGAGTGGACCTGTATACCGGATTATTCTACCGACGACAGCCCGCCTTCCCCGGCACGGATTATGCTTTGTATACGTTGATTATTCCATGGATAAAGACCCCCGACACTGCCGTGTGTTGGAACCCCCCCCCCTGGAGAGGACGCAAGGTGAGGAGACGCTCTGCAAGACGAGGTCGCTTCACGTCTCTCCTCCGTGGACCGGAGGACGCCGGCCCACAAAGAGTCCACCTGCTTTCATCTGTGGTCCAAGGATCGCCGGCGCATTGAACGGCACTACAGTGGGTTCACCTGGGATACCCTTGGCCGGATGAGGCAGCCGGATTCTACCCCCCCCCCTTCCTACTCCTGTCGGCTTACAAGCGACCGGATTAACCCCCCCTAGTGTATCCAGTATATAATCATTCAAGTATCATTGCTGTTATTCCTTAAACTATTCCAGGTCGTATATGTACCACCTGCGCCTTCAGAGATTGGACATTCTCTATTGATATACCGATGAATACTCTTGCCATAAAAGTGCATACTAATTCCCATTCATAAATGTGATTGATTTGATTAAGTGCTTGCTCTACACACCATCGCTGTGTAGAAATAAAGACCTATTTCTAATTCGTACATTTGTGTTGGATCCGTTTCATCTACGTGACAGTGTTCATCATAATATATTTATGCCGAGTACTGGGTGGCCGAATATTAAGTACAAAGGTAGTGGTAGTAAGTATCATATCTAGTAATACAGTCAGGGAATTGTACCCCTCAGTTACAGGGATCCTAAATAAACATAAACACATAAATGGCCACGTATAAGAATAAACCCTCCGTACCTCCGCGTTGAGGTTGTCGGCCAGACTGTCCATGAACTGGCTCTCGATGGGGTTCTGCTGGGTGAGCAGCGTGAGGTAGTGGCTCAGCTTCTCGTGGCTGGTGATGATGGTGCCCTCGCCGAACTTGTCGAACTGGGGCCGGCCGGCGCGCCCGAAGATCTGCATGACGTCCAGGATGCCCAGGTCCACCAGCATGCCACGCTTGGCGTCGTAGATCTGCGTCCCCTGGTTATACCGTGTGGGGAGACGAGAGGGACGGGGGACGTGAGAGAGAGAGAGACGTCTCGAAGGGGAGACCGACCGAGTCCGTCTGGCTTCCTGTAACACTGTACACCCCATAGATATATATAGAACACTAGATAGCTTAAGGTGGAGTCACCAGCGTCACTGAACCGCCGCCATCTTGCGCAGGTCAGCCTTGAGTGAGAGTGAGTGAGCTGCACAGACAAAAATACTCATAACTCGCTGAAATATTGACGGATTTACAAACGGGTTGGTTTGCTTATAAAAAAAAAAAATTTAAAGATGTTTCTTTTTTTTACAAACCGCTTGAATCATAGCCACGTTAATAATGCTTGTAATAAACCAACCCGTTTGTAAATCCGTCAATATTTCAGCGAGTTATGAGTATTTTTGTCTGTGCAGCTCACTCACTCTCACTCAAGGCTGACCTGGGCAAGATGGCGGCGGTTCAGTGACGTCGCTCTCCATCGGCCGGCAGCGCGGGTAAGCTATCTAGTGTTCTATATATATCTATGGTACACCCCCCCCACACACACACTTAAGAGACTGGAGCAGACACAGGCTCTATTCACACACTGGATATAACATATATAACGAGTACCACTGAGTTATAGTGCTAATCAGAATCAGATGTATGTACATAGTTGTAGTATTAACATGTACAGTGATACAGGCGTAAAGACACTATGGTAGTAAGTCATACTGACCAGCTAGTAAGAGTAGGTAAGGGATATGTACAGATATATAGTATCTACAGATATGTAAAAAAAAGATTATATGCATACATATGTATATACAGAACTATTGTACATGCCATGCCATCACAGAGACAATACAGCAGGTTAACCATTTCACTGCCACACGTCAAAGTATTAACCCGTTCACTGCCACACTACATAAGGTTAACCGTCTGTAGTGTGGTAGTGAAAGGGTTAACCTTCTGTAGTGTGGTAGTGAACGGGTTAAGAGGTTAAACTACTTGGCAATAAAGACCTTTCTGATTCTCATTCTGATTCTGATGACGTCCCCCCCTGGCTGGTTTTGCACGCACGGCCATCTACGTCAGGCCATCTACTGGCACCTAAACCCAGAACAAATCTACTCAAATCTTCTGTGACTCACAGAGCTATCATGGAATGGAACTCATTGCCAAGCTATTTCGCTGAAATAGAATCCAAAACCACTTTCAAGAAAAAATTTAAATACCATCTACTAACGAGCATGCACTGAACCCTTATGGCATAGCGGTGAAAACAAATTGACTGTTAATTGTATTTATGTTGATGGCAGTGAGTGCTGCTCAGGAAGCACTATTTATTTGATTTAAATTATTTTATTTTAATACTTTATACTAATAAGTATCTTGTACAATATCATCCTTAACTGAGGATGAGATTGTTAATGATGTTGAAAATGATGTAATTGATGATTTAATTGATGTAATGTATTGCATATTGTTGTATTGTTGTGTATATATATATATATATAGTGCCGGACCACAGGAAGAATAGCTTGGTAGTACAGTAAGGGCTATATACAGATATAGTATCTACAGATATGTAAAAAAAGATTATATGCAGGTATGTACATGCCATGCCATCATGCAGAGTCATATTAGACTATAGTATGGGGTAGGTAGTTATGATTATTATGATAACAGTGGAGGGCAGTTGTAGACGGTGGAAGCAGTACGTTGGTATAAATTGAATGTAGGCAACAGAGTTCAACGTTGGTGGGTACAGTGTGGGTAACAGAGCCTAGGGTATTGGTGTAAATTCCAGCCAATTAGGAGATAGGAACCGTTCCATTTCCATCCCATTGGTGCAATCTCTGTGTCACCTCCCGTTATTAGAGTGTGTTTTGGTGGCCTCTCTCGAGGGGGACACTTGTAGCGCAGAGCGAACTCCCTCACCCACGAGGGAACACCACTTTTATGAAGCACTCTGCATGATTATGCACATAAATAACGATGTAAACATTCCGCCGATGTTAACGGGCATATGAACCTTACTTAAGTGAACCGAACACGAGGGCAAAACAAATCATAAATCCTACAGTATGTTCGGAATGAGGACGTTTAAATTTTCGTGTATTTAAAGTGATTTGTCAGCAACTGGCGGTACCCGACTAAAACTAGACTAAGACTAAAAGACTGTGAAATTGAAACTACAAAGAAATCCTGGATTAAAATGATGTTTGCTGTGTTTGTCAGCTAAAAACTGACAAAATAAAAATAAATCTATTAAGTGACTAATGAGTATTCAGCTGGTTGTTGAACATCAAATTAAGTTAAGGTGTGTTTTGTGGTTTTACAGAGAAGGAAGTACACATCATAGTGTATGACTCCACTCGCTCTCTGTGATAGGTCTAAAACTGAGTGAAATCTGACTGAAATGGATGTACATAATGACTAGGGTATAATTAAAATGTGCTAAATTGGACAGTGTGGCTAAAATGTGACAAAAACAAAGAGGTTTTAGTTAAAAGACTAAAACCAAATCTTAAATCCCCCATGAAATCAAAATAGATGTTTAAGTTCTTTTATCACATTTTAATACCTACAAAACAACTTTATTTTTGTCATTGTTGGGACAGATACTGGCGTATAAGTGACAATCAATGCAAGACATAATATGTCAATATTAGCTTGCTAGCTAACGTTACTAATGTTGCTTATCGTTGCTCACATTACCTTTTTACATTGCTAGCTAATGGGTCGACTGTAATGCAGCTTCAGTGCTATTGGCTACTGTAAACGCCAATCAATGTCCACGACAAGTCCCTCCCTTAGCTTCCGGTTTTTACAGGAAACGCATAAATATGTGGAATCAAATCATGGGGACTTTAAACCGCCGGCAAACAAAAAAACAAAAACAACCAACATGGTGGCGTGATGTCCCCATGGCAACAGGTCATAGCGTGATGTCCCCATGGCAACAGGTCATAGCGTGATGTCCCCATAGCAACAGGTCATAGCGTGATGTCCCCATAGCAACAGGTCATAGCGTGATGTCCCCATAGCAACAGGTCTTTCAACGTGTGCAGCCGGCTACTGCAGACGATTCACCCGCCCATGTGGACCATCATCACTGTTACTGCTGTCTGACTGAATCCTGCCATAACTGAGAGTAAACCGTAAACAAAGAGGCCTATTAAGATATTACATCCTAATATGAAAAACGATGTGATTAATGTTCTATGCCTTACCTTGACTTTGTTTATTTTGCTGCCGTCTATTTTATACTTATGAATTTTTTTTGTCAATTTCATGCTCATTTTATGCCTGTCTTTAAAAGAATATTCACTGCTGTGTATTATTACTGTGGAATCCACAGCCTTGGTTGACGCACGCATGCGCTTTTCCGTAAGAAAACAGCTGAGATGAATTGTTTGGTTTATTGTCATTTACTTGAAGCTTTGTTTAGCGTGGATGGGTTCTTACCAGACAACGTGGAGGTGTGCTGGCTTATTCCCGTTGCATGGTGTCCTGTAGGCTGTTTCCAAGTTATAAAGTTCCAAATCCATAGCGCTTGCGACGGTCAAAAACCGTGTGGGCTGCGTGCCTTGCATTCATTCCAGTGTCGTGTTTTTTACTAGCGCACCATTCCATTGATAAAGTGAGTTCACACACTCGGGTGCTGTAATCACCGGTTCAAAATGGGCTGGACCAGACACGCCTCCACGTTGTCGAAGCAACACACATCCAAGTCATATCAAATAAAAGATGTTATCAATCAAGTTAATTTCAAATAGTTTTCCAAACAATATTGCTTCATATATTTAACTAAATAAATATTAACACTTTGATCGCCATGGGTTAAATTCATAATTTACCATCCCTAGCCAGCTCTATTTGTCTATGGAGAAGTTCCCCTTCTTTGCAGGGCTATAACTTTTTAAATTCTATTGCTAGATTGCCATTATTATGGCCCATTCAATGTCCTATATCCATTGTTCAGGGTGTAGCAACGATATACTTTCTCATTCACATATTCATACTAAAATATGGTCTAAAGTATAAGTGTGTTTTTATCGTTTTCTGCAGCTTTCTCCAGAACTTGATTTATAGCTCCAAATGCATTATATTGATGATGAAATACAGTTTGATAGCAATCGGCGCGAGATAAAAAATTTCAACTGGGCGTGGTTCTAGAAGTTACTACGTATCATCTGATATTGACCGGATGGGCGAGGGGGTGTTTATAATTCCGTGGGCAACATTATACCATTCGTCTAGTGTGGGTTATATGGTCATCAGAGCAGTTTATATGGAATACGTTAGAAAATAACGCTGGATCTTACCGTATGTTCCTCGCGCCGTTGGACGATCAGCGTGGAGTAGACCGTTTTCGATTATGAGATGTTGATCCTGATGAACCATTTCCAGGTTGCATAATACTATATACGTCCAAATAACGTTGTTTATTGAGTTAGGGCGAGCGATTGATCATCCAGTGTGTTGAGATGGAGTCCGGCTACCGATCGCGAGTGCCCGGACGAAATATGGGTGAGCACTTCCTGTTTGGCGCGCCCCTCCCTCTGCCGATCGGCCACCAGATGGCGCTCTCGAACCGTTAGACAGTTGAGTGGAGCTCACCAGTACATCTCATGGCTCCGGAGGAGAAATATGATTTCGATCACAGATTTTTGAATTATTGATATCAAAGACGAGTTACGGCGTCTTCGGCAGAATGAGCATGGCTCCGAATGACGTGAAAACACGTCATTGGCGATTAAAGTGTTAAGGACATAATCTGGCTCCAACAATTACTATGATTGATGACTACTATTATTGCTATGCCACTTGATCTCCCCGAGGGGATTAACCCTTTCACTGCCGCACTACCAAACGGTTAACCCTTTCACTGCGACAATACACAGAAGGTTAACCCCTTCACTGCGACAATACACAGAAGGTTAACCCTTTCACTGTCACACAACATCGGTTGACCGTCGGTAGTGTGATAGTAAAGGGTTAACCTTCTGTAGTGTGGCAGTGAAAAGGGGTTAATAAAGGAAGACTGGACGGACCTTGATGATGACGGCGTGGGCCGGCAGGTTGACCCCCCAGGCCAGCGTGGCGGTGCAGACCAGCGCCTTTATGTAGCCCCTGGTGAACATGGTCTCCATCAGGGTGCGGTCGGCGCGCAGCATGCCGGCGTGGTGGATCCCCAAACCGTCCGGGAACATCTCCCTCATCTGCTTGTTCCTGGAGCGCTGGACCTGAGGAGAGGGAGGGAGGGGGGGTGAAGGGAGGGAGGGGGGGATGGAGGGATGGGGGAGGGAGGAGGGAGGGAAGAGAAAGAGGGAAGGAAGGATGAAAGGTTAGGGGGGTTGATGGAGGGAGAGATGGATGGATGGATGGATGATAGGTAAGGATGTGGATGGTTAGAGGGGATGGATGGATGATGTATGGATGAGGGATTGATGGATGTATAGAATGAGGGAGGGAGGGGAGGATAGTTAGGGAGGTGGAGGGGAGGAGAGAGGGAGGGGAGGAGAGTTAGGGAGGTGGAGGGGAGGATAGTTAGGGAGGTGGAGGGGAGGAGAGAGGGATGGGAGGATAGTTAGGGAGGTGGAGGGGAGGAGAGAGGGAGGGGAGGATAGTTAGGGAGGTGGAGGGGAGGATAGTTAGGGAGGTGGAGGGGAGGATAGTTAGGGAGGTGGATGGAAGGATAGAGGGAGGTGGAGGGAAGGATAGTTAGGGAGGTGAAGGGAAGGAGAATTAGGGAGGTGGAGGGGAGGAGAGTTAGGGAGGTGGAGGGAAGGAGAGGGGGAGGTGGAGGGAAGGAGAGTTAGGGAGGTGGAGGGAAGGAGAGTTAGGGAGGTGGAGGGAAGTAGAGTTAGGGAGGTGGAGGGGAGGAGAGTTAGGGAGGTGGAGGGGAGGAGAGAGGGAGGTGGAGGGGAGGAGAGTTAGGGAGGTGGAGGGGAGGAGAGAGGGAGGTGGAGGGGAGGAGAGTTAGGGAGGTGGAGGGGAGGAGAGAGGGAGGTGGAGGGGAGGATAGTTAGGGAGGTGGAGGGGAGGAGAGAGGGAGGTGGAGGGGAGGAGAGTTAGGGAGGTGGAGGGAAGTAGAGTTAGGGAGGTGGATGGGAGGAGAGAGGGAGGTGGAGGGAAGGAGAGTTAGGGGGGAGGAGGGAAGTATAGTTAGGGAGGTGGAGGGGAGGAGAGAGGGAGGTGGAGGGAAGGAGAGTTAGGGGGGAGGAGGGGAGGATAGTTAGGGAGGTGGAGGGGAGGATAGTTAGGGAGGTGGAGGGGAGGATAGTTAGGGAGGTGGAGGGGAGGATAGTTAGGGAGGTGGAGGGGAGGAGAGTTAGGGAGGTGGAGGGGAGGATAGTTAGGGAGGTGGAGGGGAGGAGAGTTAGGGAGGTGGAGGGGAGGAGAGTTAGGGAGGTGGAGGGGAGGATAGTTAGGGAGGTGGATAGGAGGAGGGATGGAGGGGAGCAGAGTTAGGGAGGTGGAGGGGAGGATAGTTAGGGAGGTGGAGGGGAGGATAGTTAGGGAGGTGGATAGGAGGAGGGATGGAGGGGAGCAGAGTTAGGGAGGTGGAGGGGAGGAGAGAGGGAGGTGGATAGGAGGAGGGATGGAGGGGAGCAGAGTTAGGGAGGTGGAGGGGAGGAGAGAGGGAGGTGGATAGGAGGAGGGATGGAGGGGAGCAGAGTTAGGGAGGTGGAGGGGAGGAGAGAGGGAGGTGGATAGGAGGAGGGATGGAGGGGAGCAGAGTTAGGGAGGTGGAGGGGTAGAGGAGAGGACGGAGAGACATAGACAGATGGTTTAGGCGACACAAGTGAAGGCAGCAGCTCAGCTTTAACACCCCGTCAGAGGTGGGATATCCTACGTGGATCATGTTCGACTGATCTGAGGTCTGTGTGAGTCTGGCTGAAGTGGTTCAGGCTTCAGGATTAACTTGTTTTGACCACCAGGTTGTCTCAGTTCCTCCAGTCGAGCGAGAAGTTACTCTTCTAAAGTGGAGCGTGGCACTGCACACGCACACAGAGACACACGAACACAGAGACACACGCACACAGACACACACGAACACAGAGACACACGCACACACACACCGTTTTGTGCACACAGACATGTACATACTGTACACACTGTCACTGTCTCTCTCTCTAGACACATTCACACACAGACATACACTGTCACTCACACACACACACACACACGCGCATACAGACATACACTATCACTCACGCACACAATATACATACATACATACACTGTCACTCACACACACACACACCCCTCTCTCTCTCTAGACACACACATACACACATGCATACACACACACACACACACACACGCGATCTGCCCCTACGCTGGAGACATTTAAGGCCCGTTTAAAAACCCACTTTTATTCCCTAGCCTTGGATTAATCCTGATTCTCCCACTCCCTAACCCACACACTCCTGTGCAATTTTATTCTGCCCCCTCCCTCTTGTATCTCTTCTTGTGCTCCTCTGTCCCCGGTGTGCTATACTGTACTTTGTGCTCCCCTTTCCGCTTGTCCTATTTTTTTAATGTACTGCCCTGTCCTGTTGTGCCTTTTTGTATTTGTGTATTTTATAGGACATTGATTTTATGCTTTGACTGTACTGTACAGCACTTTGGTTGGCTCTCGAGCTTTTAAATGTGCTCTATAAATAAATTACTTGACTTGACTTGACTTGACTTGACACACACACACAGTTTGTTGTTTTTGTTCTATTAGTGATTTACACACTTTCTCAGTTGGTTCATTATAAAAGATACAAACCTGAAAACAAACGCACTTAAATGTTAAATAAAAGGACCACAGTAATGAGGCAGGAGGAACATATTTTTTTAATAATGGTAAAATTGTTATTTGTTATTAGACAGACAGTGAGAGATGACAGTAAGAGACAGACAGACAGGCAGTGAGAGATGACAGTAAGAGACAGACAGACAGGCAGTGAGAGATGACAGTAAGAGACAGACAGACAGGCAGTGAGAGATGACAGTAAGAGACAGACAGACAGGCAGTGAGAGATGACAGTAAGAGACAGACAGACAGGCAGTGAGAGATGACACACACACACACACACACACACACACACACACACACACACACACACACACACACACACACACACACACACACACACACACACACACACACACACACACACACACACACACACACACACACACACACACACACACACACACACACACACACACACACACACACACACACACACACACACACACGGCTGGGACCTGGCTGGGCGGTAATAATGGCTTCCTCATCAGAGGTTGTCTCTCTCTCTCTCTCTCTGGGCATCTAAACGGAGGTCAGCACCAGACATGCCTCCACGCCGCACAGAGAAAGCCCATTACAGCCGGCTACTGTCCCGCTGTGCGAGAGAGAAAGAGTGTGTGTCACAGTGGAAGTGTGTCTGTGTATATGTGTCTGTAAGAGTGTGTGTGTTTGTGTGTCAAAGTGGAAGTGTGTCTGTGTATATGTGTCTGTAAGAGTGTGTGTGTGTGTGTGTCAAAGTGGAAGTGTGTCTGTGTATATGTGTCTGTAAGAGTGTGTGTGTGTGTGTGTGTGTCAAAGTGGAAGTGTGTCTGTGTATAT
The DNA here is from genome assembly GCF_963971535.1 of Notolepis coatsorum. Taxonomy (NCBI): domain Eukaryota; kingdom Metazoa; phylum Chordata; class Actinopteri; order Aulopiformes; family Paralepididae; genus Notolepis; species Notolepis coatsorum. The sequence goes on along the minus strand of NC_140166.1, from coordinate 132,254,500 downwards.
GTGTCTGTAAGAGTGTGTGTGTGTGTGTGTGTCACAGTGGAAGTGTGTCTGTGTATATGTGTCTGTAAGAGTGTGTGTGTGTGTGTGTGTGTGTGTGTGTGTGTGTGTGTGTGTGTGTGTGTGTGTGTGTCAAAGTGGAAGTGTGTCTGTGTATATGTGTCTGTAAGAGTGTGTGTGTGTGTGTGTGTGTGTGTCAAAGTGGAAGTGTGTCTGTGTATATGTGTCTGTAAGAGTGTGTGTGTGTGTGTGTGTCAAAGTGGAAGTGTGTCTGTGTATACAGTACGTGTCTGTATGTGTGTGTGTCTGTAATAGGGCTGAGCCCAAACGTTCGAACCTTCGTTCATTACGTTGGCATTCAAATACTAAATCAACATTTGAATTACATTTTTTTAATAAATATATATATATATTTTTTTACTTAATTTTATTTTATTTTTTATTTTTTTCATTCTGTTTAAACCAATGGGGGTTTTTCTTCACAGTTGCAGATAAAGATTAGGCTACACTAATATTATAGTAATAAAATAAACTGATGAGTTATATTCATTAAAGAAAGTTGATTGAATTGATTTAGTTGGGCTGGGGGGCTTTTCCCTGGGCTGGGTCTGGGGCTGGAAAGTTGATTCAATAAAAAAAGAAAATACTAATTTAATCAGATTAATCACTTTATTCAAATTGAGGATTTAGTTTGAGGATATTTAATATATATATTAAATATATATATATATATATATATATATATATATATATATATATATATATATATATATATAATAATTATAAAAAAATATATATTTAAATAAAAATAAAAATAAAAACTTTAATTAAAAACGAAGGTTCGAACGTTTGTTCGAAAAACCCTGACGAAGTTCGAATCCCAAAAACAGGCTTCGGGGACAACCTTAGTCTGTAAGTGTGTGTGTGTGTGCGTGTGTGTGCGTTTGTGTGTCACAGTGGAAGTGTGTTTGTGTATACGTGTCTCTATGTGTGTGTGTGTGTGTCTGTAAGTGTGTTTGTGTGTGTGTTTGTGTGCGCGTGTGTAGACGCAGAGAGTAAAGAGTATAAGAACGAGACGTGCACCATGAGCAGAGAGCACCAGGGTTCGCCCGGTGATGGACGACACAGCGACGCCTCCCGTCACTGAACACCACCAGCGACCTCTGAGCCGCACAGCCCTGCTGGGAAACTCTCTCAGAGTGAGACAAGGCGCCGGTAAAACTGTCCCAAAATCAGAGGCTTATCCTCAGAGCAATAATTGAAAGGAATATTTGCTTTAGAATTGGAATTAGAATACCCAATTTCCCACCGAGCCGTATTCTCCTTGAATTTTAATGAAGAATTCCAGGCCTCTTTTCTTCTTTCTCTTCCTCGGATGATAAGGAACTCCCAAATCGGTCTTCTCTTGTGTCGACCCCCCGGTCGCCGGGCTCGTGGAAAGTGGTTTCTCTGCTTCATCATCGCGGTGGAAACGGCCGCCTGATTAACGTTTACAAAGGACCGCACCGGTGTCCATTACCGGAGACGTGCCCCGTCTCCGACTCGCTCCGTGCTCATTGTGTGTATGAAGTGTGTGTGTCGGTGGGTCTCGGCCTGCCTTTCGCACTGCCACCGGCGGTGAACAGAGGTGGAGATATACTACATGAAGCCTTGAAAAGTCACCAGGAAGTCCGTTCCAGTGTTGTAGTACTCGAGTCCAGGACTCGTCAGGGGCGTCGTTTTGGTATGGCAAGGTATACCAGAGCAGTTAGTATCGAAGACATTAAAAAATAACGCTGAAACTCACCGTAGCTTCCTCTCGCCGTTGGGAGATGAGCGTGGAACAGAATCTTTTCTATTATGGGATGTCGAAATATCCGATCCATTTCCAGGTTGTATAATAGTATATACGTCCAAATCATGTTGTTTATCGAGTTATTGGTAACGGATCACTATCCGTTGTGATCAGCTCGAGTCCTGGGACTATTAGCGAGTGATCGGACCGAATTGAAATGAGCACCAGCTTCCACTTCCTGTTTATGCCCTGTGCGATCCGCCGATCGGCCACCAGATGGCGCTCTTGAACCGTTGTAGAGTTGAGAGGGGCTCAACAGTACATCTCATGTCTCCGGGGGAGAAATATGATTTCGATCACAGATTTTTGAAATATTAATATCAAAGACGCTGTCCAGCGTCTTCGGCAGAATGAGCATGGCGGGGAAAGATGTGTTTCAGCGTCAACGGCGATTAAAGTGTTAACTGTCTACATTTATTTATACTAATATTATTTAAATATTGAGTGCAACTGTGGTTGATTACGTAATTCGGTGAGTTGGAACTATCTATGTGTTGGCGGGTCCACACAGACATTTTAGCGTGTGGGACCTTCATCTCCGGTAACGTTAGGAGGTGATGGCATGCAGTGGAAAAGCGGCAATAGTCCCGGTTGGAGTTAGTAAAACACAGTTGTATGTTAGCCTTCTTGGATGTTGAATAAACGCCTATCATTGTCTTTAAACACCCCGCCTCTCAGACTCCCATTTCCTCCTCTGCTAGCTAGTAGCTACGATAACATTGCATTGACTGTATTAGCTAGCGGGCTACCATAGTTCAACATGCGTTGTGTTGTACAAACTGCTAATGCTATGGCAAGATGTGTGTGTAGGCCTATGTAATGTTAATGGCTATGTTTTTAAAGTCATAATGAAGATTGATTTATATTGCGCTTGCCATTTACACAAACTGACTAGCACCTGGCTGCAGTGCTGCTGCTGCAGCCAGTGCTCACCTCTCCCGGCTCCGCCAAATAATTTTTTTTTATTTTTTTTATTTGCGCATCCCCTGAACCGTACGATACACAGTGGGGGGCGTACCGTACGGTACACGGTTCGAATGCGTATCGTTCCACCCCTAGTAAATATATATATATATATATATATATATACACTTTGTTGTACACGCTATCATACAGAGTTACATGGGTTATATGCAGGTAAGTATATCCAGAGCCTTCTCTGTGGCCGCACCCACCCTCTGGAACTCACTCCCTCCAAACATCCGTAGTGCTACATCCCTGCACTCTTTCAAATCCCAACTCAAAACCCAACTTTTCACCAAATTTGTAAATGACTCCTGATTTCCCCTTTTTCTTTCGTTTTCATTAATATTTTGTTGTTACGTTGTTCCCTGTCCCCCTCCCTTAGCTGTTAAGCGCCTTGGGTCTCCTGAAAGGCGCTATATAAATTTAAGATATTATTATTATTATTATATGCAAGTATATTCAGACAGATATATATGTGGTAAATATAAACAACATACGGTATAAATGTACGTATAGATACAGTATATACAGGATTGTTGTACATGTTATCATACAGAGTTACATGGGTAGACTATAGTATGAGGTAGGTGGTTATGATTATTATTATTACTATGATTACAGTGTAGGGCAGTTGTAGACAGTGAAAGCAATAGTAGTATGAATTGAGTATTAGGGAACAGATAACGGACATTCTCAAAGATCATGGCCGACCCCTCCCACCCCGGACACAGCCTCTTCACCCTGCTCCCCTCTGGGAGAAGGCTGAGGATCCCAAAGGCTGTGAAAGCTCGTCACAGACTGAGTTTTTCTCTCAGCCGTCATGCTGATCAATGCCCCCCCCCATTTTTATCTAGATTAATCCAGATTAATTACAGAGATTAATTAGTAAAAGAAAATGAATCTATTGACAGCACAAATATATATTTATTCAAATTCAAGTCTTTGTCCTGTGTCTGTTGTTGCCGTTTGTTATGTGGAAAAAAGATCTATGTAAAAATGCATATACTGTAATTGCCGTAACAATTACCAATGTGTTTACACATATGGCTCATTAAATTAATCTGAATCATGCCAAGGACTCCCAAATATGTCTACACATTAGGATGCAACCCACTGCTATGACATCAGATCAGATCAGGATTCAGCCCCAAATCATACATTTCCTAGCCGCTCCCATGTTTTACAGTATTCTGGAGACACGGGTCCTTCCTGGCCTTGCTTTGCTTTGACTGATCATCATCCATTACTACGGCGGTAGTTAGCTAGCTGGCTACATTGCTAATGATGCGGAGCTGTGACCAGCGTTGCTCGTCAGTGACATTAGACCTACAAGATTGTTTAGGAGACGCGTGATTGGCTTAAATCGTTAAATCGTTAAGGACTCCCTCTTCAGCGACATCCTTCTCTTTAAATTGGTGACGTCGAAAAGTACTTTCAGACTGAACTACGACGTGAAACAAGTGCAAGTCACGCCGGGTATCAGGCAATCACATTTTTGTCATTTTAATTAAAGATTTAATTAAACAAATTAATGTGAGTGATACCAGCGAGTGGGACATATGACCCGAGTCGTTCATGCAGTTCAATCTCTCAGTTGAGAAAAGATAAGCTGGAGCAGGGCTCCACGGCAACATGAGGAACAGATTAATTCCACTGTTATTTCATTCACTGACTAGATGTTAGCGATGAAGAGTGTATAAGAATGACTATTGTAATCACAGGTTTCATTTTCTCTCCACCCACTGCATACACTATGATTACTGTACAAGGATTAGTGGACGGCGCTGATGATTATTCTTCCCAACCATATCCGTCACTCTTTCATCATTCAAAAAAGCCCTCAAAACCCACCTTTTTACCCTTGCGTTCAACCCATGAACTCCTTCCTCTCTCACCTTTTTTATTTCTCTCTACTAAAACTGTATTGTATTGTATGGTTTGTTTTGTTAAAGTGTCTTTTGGAAAATCTGATGCATTATTATTATTATTATTATTATAATTATTATTATAATAATAATAATTATTATTATTATTATTATTATTATTATTATTATTATTATTATTATTATTATTATTATTATTATTATTATTATTATTATTATTATTATTATTATTATTATTATTATTCTTCTAAGGGACCACAGATGAAAATGAGCTCATGAGCTATTTCTGGTACAATATATTTATCGTACATTGTGCCTCTCAAATGAACAAATTAAATTAAATTACTAAATAAAAGTCAGACAAAGATAGTCAGGGAATTCTGGACTCTTGTTAAAGCGTATCTAATAACAATATTCTGCACAGACTGTTCTCTGGGGCAACATCTCCTCAGGCAGGTGTCCATGGCTATCATTAATAATTTATATATTTCATACCCAGTTTAATCACCTGTACAGTGTGTATTACTATCGGACTTTACTGTTACATTTGCACTCTGGTTGGATGCCAAACGTATTTCCGTTGTACTGTACACTTGTGCTGACGGAGACAATACATTTTAATTAGGGATGTCCGATATTACCGGCCTACCAATATTATCGGCCGATATTGGCATTCAAATGTAATATCGATAAAAAAAATAAAAAAATTAACATTTATTATTATTTTTTTTTTTTTACATTTATTTAACATTTATTTACCTAAGCAAGTAAGAACAAATTCTTATTTTATTTATTGTGAAACGTATGCATAATGTTGTGTTTGGGGGGGGGGGGGGGGGAAACCCAGCATATATCGGTATCGGTTGATATCGGTATAGGAAATTAAGAGTTGGACAATATCGGTATATCGGTAAAAAAGTCAACATCGAACATCCCTAATTTTAATCTAATCTAATCTAAAGTGTGCATCATTTGGCAATTAACGATCTCAAGAGTTTATCTTCCCATCTCTACATATTATTACAAATCCACTGTCAAACGGTGTATCGTTGCAACTTCACCAACTAGGCCTAAATGGACGAGTTTGGCTTTCGCTCCCACTAAAAAAGGAATAAAAAGGTAAATCACACCACTGGCTGACTCCGGCGCGGCGAGCAGCAGGCAAATGGCTCCTATTTCACATCACACCGCCAAACACTGCGTCCCCGAGCTCCGCTCAGCTCAGCGCACAATCAAGTGTTCATTTACTTAGCTAAATTGAGGCGGGATAGCTAATTGTTGATTTCATTCTGTGGCCCTTCGGTCGTTGTCATAATGTTTGCCCCTCGTTCTGACAAGCTTTTAACGCTGGATGGGCTCGGCGAGTGTGTGAGCTGCCACTCTAGCGAGAGCTAGCACTCTTCTCTCTTTCTCTCTCTCTCTCTCTCTCTCTCTCTGCACTACTCCACTCTAACTAACTCACCATCCATGTGACAGACAATGCATTCCTGTGGCTTCTCTTCAAAGTCAAACAGAGAGCTGCCATAGTGTCTCTATACCGGTATCATTGTACATATTGATACTACAACTCTGAACATACATGTGATTAGCACTATTTCTACTATTGTACCAGACAATAACAATTAATTTGGATCTAATATAATATGGGGTTGTTGATGGGGGTTGCATTTGTCTCTGTGTGTGTGTGTGTCTATGTGTGTGTCTATGTGTGTGTGTGTGTGTGTGTGTCTATGTGTTTGTGTGTGTGTGTCTGTGTGTGTCTATGTGTGTGTGTGTGTGTGTGTGTCTGTGTGTGTGTCTGTGTGTGTGTCTGTGTGTGTGTGTGTGTGTGTCTATGTGTGTGTGTGTGTGTGTGTGTGTGTGTGTGTGTGTGTGTGTGTGTGTGTCTATGTGTGTGTGTGTGTGTGTGTGTCTATGTGTGTGTGTGTGTGTGTGTGTGTGTGTGTGTGTCTATGTGTGTGTGTGTGTGTGTGTGTGTGTGTGTGTGTGTGTGTGTGTGTGTGTGTGTCTATGTGTGTGTGTGTGTGTGTGTGTGTGTGTGTGTGTGTGTCTATGTGTGTGTGTGTGTGTGTGTCTATGTGTGTGTGTGTGTGTGTGTGTGTGTGTGTGTGTGTGTGTGTGTGTGTGTGTGTGTGTGTGTGTGTGTGTGTGTGTGTGTGCACGGACACATGTAAATGCATCCTCTACGCTGTCCCTTGTTTTCCTGGTGGAAAGAGATGAAAGCAAGCCGGCATGTGACGGCAAGTGCCATGGTTCCAGTGGGGGGGGACGTGGCAGGTGTCATGGTTCCAGTGGGGGGGGGGACGTGGCAGGTGTCATGGTTCCAGTGGGGGGGGGGACGTGGCAGGTGTCATGGTTCCAGTGGGGGGGGGGACGTGGCAGGTGTCATGGTTCCAGTGGGGGGGGGGACGTGGCAGGTGTCATGGTTCCAGTGGGGGGGGGACGTGGCAGGTGTCATGGTTCCAGTGGGGGGGGGACGTGGCAGGTGTCATGGTTCCAGTGGGGGGGGGACGTGGCAGGTGTCATGGTTCCAGTGGGGGGGGGGGGGGGACGTGGCAGGTGTCATGGTTCCAGTGGGGGGGGGGGGGACGTGGCAGGTGTCATGGTTCCAGTGGGGGGGGGGGGGGACGTGGCAGGTGTCATGGTTCCAGTGGGGGGGGGGGGGGACGTGGCAGGTGTCATGGTTCCAGTGGGGGGGGGGGGGGGGGGGGGGGGGGTGGCAGGTGCCATGGTTCCAGTGGGGGGGGGGGACGTGGCAGGTGCCGTGGTTCCAGTGGGGGATGGGACGTGGCAGGTGTCATGGTTCCAGTGGGGGGGGGCGTGGCAGGTGCCATGGTTCCAGTGGGGGGGGGGGACGTGACAGGTGCCATGGTTCCAGTGGGGGGGGGGGGCGTGGCAGGTGCCATGGTTCCAGTGGGGGGGGGGGACGTGGCAGGTGCCATGGTTCCAGTGGGGGGGGGGGGGGGACGTGGCAGGTGCCATGGTTCCAGTGGGGGGGGGGGGACGTGGCAGGTGCCATGGTTCCAGTGGGGGGGACGGGACGTGGCAGGTGCCATGGTTCCAGTGGGGGGGGGGGGGACGTGGCAGGTACTATGGTTCCAGTGGGGGGGGGGGACGTGGCAGGTGCCATGGTTCCAGTGGGGGGGACGGACGTGGCAGGTACTATGGTTCCAGTGGGGGGGGGGGGGGACGTGCAAAGCTATTTCAAAGCTGATGATGTAGCAATTAAACAAAAGAAAATAGACTTGGTATGCATCACCACGGTAACATGTCAGACTCCAGCCCTAGGCTACCGGGCTGCGGATGAACCGATACACCAAATACAAATAATTAAAAAGACATCTCTGCATGAGGGAGTGTTCTGTAGTTCTGTGTGTGATACAGTACATATCTCTACTTATGTTCCTCTGATAGGTATGGCTGTGAGTGATACAGTACATATCTCTACTTATGTTCCTCTGATAGGTATGGATGTGAGTGATACAGTACATATCTCTACTTATGTTCCTCTGATAGGTATGGATGTGAGTGATACAGTACATATCTCTACTCATATTCCTCTGATAGGTATGGCTGTGGGTGATACAGTACATATCTCTACTCATGTTCCTCTGATAGGTATGGATGTGAGTGATACAGTACATATCTCTACTTATGTTCCTCTGATAGGTATGGATGTGTGTGATACAGTACATATCTCTACTCATGTTCCTCTGATAGGTATGGATGTGTGTGATACAGTACATATCTCTACTTATGTTCCTCTGATAGGTAGGTATGGATGTGTGTTAGGGCTGGGCAATTAATCGAAAAGAAATCACGATCTCGATTCATAGACCGCAATTATTCATAGACCTATGCAAAATTATGACGATTTTTTTTTTATAAAAAAAAATGTTATAATCTTTTTTTTTTTTTTTTTTTTACTTTTTACTCAACTTTTTTAAATTATGTCGATTCTGACTTGAGTTATTTTGTATGTTACAAGATACTTTTAAGTTTAAGTCAAGCACTTTCCTATGTTATGTTTAAGTTTAAGTCAAGCACTTTGATTATGTTATGTTGTCCGTTTAAGAAAGAGTGCGATAAATGATTTTCTTGAAAAAATAATAAGCGTGTGAGAGAATTGTGATCTCAATTCTTAGAGAGAAATCGTGATTCACATTTTAGCAAGAATGGCCCAGCAGCCCTAATGTGTGTGATACAGTACATATCTCTACTCATGTTCCTCTGATAGGCATGGCTGTGTGTGATACAGTACATATCTCTACTCATGTTCCTCTGATAGGTATGGCTGTGTGCGTGTGTGTCGTATCACACAGCGCACCTATTTCCGTCCGCCTTTGTGCTCGACGGCGGCTGATCACTCATCCGTACCGCGGGGCGTACTGTACTGTACGCGGCTCTCGCTGTTGTGACAGACCGTCGCAGATCTGACACTCTGGATGAGAAGGACCACGGCCGCGGGGGCCGGCCTGATAAAAATAGTGCCGAACGAAAGCGAGCGGGCAACGTCGTTAATGAGCCCCGGCTGATGCGCCGTCCCTGGTGGGTGTCTGTGTGTCTCTCCGCGGCACAAAGCGTGGTCTCTCTCTCTCTCTCTCTCCGAGAGACGTCTTGTCAAAACGACGCCACTTGAAACCAGCCACATCAAAGACATTGCAGTTGGAGGGAGGGAGAGAGGGAGATAGAGAGAGAGAGAGAGAGATAGAGAGAGATATAGATAGAGATAGAGATAGAGATAGAGATAGAGAGAGAGATAGAGAGAAGAGAGACAAAGTGATGGTGTGTCACTGGACTTCTTCTTCTGTCTCGTCTTGTCAACACCTCACGCAGCGCCTCTCTACCAACCTGCAGTGTTACTGCTCACAGAGCCGCGGTGACTAATATAATTAACTGGTTCACAACATGGTATGTTTTCATGGGAGTGGAGCTGCTTCTTAGGGAAGACGGTCCGTGCAACGCCCCGGTGCGGCCACTAGGTGTCTCTTAACCTCCACGGCAGAGTACCTGTCTTTTAATGGAACGACGGAGGACAATACTGCACATGGGTATTAGGAGTAGAGGGAGAAGAGAGGAGAGGAGAGGAGAGGATAGGAGAGGAGAGGAGAGGAGAGGAGAGGAGAGGATAGGAGAGGAGAGGAGAGGAGAGGAGAGGGAGAAGAGAGGAGAGGAATAAGAAAGGAGAGGGAGAAGAGAGGAGATGAAGAGGAGAGGTGAGGAGAGGAGAGGAGAGGATAGGAGAGGAGGAGAGGAAGAAGAGAGGAGATGGAGAAGAGAGGAGAGGGAGAAGAGAGGAGATGAAGAGGAGAGGTGAGGAGAGGAGAGGAGAGGATAGGAGAGGAGAGAGGAGAGGGAGAAGAGGAGAGGGAGAAGAGGAAGAAGAGAGGAGAGGGAGAAGAGAGGAGATGAAGAGGAGAGGTGAGGAGAGGAGAGGAGAGGGAGAAGAGGAGAGGAGAGGGAGAAGAGGAAGAAGAGAGGAGAGGGAGAAGAGAGGAGATGAAGAGGAGAGGTGAGGAGAGGAGATGAGAGGAGAGGAGAGGAGAGGAGAGGAGAGGAGAGGAGAGGAGAGGAGAGGTGAGGAGAGGAGAGGAGAGGAAGAAGAGAGGAGAGGGAGAAGAGAGGAGAGGGAGAAGAGAGGAGATGAAGATGAGAGGTGAGGAGAGGAGAGGAGAGGAGGAGAGGGATAATATAGGAGAGGAAGAAGAGAGGAGAGGAGAGGAGAGGAGAGGAGAGGAGAGGAGATGAGAGGAGAGGAGAGGAGGGGAGAGGGAGAAGAGAGGAGAGGAAGAAGAGAGGAGAGGGAGAAGAGAGGAGATGAAGAGGAGAGGAGAGGAGAGGGGGAGATGGGGATGAAGGGGGAATATGAGGACAGGGGATATAGAGAGAGATAGATAGAGAAAACAAAGGCTTTTTAGGTGCTCTCTGGGTAGAGACGTGGCCAACGCTTGGTCAGCACGGAGGTAGGTGGAGGGGGGCGTGGTGGCTCCACTATGGGGGCTGACCTATGCTTGCTGGATCTCTAGCAGGGAGCCGTCTGCTACCAGGGGGTCGGCCTACTGGTCCCCTTCACACACGGCTGGGAGAGAGAGCAACAGGCAGGGGTGCCTGCAGTGTTGCGTTTACTTTGTACTGCCATGAAACATCTGACGAACAAAATGGCCACATTTCGCCAGCTTCACACGCACACGCATGTGCACGCACACACACACACACATCTGATCAGTAAACACTTGACGCTTCAAACATTACAGGATGCACCTTCACAAGGTCAGTGTATGTGACAGCGCTGTGGGAGTAATGAACGAGGGGCAACAGAGGAAGGATCCTTATCCATCACAATATCCCCTGTCCCCCCCTGCCATCTGCATGCAGGCGGGCTGGCCACTGGCCAGTGAGCAGTGGGCCTGTTCATTATATTGTTTATTTATTCATATTTTTTTTTCATATTCAGGTGTCATTGTATTGCCTATATTCATGTCTTTCTACTATCACCCTGCCTATACTTGTACCCCCCCCCCCTCCCCTCCCCTCTCCAACATCCTGCTATGACATCTGCATTTCCCCAAGGGGATCAATAAAGGATCTTATCTTCATCTTATCTTATCATACAGTACATACGGTATACTGTAATGTTTTTGCCGTCTCTCTGATGGGTTTGTTTTGGTTTGTCAGCCTAATGATGTCTTGCTTCACTGATAGTGACTCTTTTGAACTCATATTGAGAGTTGACAGCAACAGATTCCAAATGCAAATACCACACTTGCAATGACCTTTGATCTGCTCCGTGTAAATTAAATAATGAGGGAATAACACAACCTGGTCGTGGAACAGCTGGGCAGCCAATTATCCAATTACTTTTGGTCCCCGTAAAAAGGACGAGGCACATATAGAAATTGTTACACTGTTCACCTGATTTGAATGTAAAAACCGTCAAATTAAATCTGAAAGTATGCACTTAAAGCACATCTTGATTGTTTCCTTTCAAACTATCCATTGTTTGAATATCGAGTACTGTGGTGGCGTACAGAGCCAACATGGTGAGAATTTTGTTGATGTCCAAATATTTATGGACCCGACTGTACATATGGCATGCCATTAGGGCTAGACTGATGCCAGTATGACTTACTACCGTAGTGTCTTTGTACCCATCACTGTACATATCAAATACTATAACTCTGCATACATCTGATTAGCACTAGTACTCATTTATATATTTTATACCCAGTTTAATCGCCTGTACATTGTATGTTACTATTGCACTTTACTGTTACATTTGCACTCTGGTTGGATGCCAAACTTATTTTCGCTGCACGGTGCTTGTGCTGTATGATGACAATACATTATAATCTAGTCTAATGTTAAAATATATCGGTCTATCCCTAATGCCTATGCAGTGTTCATACCCACAGGGATACTACAGGCTGTTACAGCCCCAGCCAGGGCCTTTCTCTCCCCTGTCTGTCAGCAGGTCTCCACAGCCTTATATGGGTCTCTTTCCTGTTCCCGCATCACCATCAGCCTGCCTACCTGGGCTGGCCTACACACCTGAGAACCCTCACGTCATCACAGAGCCAGGATAAGAGGCCTGCACCCCTGCTGCCACTCCTGGTCCGAGTGTTGTTTTCGCCTCTTGTGGTATTAGGACTCTTCTCTGGACCTCTTTACTATATATATTTTAGGGGTGTAACGGTACACAAAAACCACAGTACGGTACGTACCTCGGTTTTGAAGTCAAGGTTCGGTGCAGTTTTCGGTACAGTGGGGGAAAGTTTGGCGTTCCATGTTCCACTCAGGGGTGATGTAGTGTGCAGTAACTAATTGTACTTGTAGGGCTGTCAAAAAATATTCTATATTGAAATTAATAATCTGCACTCACCCACGGACCTCACCAGCCTGCACCTCCCTGGAACTCACCTACCCCCTTGTTGCCCGTCTGTCTCTCCCCCACTCCCTGCTCTTCATCACCAGCCCCCTGCCCCTCATCCTTCCCTGGTTTCATTAAACCTCCTAAACCGACTCATTCTCCTGTGTTCTGCTCTTGGATTCTCTAGACACCCCCGTAACACAGGCACATACACGGACAAACACACACACACCTACACACAAACAAACAAACATGAAATCACAAACATGCTCTTTCCTTTTTGCTGTCGAAAACAACAATTATCAAAGGGCAGATGGTCCACTCACTAAAACCGCCAAATGAGAAACTCTTATTCAAATGGGCGATGGTCACGAGCTCACAAAACACCCACCATTAAACGAGAACGGAGAACCTACTCAAGTGGACGCATTAAGATATCTAAGCTTGACTGACAGCCTCTCCAGCCGGCACGATAAAGCCAATTAATGAGCTTTAATACGAGAGGAAAGAATACAGAGGAATCACTTCTGACTTTTAAAGCAGGATAAATAAATGCAAAATTATATGACTGACCTCAGAGGTGCTTCATTGCACTGCATATGCATATTGGAGATTAAAAAACACCTATAAATATTAATGCGGGGCAATTTCCACAGCACAAATAAGCCATACATTATCTCTGTGTGGGCTTAGAGTGGGACCGGGCCCCGTGCCCCCGCCCCCCGCCCGCGCAGGGCTGACATATGGACGTGCGGAGAGGCGGACTAATGTATTCCCGTAATATTCATCATGACGGGACCATCTAGCGCACGAGCTAATGGTGTTTTATTGTACAGTACAGATATGAGACAGAACTATGAGCATACTCACACACACACACACACACACACACCTGCAAGTAATACACCTGCCAAATCATTAGCGCACACACACAACCACACATGCACACCCTCACACATGCACACACACACACATTTGCACACCCACCCTCCCACACACGTGCGTGTGCAAGCCTGCATATCATCGCGCACACACACACACACTTGCACAACCATCCTCCCACACACATGCATGTGCAAACCTGCACACCCTCGTGCACGCACACCCACAACCACCATCTCACACACACGTGTGTGTGCATACCCGCGCACGCACACACACACACACAAAAACTGGGTATAAAATATATAAATTAGCACTACTCTACTGAGTAATAGTGCTAATGGAATCTCGATGGATCTCATGCGACAATAACCACAGACACACACAACCACCCTCCCACACACGTGCGTGTGCAAGCCCGCACACACACACACACACACACACACACACACAACCACCCTCCCACACACACGCATGTTTTAAAATAATGTTTGAAAGACTAACCAGGACACGAGGCAACATTTTAGTCCCCAAACATAATCTCTTGTCTCCGTGTCCCGTTTTAGAAAAGCATGAAAAGCCATCTGATTTGTGTACATATCCCATATAAATAGAGGGGAGATTAGAGGAGCATCCATCTTGGCTCAGCCCCGGGGAATAAAGGGAAAGGTTACTAAATATATCACTCCTCGTTCTGTTGGATGGGGGGGGGGGGGGATTTAAATATGGGAGCCGGAGTCTGACTGACCGTCCTCTGAGGGGGAATCCACCTCTGAGTTCTCTCACAGCACAGAACACATTAATTACACACAGCCACACACCTCTCTCTCCCTCTCTCTCGATCTCTCTCTCTCACGCCCTCTCTCTCACGCCCTCTATCTCACACCATCTATCTCTCCCTCCGTCTCTCTCTCCCTCTCTCTCTCCCTCTCTCTATCCCTCTCTCCCCCATACCCCCACCTCTATCTCCCCCATATCCCTCTCTCACCCCCTCTCTCTCTCTCTCCCTCCCTCCCTCTCCGTCTCTCCCTCTATGTCTCTCTATATCTCCCTCTCTCACACTCTCTCCCCCTATTCCTCTCTCTCTCACACTCTCTCCCCCTATCCCTCTCTCTCTCTCACTCTCTCCCCCCTATCCCTCCCTCCCTCCCTCTCTGACACAGTGCAGTCTATAGAATGCCTTGCGATGTAGTCTCGGAGAGAGAGAGGGGAGCGATGAGCTCAGTGATAAATTAACCCAGCGTCAGAGGGAGGGGGACGGGGTCAGGTTTGCTTACAGGAGGCTGTCTGGCCACTGGCCTGTCAGGAGCCACGGAGCCTTGAGGAGCCTTATGTTTTATCAGCCGGTATGAAGGGTGTCCCGCCACTGAGGAGACTGCTAGTCGTACGACTCTGTCATCTGAGGGAATGTAGTATGACTTACTAGTTGTAGTTACTACCATAAGTCTACTACCGTGTCTTCATACCTGCATCACTGTACAGCTCTGTACATACATATGATTAGCACTATTACTCAGTTAAAGGGGAACTATTTTACTATTTCTTTCACTATTTGGGCACTTTTACACAATTCCTGTGAGTTTATGGAACACCTCTGTAATTTTTTATTTTTTTTTAATTCATTGTTTTGTATTTCTAATCAAGTCCTCAAAAACAGCATTTTTCTACCTCAAGATCTTAAGCCGTTTTGAGCCTGGGCTCCTAAACCACAATGGTAACTGTGTGGAGTGTGTGAGTCTCAACATGCAGCTGAGTCTCTCTGACATCACCAATCAGCACATTTTCAGATGACTCAGTTCAGTGAGGGTGAATATTGTGAGAGGAGAATTGGAAGAATGCGCCAATATGAGAATTAGAGACATAGATCATATTAATATAAGTCCACATAGCTAGGAAACAATGCTAAACACTGAAAAAGGCCATTTATAAGATAGTTCCCCTTTAAACAGTTTAATCACCTGCACATTGTATATTACTGTTGCATTTTACTGTTACATCTGCACTCTGGTTGGATGCCAAACTTATTTTCATTGTACTGTACTTGTGCTGTGTGATGACAATACAATTGAATCTAATCCAATCTAATTTAATCGACAAATCTTTTCAATCATATTTCCGACATGGATGTGCTGCAAATGACGGCAATCATGCTGTCAAGGACCACATGCAATCTAGTGCTTATTTAAGACCAAACCATATTTGTGACCGGGACCAGCGATTGATGCCACATTTTCATTTTCCGGTCACATTAGCGAGTATGACTATGAGACTGGACATAAATGCTGACATCTGCTACCACTGTGGAGTCGGCTTGAGTGCTTCTCACAGACTGCAGCACGGCCTCCTTCACATCAAATTTGTGGCTAACTGCTAGAGCCGTGGGCATCTAGGATGAAGGGCAGCGGGGACTCTGCTCACAAAGATCTCCACCAGTGGACCTGGTTAAGTAGGGAATAAGGTCAGGGGTAAAAAAAATGACTATGAACTTTAATTAGCTAAAAATAAATCCTCTTGAATTGATTCATCTCTCTTTACTCTGGTGCTGACCTGGGCTAAGATGTCCTAGCAGACCTGGGGTAGAATTAATCAAGATCAAGCCTTTTTGCCTGGTCTGATCATCTCTACACTGTAGAGAAGAGTCCGTGGGAAACAATCAATCTCCTGCAACTAGATTAGATTAGATTACAATACATTACATTCTATTCTAATTTATTATCATCGTACAGTACAACGGAAATAAGTTTGGCGTCCAACCAGAGTGCAAATGTAACAGTAAAGTGAGATGATAATATACAATCTCACACATCCGAGTCAGGAGTTTTTCCACCGCCGTGGTTTTCACGTTTTGAAATACATGGAAGTGAATTAGTCGTCAGCTCACTGGAATGCGCTCATAGCGATCTGCGACAACAGAGACGGCGGCGAGGTGAAGGAGGATAATGCAGTTTGCTGCAGCAGTTCTCCACCTTTACTTCACACCGAACAGATCCCGTGTCAGCTCTTGCCTTTTCTCCTGCACGGTGAAGTAGGTCAGAACCGGGTTGTTTTAACCCTTCCTTTTTCCTGGCTTGACATCTTTACCAAGACATCCAACCGGTCATCCAGCCCGTCAGCTCCGCCAATACGCTGGTATGAATGGCTTGTGTAGAGCTGACTGAGTACACCGACTTGTGTCTTCAATATCGCAAAGGCAAGGACAAATATAACAAGTCGATGTATAATCTGTTAAAGGGGTAAATCTATGGAATAACTGTGACAAAGAAGTAAAAATGTGTAGTTCGATACATACATCATAATATAAAACCTTATTATTATCCTAATTATATATTATAATAACATAACTGTATTCAAATGACAAAAAAAAATATATAAAAAAATAATAAACGTGTATACGTTTTGTATATAAAACTGAAACTTTTGTAACCTTTTGTTTTTGCAAAATGATGTACTGAATTATGCTTTTTTTGTAAATAATGTAATGTAAAAAAGGGTAGCCAATTATAAGCCTTGGCTTCAGCCTACACATTTTCTTTCTTTTATAAATGTTCTACTACTGTACATTGCTTTGTAAAATAAAATAAAATCATTCATTAATTCATTGAGAGTACAGTATCCTCAAGAAAAAAACTAAAAAATGTTCTCCCTAGCCTTTCAGAACCAGCAGCACCCAGGACAGAGCCTTTCAGAACCAGCAGCACCCAGGACAGAGCCTTTCAGAACCAGCAGCACCCAGGACAGAGCCTTTCAGAACCAGCAGCACCCAGGACAGAGCCTTTCAGAACCAGCAGCACCCAGGACAGCCTTTCAGAACCAGCACCCAGGACAGAGACTTTCAGAACCAGCAGCACCCAGGACAGAGCCTTTCAGAACCAGCAGCACCCAGGACAGAGCCTTTCAGAACCAGCAGCACCCAGGACAGAACCTTTCAGAACCAGCAGCACCCAGGACAGAGCCTTTCAGAACCAGCAGCACCCAGGACAGAGCCTTTCAGAACCAGCAGCACCCAGGGCAGAGCCTTTCAGAACCAGCAGCACCCAGGACAGAGCCTTTCAGTACCAGCAGCACTCAGGACAGAGCCTTTCAGTACCAGCAGCACCCAGGACAGAACCTTTCAGAACAATCAGCACCCAGGACAGAACCTTTCTGAAACACAAACCAACAGGCTGATGACTGTGTGTCGTATTGGACCAGATACCACTGTGCCCGTCTGTCTGTCCGTCTGTAAGTCCTCTTGTACGTCCATCTGTCTGTCACTCTATCTCTCTCTCCCTTTGCTCTCTTGCCGCTCTCTTCTCTCTCTCTATTGTCCATCGCTCTCTCTCTAACTTGTCTCTCTCTCTTGTCTATCTCTATCGCTCTCTCTCTCTCTCTCAGCCTGCCATCCTGCCCATTTAATCCATAATCTCATAATCTTCTCAATTCACATCATATCCAAAGACTTAAAGATTCAGCACAGTGGAAATAGAATTTTTCGATCTAATTACATTTTCGGCAGACGTTATGTCGATGTAAAATTGCCCAAAATGTTAGAACTGTTGTTGTGAAAATGACGACTAAAGTCCTTTGATCACTACCCCCCCTAGACATCAATATAATCAAACCATCCTTTTCAGGGATATCCACATGGTGTAGGCTCATAAAGAACCAAACACTGACTGCAATCATCACACATCTTCCCAAGAGGATCAAAAAAGGAATATCTTATCTTATATCTTATTTCAGAGATCCACTCTGCTTGCAACACTCAGGTTACCCTGATTGGCCAGATCAGTCAGTTGTCAGTAGTTGTAAAGGACGTCAGCTAGTCCACAAAAGTAATGAAACACATGTGTATTTCCTCACAATGTAATTTGGGTTTTCAACGCCATAAAACACAGCCTTCCACATTAATTTAGTGTATAATACACAACTTAAAATACTTCTCCTGTTTTAACAAATGGTCATTTAAACAACATTTTGTATATTATTTGCTATAAATGCAATATATAACAAGTAGTTAGAAGAAAAATAAATAAATAAGTGAATACAGTTTTACATGTTTGAAAACTGCATTGTTCACAAAAATATGTCATTCACTTGATCATCTGTTAAATCGCAGTCATTTACATAACCAATGAAAGCCCTCCATATATTATTAAATATATATATCTAGCGTTTATTTGAAAACGATTCATAAATAGGCCGAACAATTACAACGTTTTTAGTGTGTTCGAGAATATTCCAGTAAATGTCGTTTTTTGACGGAATCTTTCTATTTTCCTGAAACCTTCGAGAAAACGACAGCTTTTCGAAATGCTATAAAACGGAAATGAACAGATTAAAAAACAATCCGTTTGGACAATGTTGACTGCAAACAAGTCATTGATAAGCGACGGGCAGATTAGACACATAGCCATAATTTAAGACATAGATTATGCGTTCAGAACGCTATCATTGAAGTGGGTGCTGGCATCCAAGGACATTTTACCATGTTAATGAACGGCACTGAAAGTGTTAATCAAGCTAAGGTATATAAAGGCTTATTCATTTGACTATAATTATGTTTCTTCACTCTGGATATAAAAAAAACTTTCTGCAATGCCAAATACAATGAAACAATGTTCCTCTAGTTTCGGTACATTTTATGCATATGTCTGGTATGTTTTTGTTATATCAATTCAATTCCACTGGTATCACATATGTCCGCATTAACCATTTATATTGTATTAGTTTAAGACATGCATTTATATAATCCATACAAGCTTCAGCACAAGCTACTTTCCAATCTTCCTCTGAAACTTCAAGTTGCATGATTTCCTTCTAGGCATTCAGCTTATACTGTGAATTTAATCTCGGATGAGTAAGATATCAGCAAATATGTAAAACTCTTATATGATACCCTTTCTCAAACTATCCTTTATCGTAATTATTTTCAAAAGGTGAGTGATAAGTGCATTATTTTGACTTACCTTAACAAAGCTTCTAAGCTGGAGGTACTTATAGAAAACATATTTATCATATCAACTAATATGAAAGGCCTTTTCGGCGCATAGCGCTAGAAGTGCTGTATCTGGTATTTCTTTGTTCAAATTAATAATATTCAAGACCATTCTTACATTGTGGAAACATTGCCTTCCCATTATAAATCCATTTTGATCTATATTAATGTTATTTGACAATACTTTGTGTAAATGTTTTGCTAAGTTTACATATTATTTTTAGGTCAGAGTTAACTAACTTATGAGTCTCGTGTTTGTCACATTTGTTAGAGGGTTTATCTGGATTTGTTCATAGAGGGTGGCAAGCTGTCATTCTGAAAGGCCTCTAGAAACATTCTAGTGTTAGCAAGATTGTTTAGTGTTATATTCTTCAATTCTTTATACAGATCAATTGGAAGACCTTCTGGTCCCACCCTTTTTCCTGATTTCATATTATCGATAGCGTGGCCAATTTCTTCTTGGTTAATTTCTAGCACCAGATCTTCTTTATATTAATTTGGGATACCTGGTATGCGTCTATATTAATCCCAGCCGAAGAGTGCAAGAGTGCTTCCGCATTCTTCCCCATTCGCCGGTAAGCAATGCGCATTTCCTTTTCCTTCGCCCAGGTGCTCGCCGCGCATGCGCATGAGGTCCTTGCTTGGTTCAGACCCCCATTCAACACGGTTAATCACAGATGCCAGAACGCGCCATATTAAAGCCTTTGGTTCATATTAGCAACGTTGGTCGCAACGCTGGTCAATCACATTAACTCTGGTCAATCACATTAATCACAGAACACGCCATATTAAAGCGCTAATACGGTATATATATATACGCGATGGACGCAGCAGGCGATCACTGCTACTGCTATTCACCAGTACGTCCATCGACATGAATGGATATTATGCCACAGCCGTGTTGCAGTCAGACATGATGGTGGATGAAACGGATGTATGTAGATGGTGAACAAAGCAGACTTTGTGGGGCATTTGAGGTGTTTACCATTACCAAACAGGGAACAGCTGTGGTGTTGAAATGGCAACATTAAACTGAAAGGCTGAGACCATCCGGTACATGTTTCTATTGTTCATGGGCGTATTATGGGGTATGTTTTATTGCGAAAATACTGTACATATATGTGAATGTCAAATATGTGAATTTCAAAGGTTGTTCAAATGGAATGTTTGAGGTTGAGGGGTTATAAAATAGGCTAATCTGAGATTTATACAATTGATTTAGCTATAACAGTCTCCCCTGTTCAGACCTCTGGTGAGTGTACTGAATTAATAAAAAGTCACCTTCAAAGTAATGTGTGTCTTCAATTATTTTAATTATGCAGCAAAGGCCCAATCAGTGATCCAAATGTAAACCACAAGATATAGTCTCCACCACCAGAAACAATAATAAATTAAGGAGACTGGTTGATTGACTTCTTGATACAAGGACTACATTGACTAGACAACATGTAACTATTAGTTTTAATTGTAATTGCTGTATTGTGTGACCAGGGTTTGTTTACTTTGGTAATTGTATGTTTTGAGCTGTAATGTACTGTACCCATTCTGCAATCTGTTAATACACTTTTCAATCAATCAATCAATCAATCAATCAATCAATCAGCTGCGTTGTTTTAACGTTACAAAGTACAGTTGCACGTTACAATGTACAGTTGACAGCTGGGCTACAATGTACAGTCGCGCAAAATAACGTTATGAATGCCCGAAATAACATAACGTTACAAAGTACAGTTGACAGCTGCGTTGTGTTAACACTTTGATCGCCAGGGTTAAATTCATAATTTACCATCCTCCGCCAGCCCTATTTAACATGGAGAAGTTCCCCTTCTTTGCAGGGCTATAACTTTTTAAATTGTATTGCTAAATTGACATTACTATGGCCCATTCAACATCCTATATCTATTGTTCAGGGTGTAGCAACGTTATACTTTTTCATTCACATATTCATACTAAAATACTGTGTAAAGTATAAGTATGTTTTTATCGTTTTCTGCAGCTTTCTCCAGAACGTGATTTATAGCCCCAAATGCATTATATTGATGATGAAATACAGTTTGATAGGAATCTGCGCGAGATAAAAAATTTCAAATGGACGTGCTTCTAGAAGTTACTACGGATCATTTGATGTTGACCGGATTGGGGGGGGGGGGGGGGTCGTTTATAATTCCGTGGCCAACGTTAGATGATTCATCTAGTGTGGGTGATATGATCATTAGAGCAGTTAGTATCGAACACGTTAAAAATAAACGCCGACTCTTACCGTAGCTTCCTCGCGCCGTTGGGCGATGAGCGTGGAACAGAAATTGTCCTATTATGGGATGTAGAAATATGCGATCCATTTCCAGGTTGTATAATAGTATATACGTCCAAATCATGTTGTTTATCGAGTTATTGGTAACGGATTGCTATCCGTTGTGATCAGCTCGAGTCCTGAGACTATTACAGAGTGATCGGACCAAATTGAAATGAGCACCAGCTTCCATTTCCTGTTTCCGCCCTGGGCGATCCGCCGATCGGCCACCAGATGGCGCTCTTGAACCGTTGGAGAGTTGAGAGGGGCTCAACAGTACATCTCATGTCTCCGGGGGAGAAATATGATTTCGATCACAGATTTTTGAAATATTGATATCAAAGACGTGGTACGGCGTCTTTGGCAGAATGAGCATGGCGGGGAAAGACGTCCTACGGCATTTTTGGCGATTAAAGTGTTAATGTACAGCGAAATAACGTTATGGCGTTATGTGGTCCTCGTTTGGATAATATGTAAAGTACAGTTGACAGCTGCGTTGTGTTAACGTTGCAATGTACAGGGAAATAACGTTATGGTGTTGCGAGTGAATCTAGTCTGTTCTATACCCGTTATGTGATTGATCTATTCCTGTGGATCTATCCATACTGGGATTTAATGTGCAGTTAAACTCCCTTGTGATTATGTATTGTCCTGCAAATGTTGAGATCTGAGATCTGCAAAAACAATATGTTGGTATTGGTATACATATTCACTAGATTAAACGTTTCTGATAATACATAACGTTGAACTATTAAATAGCTTCCCAGTTTATCTTTGATTGCATTTTTCAGCTGAAATGGGGCCGTTTTATGAATACGAACCATAGCTCCTCTGGTCTTGGATGACGCTGTGAACGTGTGTACACACTACCCAGCCACCTCCTCCTAATAATTTTATTGTTCTCATCTAAAAAGATGAGTTTCTTTCAGGAATGCAATTTTGAAGTCTATATGCTTTATTCTATTCATGATTTGCTTAACTTTTCTAAACGGGTGCAGACCTCTGCAGTTCCAAGAAACAACAATAGAGAATATTAGATCACCTTGCAAAATAGAAATCAACTTAAGAGAGGCAGAACAAACCTGGATGTTAGAACCCACATCCAACACGCTGGACAGGAAGCAACAACCCACACTAATGGTTCCACACGTAGGGCGTCCACTCCGTTTTTCCAAGAAAGAACACCGTCTGCATCCTCCGGCAGGTTTACTAGTCTCAGGCTGTTCAGTCAAGATCAGGGCCCTCATTCATCAACGTGTCTTACGCACAGATTTGTGCTTACCCTGTGCGTACGATCATTTCTAAGCAAAGAGTGGGATTCATCAATTTCAACTTGAACTTGACTTTGTGCTTATGTCTACGCACAGCTCTGAGCACACTTAGCTGACGCCCAGTGGTAGAATATATTATTACAACAAGGAAATGAGCTTCTGTGCATTAGTTTCAACACTGGCGGAGCGCAGTCAGTCAGTAGCCTACACCCCATATATTCCGATAACGCTATATAAACCATGCTGCATTCATTCTGAGAGAAAGAACTATTATTCCAAATGCTATTTATAGGGTTTTGACCATAATTACACTACTGTTGCTATTTTACAATGAACTATAATGAATTACGGTTCATACAGAAGTTCTATATAGTATTCTTCCCCCTTTTTACTGCATAAGAAAGAATAGAAAACGCATTGCAATGACACCAGATAGTGGACAGACTATGTATATGATGGGATTCAAGTTCGCGTTTTTGTTGATCATAGGCATGCTGTCAGAGTATGATATCTTAATCAAACATTCTAGAACATTTGTCGTCACAGATCATGTCCTAATAGAACATAGGCTATGGCATGGTCCATCGTGATATTGTGTGGACTGTTATTATTACTGTACCGGTACCACCCATTGTGACAACAGCCTTGTGAGTCCCGCACACAAACATGATGGAATTCAAGTTCATGTATTGAAAGGCAGGCTACATCATACATGCAGTGAGATTCATTGTTCTTGTATATGCTCTCGTATTATTGTTTATATAGGCTACCCAATACTGACATCAAAATAGATTGTAGTATGCCTCTAGAAATCATATGCAGCAGGTAGAAAATTGACGGAAGATCCATCGCGATTTGGAATAAAATTGAGGAGAACTTTAATCCCTAGGTATTAATCAAACAACACAGGAAAAGGCAGTCATATTCCAGCGCGGTCTTTATTAGTGTTTGCGCTGCCCAGGCAGCAATGGTTAATAGATATCATATCCGACATCACCGTTCTCATAACACGCTTCCCCCGGCTTAGTCCATTTTTCCACATTTCATGGGGGTATACCATTACCGTATATGGTTAATCGGGGCGGTTCTGGTATGCAAATACTTAAAACAGTGCACGAGCTCAAACGTAGGATCAAAGTCATATTCATCATGACAGGTGTGCGTAGAACCTGCGTACGCACGTGTGGTGAATCCCGATTTTCCTGTGCATACACTTATTCTAAATTCTGTGCTTACGTGTGGAAATAGAACATGTTCTACGCACACGTTGATGAATGAGGGCCCTGGTTTCCACGTCCAATAGCTTATTCTCCAGAGTTTACTACAGCGTGGGTTCTATATTTAGCAGGTCAGCCACCTCGTCTTCTTGATATCGGTAACTCCTGCGACACACATTCAGTGCAATCGCTCGTCTCCTTCCTCATGTTTTCTATCGCATAATATATCACTTAATAAATAATAATAATAAATAATAACTACATTTATATAGTGCTTTTCTAGACACTTTACAATGTAGGGTGGGGAAATTGCCTCCTTCACCACCACTGGTAGCACCCAACCTTGGGCTATGCAGGATCAGTGCCAGTGCCATACACTGGCACCAGGCACACATCACACTACACAATGGCTGAACGGCTCAGGAGACGGGGATTGATATCAGCCAATTAAGGGGAAAGGGATGATTAGGTGGCCTTGATGTCAGAGACCTGATTGGGACTTTGGCCAGGCATGTCGGGGAACCCCCTACTCTTTACGATAGGCGTCCTGGGCTCTTTAGCGACCGAATTCAGGCAGGACCTCAGTTTACACACATCATCCGAAGGACGGCATTCACAGCTGTACAGTGTCCCTATCACCGTAACAGGGGGCATTGTTACTGACAAGTCCAGAGGACAGAGTGCCCCCTGCTGGACAACAACACCACTTTCCGACAGCAGCCTTGACCGGGGCTCGAACCGGTGATCTTCCGATCATGAGTCCGGAGCTCTACTCATGTAGCCACGCTGCCATTATATATTATGACAACTCCGTTTTCATGAAGCTCATAGCAGTCAGTATTGTTTTCGCCTTCTCCTAGCTCCGCACAAATTAATGATATGTATGTATGTATGTATGTATGTATGTATGTATGTATGTATGTATGTATGTATGTATGTATGTATGTATGTATGTATGTATGTATGTATGCATGTATGTATGTATGTATGTATGTATGTATGTATGTATGTATGTATGTATGTATGTATGTATGTGTGCATATATGTATTGTGACTTAGAAAGATGTA
Source organism: Notolepis coatsorum (assembly GCF_963971535.1). Lineage (NCBI taxonomy): Eukaryota > Metazoa > Chordata > Actinopteri > Aulopiformes > Paralepididae > Notolepis > Notolepis coatsorum. The sequence goes on along the minus strand of NC_140166.1, from coordinate 132,229,248 downwards.
TATTCACAATTAAACAATTTTGGTTTGTTGTTGCTTTTTATAAATGTAGATTTTTTTAATGTATTTTAATAAATAATTATTAACAATATTTCACATGTTCGAAATAATGATTAAATTAAATCGTTTAATTCAATTCAGAGGAAATTGGTATCTATCTCCTTGTCCGACTCTGGAGAAGCCGGTAAGCACATGTCCCATAATGTTGGCGCGTTCACAGACTGAGAACTTCACAGAATGAGGACGAGTGGCCTCCACTGAACTGGGATCAGTACAAAATAGATAGAACATGTTAATGTTCCAGGAAGAGTCAGTTCTAACTTCTATGTGAACACTGAGCTGGCTGTAGTGTGGCCTGTTCATGGTTTATTAATAGGGATGTCCGATATTATCGGCCGATATTGGCATTAAAATGTGATATCGGAAAATATCGGTATCGGTTTTAATTTTTTTAATTTTTTTACATTTATTTAACCTTTATTTACCCAGGCAAGCAAGTAAGAACAGATTCTGATTTTATTTATTGTCAAAAGTATGCATAATGTTGTGTTAATTCCACGACAAGAGATATGTAAGGGATAATGTCGGTCAATGACCGAGTATAGCTATACATTATCCCGCTTATTACATGGCTAACTTACTAACAATATACCTAATTCATTTTACACCATCGACAAGACAAGATCAAATGCAGACACAGTTGTTCTGTTCTGTGGCTCCGCGCTGTCATCGCCGGCAGCTTGCACTGATGAGTGCAGCTGTGCATATGCTGAGCAGCTTTCATGACTGCGATCTAAATGCTTGATTGCTCCGGCTGCGAACAGCGGTCATTATTGCTCGGTTGCCCCCGACAGCGGTCAGTTATCGAAAAATAACTGACCGCTGCTATGGGCAACCGGGCGCTATTGACCAATCACAATCAAGCATTTTCGCGAATGTTAAAACGCCATGTAATAAGTAATGTTAATTACCTGAAATTATTCAATTTTTTGGGGGGGGAAACCTTGCATATATCGGTATCGGTTGATATCGGTATCGGAAATTAAGAGTTGGACAATATCGGTATATCGGTATCGGTAAAAAAGCCAATATCAAGCATCCCTATTTATTAATGATCATGCAGTGAGTTGGGATGGGAGAAAATATAGAAAATGGGAGAAAAAGTGGATAAAAAAAAAAGTTAATATAGTTCTTTGAGGTCAAGTTAATATAGGTATTTGAGGTCAAGTTAATATAGGTATTTGAGGTCAAGTTAATATAGGTATTTGAGGTCAAGTTAATATAGTTCTTTGAGGTCAAGTTAATATAGTTCTTTGAGGTCAAGTTAATATAGTTATTTGAGGTCAAGTCAATATAGGTATTTGAGGTCAAGTTAATATAGTTCTTTGAGGTCAAGTCAATATAGGTATTTGAGGTCAAGTTAATATAGGTATTTGAGGTCAAGTTAATATAGTTCTTTGAGGTCAAGTTAATATAGTTCTTTGAGGTCAAGTTAATATAGTTCTTTGAGGTCAAGTTAATATAGTTATTTGAGGTCAAGTTAATATAGGTATTAGAGGTCAAGTTAATATAGGTATTTGAGGTCAAGTTAATATAGGTATTTGAGGTCAAGTTAATATAGTTCTTTGAGGTCAAGTCAATATAGTTATTTGAGGTCAAGTCAATATAGGTATTTGAGGTCAAGTTAATATAGTTCTTTGAGGTCAAGTCAATATAGGTATTTGAGGTCAAGTCAATATAGGTATTTGAGGTCAAGTTAATATAGTTCTTTGAGGTCAAGTTAATATAGTTATTTGAGGTCAAGTTAATATAGTTCTTTGAGGTCAAGTTAATATAGTTCTTTGAGGTCAAGTTAATATAGTTATTTGAGGTCAAGTTAATATAGGTATTTGAGGTCAAGTTAATATAGGTATTTGAGGTCAAGTTAATATAGGTATTTGAGGTCAAGTTAATATAGTTCTAGGGCGGCTACGTGGCGTAGTGGGCAAGGCGCTCGCCACGAATGACGGAGACGCTGGGCTTGCCTGTTCGAGCCCAGCGCTCCACATTGCTTTCAGTTTAGCTGGTCGTTCATACTAATACACATTGGCCGTATTAGGGGGTGGGAAACTGATGGGTGGGGATCGGCGGGCGTTGTGGACAGCGACTCCTACAGGTCGGTTGGTGCGCCTGCACAGTATAATCAGGAAGTGTCGGGGGCAGCGTGAGCCTCCCACGCGTTACTCCTCGCCACTGAGAGATCGAGCTGCGCAGGTGAAAAGATGCGACTGCTGTTACCTCAAGTACCGGAGGGGACTTGTGCTATGTATGACTTAGTCCACATTGCAGCCGGCTTGTGGGAGGCAAGAAACAGCGTTCGTGACAGGGGAGGGTTGAATTGGATGATACAAAATTGGGATGGGAGAAAATATAGAAAATGGGAGAAAAAGTGGATAAAAAAAAAGTTAATATAGTTCTTTGAGGTCAAGTTAATATAGGTATTCGAGGTCAAGTTAATATAGTTCTTTGAGGTCAAGTCAATATAGGTATTTGAGGTCAAGTTAATATAGGTATTTGAGGTCAAGTTAATATAGTTCTTTGAGGTCAAGTCAATATAGGTATTTGAGGTCAAGTTAATATAGGTATTTGAGGTCAAGTCAATATAGGTATTTGAGGTCAAGTTAATATAGGTATTTGAGGTCAAGTTAATATAGGTCTTTGAGGTCAAGTTAATATAGTTCTTTGAGGTCAAGTTAATATAGGTATTTGAGGTCAAGTTAATATAGGTATTTGAGGTCAAGTTAATATAGGTATTTGAGGTCAAGTTAATATAGGTATTTGAGGTCAAGTTAATATAGGTATTTGAGGTCAAGTTAATATAGTTCTTTGAGGTCAAGTCAATATAGTTATTTGAGGTCAAGTTAATATAGGTATTTGAGGTCAAGTTAATATAGTTCTTTGAGGTCAAGTCAATATAGTTATTTGAGGTCAAGTTAATATAGGTATTTGAGGTCAAGTCAATATAGTTATTTGAGGTCAAGTTAATATAGTTCTTTGAGGTCAAGTCAATATAGTTATTTGAGGTCAAGTCAATATAGTTATTTGAGGTCAAGTCAATATAGTTATTTGAGGTCAAGTCAATATAGTTATTTGAGGTCAAGTCAATATAGTTATTTGAGGTCAAGTTAATATAGTTCTTTGAGGTCAAGTCAATATAGTTATTTGAGGTCAAGTTCCTCCCTCCTCTTGCCGAGAGCAGTCGCATTTTCTTTCCTCTCCCTAGACCTCCAAGGTCACTCCTATCGCCGGCCCTAACTGCCTCCCTGACGGTGTGGATTCTACTCTCTTCAACAGACTTGGCTCCCTACTCAACTACAATGGATCAACTAGTAAGCTGGTCATTTGCAGCAATTGATCGAATTTTCTCTTCAAGGAAGCAAAACGCAGCTGATCCGCTGTGTCCAATCGGGACATATCAAGCGGGCTTTGCGATTGACAGTTGGAATAAATGGCGATCAATATGCCTGTATTCTCTTGAAATTGAGGATGTTGAAGATGTGTACATCATCACAATCCTACTGATCGGCTTGGGAGCGATCGCAATCTGGATCTGGATTTGTACAAGAATAATCGGGAAAAGAGACGAACAAAAGGATGATAACCGTGTGGACCGCTGACTGACAGCTGTGGCCAGACTGGAAGTCTCCCACATGGAACTTATTAAAACCAACATGGAACTTGCTAAACGACTCGCTGTCCATTCATCTGACGAACAGTTGAGAGGTCAAGTCCTGCTGGGGGTCGCGCAGGACATTAAGAGCGCGACGGATCGAATTTGAGTCAAAAACTGTGCTTTTAGGGGTCATTGTCTTCTACTGCACCCCCCCCCCCCCCCCCACACTCTCAAGTCTGGTGTGAAACTGTGGAATGCCAAGGTCTGCCTGTCTCGCGGCCTCGAAAAAGGGAGTCAGACGAGATAACAACTGGAATGCGGCGTCTCCCTTCCCAACACCTCACCTCCCCCCTCCAGATCTGGCTCGGCACTCCCCCCCCCCCACCCCCAACCCCCACCCAGACCTCCTCCCCTCCCGTGTTTACGCCGAGCGCCGTAAGAACTGTTTCTGGACGGCTGCCACGTATGAGCGCTGTAGGAGTGGATCCTAAGACTGTCTCCCGACCCCCGCCTGTCCATCCCTCCCTCCCTCCCGCCCACCTGGCGCAACGACACTTTGTTTAACTACTCTGTTGTTGATGCAGCCTGACTATCGCATATGGCGTCTCAGGCATTATGTAGATGACATGTGTCAACAAATGTACATGTCTGTTTGAATTTATGCTGTGCCATTGTTACTGTAAAATTTTTTATGATTGTGATGTTGTTATTATTATTAATGAGACGATGCGCTGTATGTGTGTGTCGCTGGAATTTCCCCAAGGGGATTAATAAAGGAATATCTTATCTTATCTTATCTTATCTTAAGTTAATATAGGTATTTGAGGTCAAGTTAATATAGGTATTTGAGGTCAAGTTGATATAGGTCTTTGAGGTCAAGTTAATATAGGTATTTGAGGTCAAGTTAATATAGGTATTTGAGGTCAAGTTAATATAGGTATTTGAGGTCAAGTTAATATAGGTATTTGAGGTCAAGTTAATATAGGTATTTGAGGTCAAGTTGATATAGGTCTTTGAGGTCAAGTTAATATAGGTATTTGAGGTCAAGTTAATATAGGCCTTTGACGTTATTTTCAGATTATGCATTCTAGCAGCCTCTATACCTCTGTTTCAGTCCGGTTCTCAACGGGCTGTTTCTGTGGCTGTAACGAGCGAGCTGCTTTTATCGTA
>NC_140166.1:132171929-132219429 GCF_963971535.1 Notolepis coatsorum | reverse complement strand
GACGCCGGCGTTCAGAGTGAGACTGTCTAATCTAACATACCGGGGTCTGTTGGTTAGGAAGTCAAGTATCCAGTTGCAGACGGAGGGGTTGATGTCGACGACCTTGGTAGCCTTGTTTTGTTTGCTTGCTTTAGAGCACAAGGGCACCAGAATGTCAGGTTGCTGTCAGAGCTGTGATTCTTGGAACACAGAGGTCTTTCAAACAGGTCTTTCTCGACCCAAAAACCTTCTCCAACTGAAACAAAACCAAAAACTTTAATTAATCCTGAGCCAATAGAGCAACACCTGGGGCACCTCCTCTTGGTGTGGCCAATGGCTTGTTAATTCACTGGGCACTTGGAGACTGACTGCCGGTTGACGAGACAAGGGTATGTTGGCTCTTCCACATACCCCCATCGCCTCTCTCTGAAGCCAAGAGCTATATTTTCCTGGAACATCCACCTCCTGGGCTGCCGATAATGGGCTGCTGGAGGACAGGTTACAGGGGCCAGAATCCGCTGTCGTGGGGCTGGCACTCAGCAACGGCACCGGGCAAGACCCCAGAGTTGGCTGTGCTGGCACCGGGCAGGGCCCAATAGCTTGCCGTGTATTGGCGACGGCCCTGTAATTGGCTGTGCTGATGATGACTGCTAGAGCATTGCCAGAGCTGGGAACCGCTGCCGTGGAGCAGAACACCGGCGCTGGCTGGGGGGGCTGTAGCTGCGGCCGCTGGGCCACAGAGGCTGGAGACGGGTTCTTCTGTCTCAGGGTTGGAGTTGGCCAGAACCCCAGTGCTGCTAGCTGCTGGAGCACAGAGACTGGGCACTCTCTCCTTACCACCTCCAGGGACCACTGGGGGGGGCTGGCAGATCACAGAGACTGGGCAGCTGGTGGAGCGTAGAAGGAGCATGATGCCTGCCTGTGCACAGTCACCGCCGTCTCTGTGTCCGGCGTTCCTCCCCCCCAAGATCCCAATCCTCCGTCCAGTCAACCACACGCCAGCCAGGATCCCAATCCTCCCTCCAGTCAACCACACCCCAGCCAGGATCCCAATCGACTGTTGAGTCAATCACACCCCAGGCAGGATCCCAATTGACTGTTGAGTTAACCAGACCCCAGCCATGATCTCAATCGACTGTTGAGTCAACCAGACCCCAGCCAGGATCCCAATCGACTGTTGAGTCAACCACACCCCAGCCAGGATCCCAATCGACTGTTGAGTCAACCAGACCCCAGCCAGGATCCCAATCGACTGTTGAGTCAACCACACCCCAGCCAGGATCCCAATCGACTGTTGAGTCAACCAGACCCCAGCCAGGATCCCAATCGACTGTTGAGTCAACCACACCCCAGCCAGGATCCCAATAGACTGTTGAGTCAACCACACCCCAACCAGGATCCCATCGACTGTTGAGTCAACCAGACCCCAACCAGGATCCCATCGACTGTTGAGTCAACCAGACCCCAACCAGGATCCCATCGACCGTTGAGTCAACCACACCCCAACCAGGATCCCATCGACCGTTGAGTCAACCACACCCCAGCCAGGATCCCATCGACCGTTGAGTCAACCACAACCCAGCCAGGATCCCATCGACCGTTGAGTCAACCACACCCCAGCCAGGATCCCAATCGACTGTTGAGTCAACCACACGCCAGCCAGGATCCCAATCGACTGTTGAGTCAACCAGACCCCAACCAGGATCCAAATCGACCGTTGAGTCAACCACACCCCAGCCAGGATCCCAATCCTCCATCCAGTCAACCAGACCCCAGCCAGGATCCCAATCCTCCATTCACTCAACCACACCCCAGCCAGGATCCCAATCGACTGTTGAGTCAACCACATGCTAGCCAGGATCCCAATCCTCCGTCCAGGCGTCCAGTCAACCAGACCCCAGCCAGGATCCCAATCCTCCCTCCAGTCAACCAGACCCCAGCCAGGATGCGTCAACACTTTAGGCAACCAACTTGCGTTCAGCGTGTCTCTGATTGGCCACGACGCCCATGTGACCGCGGCAGCGCAAGAGAGCGGCAGTGCGTAAATAGGCTGCATTCTATTGCCATGCTCTGCGACAAACTCTAACCTTAACCAACTCCGAAAGAATGCCTAAACTTAACCCTAACCTTAACCAACTCCGAAATAATGCCTAAACTTAACCCTAACCTTAACCAACTCCGAAAGAATGCCTAAACTTAACCCTAACCTTAACACTTTGATTGCCACTCACAAGTTTTCTCGGATTTATAATAGTTACGTTGAACGCCACTCACGAGATTTCTCGAATTTTTTATTTTTTTTGCGATCTGAAATCATATTGCATCACGCGAGCCTACCCTAGTCTACCCAAGAGCCGCCGGCGATCAGATGTGGAAAAAAGCGCCCCCTATCGTCTCCCAGATGACATCAGGGATTTTGGAATGGACTCAATGAAAATGGATGGGGAAAAAAAATCCTGTACTCCACATTTTCCAGTCCACTGATGCAGCCGGGGTTACCAGAGTTCATTATGGATCCTCTGAGCGCAGCGGATCATGAATTCTACTGTATACACGTTAGATCTATACACTTGAAATGCAAGGATCTCATACTATAGTCGACCCATATAACTCTGTGTGAGAGCATGCACAATAGTGCTGTATATACCGTATATATACATTTATATATTTATATTTACAGAGTATATATATATATATATATATATATATATATATATATATATATATATATATATATATATATATATATATATATATATATATATATATTAATTATAGATATCTCTGTACATACCTGCATAATAATCATTTTTACATATCTGTTATCTGTAGATACTATATATCTTTTTTTGTATCTACTTTTTCTCCCCGTTTTTCTATTTTTCTCCCATCCCAATTTCGTATTATCCAATTATTCCCTCCCCTGTCTCGTTGTTAGGCCATGCCTCCCACTGGTCGGCTGCAATGTAGACGAAGCCTACACGTTAGATCTATACACTTATCGATTTTTTCGAATGGTGATCAGGAATTGGAATATACCAGTTGGATACCATCTGATGTCAGGTAAGGAATCTATGCAGTGTTAGGATAATCAGACTCATTTTGATGAAGATATAAGCTGTTTTGTGAAATGTCCTCTATCGGGTTCACTGTAAAATCCATGAGGAAATGAACACGGCTATTATCAGCGCGCGGCTCGAATGGGCGTGCGTGTACGTATAATATTGATCATCTAGCGTTTATTTGAAAACGATTCATAAATAGGCCGACAAATATCAACGTTCTGGAATATTCCAGTAAAAGACGATTATCACAGAATGGCCCAGAATGGGCTGTTTTTTTACCTCAAAACGGGTGCTTTTCAAAATGCTCTCAAACGGAAATGAAGCGATAAAAAACCAATCTGCCTTGACAGCACTGACTGGAAAATGATTCTTTGATAAGCGACGGGCAGATTAGACACATAGCCATAATTTAAAACATAGATTAGGCGATATTAACGTTAACATTAAAGTGGATGGTGGCATTCAAGCGCTAACTCTGGCGCCACCTGGTGGCACTGAAAGTGTTAACCAACTCCGAAAGAATGCCTAAACTTAACCCTAACCTTAACCAACTCCGAAAGAATGCCTAAACTTAACCGGCGAAAGAAATATTGCCATGATCTAAGACAAACTCTAACCATAACCAACTCCGAAAGAATGCCTAAACTTAACCCTAACCTTAACCAACTCCGAAAGAATGCCGAAACTTAACCCTAACCTTAACCAACTCCGAAAGAATGCCGAAACTTAACCGGCGAAAGAAATATTGCCATGCTCTAAGGCCCCGTCCACACGAACGCTGGGTTTAATGTAACCGTGATTGTATGTGCGCAGTTGCACTGTTCGGCCACACACAACCGGGGATTTGCTACACTGCAACCGCGGTCTTTTGAAACCGGTGGCCAGGGTGGAGTTGTGCGGTTTTGCAGTTGCGTGTGGGCATAGCAACCGAGGTTATTCCCAGTGTTTACAGCAGAGCTGTCGCAATTATTCCCCATGTTCACGGCAGACCGCGGGGTAGAGAGATTAGAGCAGAGCCAACTACACCAGTGTTTACAGCAGAGCTGTCCCAAGTAGCGTTATATGAAAATGATTGTAACAAACTTTTGTTCAAAACGTATCGTCTGTGTTGAAGAGTGTTGTGATCGACTGATGTCTGTTGACGCTCAGAGTAAACATGTAGCTGCAGCTAAACTAAACTCATGTGTTGTCAAGTTATTGTTATAACTTATAAGGAACCCAGTCCAGACTGCATCCCCTTAACAATTGTTTGTATTGAGCCGTATTGTATTGTACCCATTCTGCAATCTGTTAAATAACGTTTACATCCATTTCATATCGGTAACGTTACTTCTTCTTCTTCAGTTAATTAATGGCAGATCGCGACCCAACAGGAAGTTTAGTGAGCGTTCAGTCTTTTCTGATTGGTTGAAATGGCCTTCATGTCTGAACAACATCGCCGCCTACTGCTTTGGCATTGTATTACATTGTACTAAATGTATCGGTTGCTGGGTTCCAGCTCTGCCCGTGAGTACGCAGTTATACACGGTTGTCCACCTGTGTTCACCGTGTGGACGGAGTTTTATTTTTTCAAACTTCGGTCATATTAAATCCAAACTCTCGTGTGGACAGGGCCTAAGACAAACTCTAACCTTAACAAACTCCGAAAGAATGCCTAAACTTAACCCTAACCAACTCCGAAAGAATGCCTAAACTTAACCGGCGAAAGAAATATTGCCATGCTCTAAGACAAACTCTAACCTTAACCAACTCCGAAAGAATGCCTAAACTTAACCCTAACCTTAACCAACTCCGAAAGAATGCCGAAACTTAACCCTAACCTTAACCAACTCCGAAAGAATGCCTAAACATAACCGGCAAAAGAAATATTGCCATGCTCTAACCTTAACCAACTCCGAAAGAATGCCTAAACTTAACCCTAACCTTAACCAACTCCAAAAGAATGCCTAAACTTAACCCTAACCTTAACCAACTCCGAAAGAATGCCTAAACTTAACCGGCGAAAGAATGCACGTTTATATAGAGGCGATAAATGAATTAAACGTAAAAAAAATTGAAGTGATTTGAACTTGTCACCAACGCACCGCAGGCTCCACAGCAAGGCGTCGAACGAGTTGAGCTAACCGTCGATGTGAAAACAGGGGGGATTACGGCTGCATAGTGCCGTGGGGGCGTGGCTAGGCGCAAGTTGGTTGCCTAAAGTGTTGACGCAGCCAGGATCCCAATCCTCCCTCCAGTCAACCACCTCAGCAACAACCTCTGCCAGCCACTAATAGAAGTCCTACTCAAACTCACTGGGGGCCACAGCCTTGTTAACTCACTGGTTGGCCACTGCCTTGAACTGGGGGCCACTGCCTTGTTAACTCACTGGGGGCCACTGGCTTGAACTGGGGGCCACTGCCTTGTTAACTCACTGGGGGCCACTGCCTTGTTAACTCACTGGGGGCCACTGCCTTGAACTGGGGGCCACTGCCTTGTTAACTCACTGGGGGCCACTGCCTTGTTAACTCACTGGGGGCCACTGCCTTGTTAACTCACTGGGGGCCACAGCCTTGTTACCTCATTGGGGGCCACTGCCTTGTTAACTCACTGGGGGCCACTGCCTTGTTAACTCACTGGGGGCCACTGCCTTGTTAACTCACTGGGGGCCACAGCCTTGTTAACTCACTGGGGGCCACAGCCTTGTTAACTCACTGGGGGCCACTGCCTTGTTAACTCACTGGGGGCCACAGCCTTGTTAACTCACTGGGGGCCACTGCCTTGTTACCTCACTGGGGGCCACTGCCTTGTTAACTCACTGGGGGCCACAGCCTTGTTAACTCACTGGGGGCCACAGCCTTGTTAACTCACTGGGGGCCACAGCCTTGTTACCTCACTGGGGGCCACAGCCTTGTTAACTCACTGGGGGCCACTGCCTTGTTACCTCACTGGGGGCCACTGCCTTGTTAACTCACTGGGGGCCACTGCCTTGTTAACTCACTGGGGGCCACTGCCTTGTTAACTCACTGGGGGCCACAGCCTTGTTACCTCACTGGGGGCCACAGCCTTGTTACCTCACTGGGGGCCACTGCCTTGTTAACTCACTGGGGGCCACAGCCTTGTTAACTCACTGGGGGCCACTGCCTTGTTACCTCACTGGGGGCCACTGCCTTGTTAACTCACTGGGGGCCACAGCCTTGTTAACTCACTGGGGGCCACTGCCTTGTTACCTCACTGGGGGCCACTGCCTTGTTAACTCACTGGGGGCCACAGCCTTGTTAACTCACTGGGGGCCACTGCCTTGTTACCTCACTGGGGGCACTGCCTTGTTAACTCACTGGGGGACACAGCCTTGTTAACTCACTGGGGGCCACAGCCTTGTTAACTCACTGGGGGCCACAGCCTTGTTAACTCACTGGGGGCCACAGCCTTGTTAACTCACTGGGGGCCACTGCCTTGTTACCTCACTGGGGGCCACAGCCTTGTTAACTCACTGGGAGCCACTGCCTTGTTACCTCACTGGGGGCCACTGCCTTGTTAACTCACTGGGGGCCACAGCCTTGTTAACTCACTGGGGGCCACTGCCTTAACTCACTGGGGGCCACTGCCTTAACTCACTGGGGGCCACTGCCTTGTTAACTCACTGGGGGCCACTGCCTTGTTACCTCACTGGGGGCCACTGCCTTGTTAACTCACTGGGGGCCACAGCCTTGTTAACTCACTGGGGGCCACTGCCTTGTTAACTCACTGGGGGCCACTGCCTTGTTAACTCACTGGGGGCCACAGCCTTGTTACCTCACTGGGGGCCACTGCCTTGTTAACTCACTGGGGGCCACAGCCTTGTTAACTCACTGGGGGCCACTGCCTTGTTACCTCACTGGGGGCCACAGCCTTGTTAACTCACTGGGGGCCACTGCCTTGTTAACTCACTGGGGGCCACTGCCTTGTTAACTCACTGGGGGCCACAGCCTTGTTACCTCACTGGGGGCCACAGCCTTGTTAACTCACTGGGGGCCACTGCCTTGTTAACTCACTGGGGGCCACTGCCTTGTTAACTCACTGGGGGCCACAGCCTTGTTACCTCACTGGGGGCCACAGCCTTGTTAACTCACTGGGGGCCACAGCCTTGTTACCTCACTGGGGGCCACTGCCTTGTTAACTCACTGGGGGCCACTGCCTTGTTACCTCACTGGGGGCCACTGCCTTGTTACCTCACTGGGGGCCACTGCCTTGTTACCTCACTGGGGGCCACAGCCTTGTTAACTCACTGGGAGCCACTGCCTTGTTAACTCACTGGGGGCCACAGCCTTGTTAACTCACTGGGAGCCACTGCCTTGTTAACTCACTGGGGGCCACAGCCTTGTTACCTCACTGGGGGCCACATCCTTGTTAACTCACTGGGGGCCACTGCCTTGTTACCTCACTGGGGGCCACAGCCTTGTTACCTCACTGGGGGCCACTGCCTTGTTAACTCACTGGGGGCCACATCCTTGTTACCTCACTGGGGGCCACAGCCTTGTTACCTCACTGGGGGCCACAGCCATTGAAAAGCAGCCAATGAACCCAAACAAAAGAATGATCAATAACAAACACAGCAAAGCCTTTTTTATTTTTTTGAGAGGAAAATTAACTATCCCTATTTCTCCTCTGTCCATCTAATATGAGGATAAAAAGAAGAATCTTAGAGCAATGGAGGGAGAGTGAAATAACAAAAGCGAAGGGGATGCAATGCAAGAGAAAAAGAAAAGAAAAAAGGGAGCACATTGATTTCATATCCATCCAAAGATATGAGTGCTACCAGGGCTGCTGTTATATGCTTTAGTGGTTGTGCCAATTCCCTTCCTGGTCGTTGAGCTGCCCTAGTGTAGGTCTGGGGAGGGTGTAGACTAGTGGTCTGCAAGGGCCTTGAAATTAAGCATGTGCCCAGCCCGAGCCCATGACGTTCAGGCCCTGCCCGACAATAAGCCTGACTGTAATGCAACATTTGAAGCCCTAGCCCGAGTGAAAGCCCGAAAGAAAAAGAAAAAATATTAGACTTAAAAATGTATCTAAAATTTGTATTTGTTTTAAATATTCAAAACACGGTTTTATATGAACTTAATAAATAAACAAAAACGTCCAATAGGTCTACCTAAATAACAGATAGGCGCATATATCGCGCTGAAAACTACCCTAATGAAGCATTATATTATATAGCCAAATATTAAATAATGTTTTTGTTTTAAATATTCGAAACACTGTTTATATATTAACTTAATAAATAAACAAAAACGAAAATGTCCAATAGGTCTACCTAAATAACGCATATCACGCTGAAAACTAACAAGCATTATATAGCATGTTTTGGCCTCGTGGGTAGAGTGTCCGCCCTGAGTTCGGGAGGCCGGGAGTTCAAGCCCCGGCCGAGTCATACCAAAGACTATTTAAAAATGGTACCCATAGCCTCCCTGCTTGACACTCAGCATCACGGGTTGGTTTGGGGGGGAAGTCCTTGCAACATACTAGCGTCATGTCCAAGGGGTGTACTTGTACATCAAGCTGCCTCACGCTACGGAAACAGGAGATAGGCTCCTGCCCCATGTGCCGCTACGGCTCGAGAACCATTGGTTCTCAAAGGCAAACTTCTTTGCGTCTTTCTTATTAGAATGCCGTCTATTTCCATTTCCCAGCACGCGCGTTAGACTGACTCACACGGTGCCTCGTCACAATCAGTCCAAAAACTGCTCGGATGCTACCGAATCCGATGTCGCGAGTATACAGAGGTACTGGCAGACACAGACTAAAACATTAATGTCATCATGACACAAAAGCATACAGAAAAAACTCGACCAGCAGCCAATTGTATATAAAATAAATCAGGACTCACCACGCTGTTGACGTCAGCAACAAAAACGTCTTGCGTTGAATAACATTAACAAAACTTCGCCAACCGGCTGCTACATCCAAAAACAAATTAAAACGTTCGCCAACTGGCTATATTCCAACTTCAAACAACACTTCGGTCTTCTGTTCATTTGTTCACCATCCACCGTTGATGTCCTTCAGCACTGTTCTACTGTCCTCGAATTCTCCCTGCAGTAATTACATCCAAATGTTTCCAAAAATGCAGCTTTCCCAGACACATTGGGAACTTTCCAAAGCTCTCCCTTTACTATTTTATCTGTTAACTTATCCATCTTGACTCAGAGACACGAGGCTCTGACTCTCTGATGACAGCTGGCGCAAAACAGAAAGTGAAAGCAGCGCGAGGCGAGTGAAAAAGAAAAAAAAATTAAGAAAAAAGGAGGGCGCTGCCCGGCCCGGCCGAGCCCGAATTATTTATTTAAAAACAAAGCCCTACCCAGCCCGAACCTGTCGGGTCGGTTAGGGCCCCGTGGGGCTCGGGCAGGGATGCAGTGCACTAGTGTAGACTACCACATGCTGCCTACTGTCTGTCTGGGGAGGGTGTAGACTATACCACATGCTGCCCTACTGTTGATCTGGGGAGGGTGTAGACTACTAACTGGGTGTTGAGGGCACAGCACTTGACTGGTTTGCCTCCCATCTCACAGACAGACATCAATTTATCTCCCTCTCCGGCCACACCTCTTCCCCCTCCCCAGTCACACAGGGGGTCCCCCAAGGCTCAGTCCTAGGCCCCCTGCTTTTCAACTGCTACATTCTCCCCCTCGGTCACATCATACGTAAACACCACCTCAACTTTCACTGCTATGCTGATGACATCCAAATGTACATCACCACACAATCCCTCCACAGCCCTCCCCTCAGTCACATTGAATCCTGCATCACTGAACTACAAACCTGGATGACCCATAACCTCCTCAAATTAAATAGCGACAAAACGGAACTTTTCATCATCGGCACCAACACCACCCTCACCAGATCCGGACCCATCACACTCACCATCAATGACTCCACCATCACCCCCTCCCCCCTAGTCCGCAACCTCTGTGTCATCCTCGACCCCACCCTCTCATTTGACCCCCATGTCCGCTCCATTGTCAAAACTTCATATTTTCACCTCCGCAACATTGCCAAATTCCGTCACTGCCTCTCCTCCCTCCTGGACTACTGTTACTCCCTCCTCGCTGGCATCACCTCCCGCTCCCTCCATAAACTTCAGATGGTCCAAAACTCAGCCGCCCGCCTCCTCACTAACACCCGGTCCCGCGAACACATCACTCCTGTCCTCCACTCCCTCCACTGGCTCCGGATCAAGGAACGCATCAACTTCAAAACACTACTCCTCACCTTCAAAGCCCTCCATAGCCTGGACCCCCCTACCTGACTGACCTCCTTCTCCCCTACCGCCTCACCCGTTCCCTCCGGTCCTCTTCCACTCTTTCCCTCACTGTCCCGTCATCCAAACTCAAACGTTTTGGTGACCGGACATTCTCACGAGCTGCACCCCGACTCTGGAACTCCTCCCTCAGACCATCAGAGACTCTCCCTCACTCTCCACCTTCAAATCCAGACTCAAAACCCACCTGTTCTCCCTAACATGCAACCTTCCTTACCTATAACCACCCTCCTCCAACCCACCACCATTTTCCCCTGCCCTACGTTCTCTCCTCTCCTGCCCCCCCCCCCACCCCCCCTTGGTTTTTCCTTACTATCTTCCCGACTGTCTCCCCTACTCACTCCCGTATTTGTTATCCGTTACTCTTGGTTTTATGTTCCTGTGTATTCTTATTGTTCTCCGTTTCCCTGTGGTTCTATGGTTCTTTGTTTTCGTTGTTTCTTTTTTGCCTATTGTCAGCGACTTTGGGTCTTTGAAAAGCGCTATACAAAATAAATGAATTATTATTATTATTACCACATGCTGCCCTACTGTCGGTCTGGGGAGGGTGTATACTACCACATGCTGCCATACTGTCGGTCTGGGGAGGGTGTATACTACCACATGCTGCCATACTGTCGGTCTGGGGAGGGTGTAGACTACCACATGCTGCCCTACTGTCGATCTGGGGAGGGTGTAGACTACCACATGCTGCCCTACTGTCAGTCTGGGGAGGGTGTAGACTACCACATGCTGCCCTACTGTCAGTCTGGGGAGGGTGTAGACTACCACATGCTGCCCTACTGTCAGTCTGGGGAGGGTGTAGACTACCACATGTTGCCCTACTGTCAGTCTGGGGAGGGTGTAGACTACCACATGCTGCCCTACTGTCGATCTGGGGAGGGTGTAGACTACCACATGCTGCCCTACTGTCGATCTGGGGAGGGTGTAGACTACCACATGCTGCCCTACTGTCAGTCTGGGGAGGGTGTAGACTACCACATGCTGCCCTACTGTCAGTCTGGGGAGGGTGTAGACTACCACATGCTGCCCTACTGTCAGTCTGGGGAGGGTGTAGACTACCACATGCTGCCCTACTGTCGATCTGGGGAGGGTGTAGACTACCACATGCTGCCCTACTGTCGATCTGGGGAGGGTGTAGACTACCACATGCTGCCCTACTGTCGATCTGGGGAGGGTGTAGACTATACCACATGCTGCCCTACTGTCGATCTGGGGAGGGTGTAGACTATCACATGCCTCCTCCGATATATGTGGAGTCGCCAGCTGCTTCTTTTCACCCGACAGCGAGGAGTTTCACTGGGAGAGTATAACGCAGGCGTCCGCCACCTGACCAGTAGGAGTCGCTATTGCAACAACCAAGAACCACCGGCTTCCCACCCATAAACACAGCCAATAATTGTTGTGTTCGTAGGGACGACTGACAGAGGTACTGCTGCTGCCAGGAATTTAACCCGGGTGTCTGTGGTGGGTGTTAGGCGAGTGCTAATACCTCTAGACCTCTATTTACTGGCCAATAGGCATCTCAAATTTTAATTAGGCAGCAAATATACATTTAGTTGTGGTAATGGTTTTATATAGTTCTATGGTTGTGGTAGGCTACAGTAATGGTTTTATATAGTTATATGGTTGTGGTAGGCTACAGTAATGGTTTTATATAGTTCTATGGTTGTGGTAGGCTACAGTAATGGTTTTATATAGTTATATGGTTGTGGTAGGCTACAGTAATGGTTTTATATAGTTCTATGGTTGTGGTAGGCTACAGTAATGGTTTTATATAGTTATATGGTTGTGGTAGGCTACAGTAATGGTTTTATATAGTTATATGGTTGTGGTAGGCTACAGTAATGGTTTTATATAGTTATATGGTTGTGGTAGGCTACAGTAATGGCAAAATAGACATACCTTTTTTACTAAATTCACCCATTACTAACAATGAACGTTGGCCAAAAACATGGAAACCCTTGGTGCTACAGCAGTGGCAATGTGTCTACAGTCGGAATAGGATTCATGCAAAATATCAGAAAATGTCAGATTGCTAACTTTCACACTTTTAACACATTTGGGAAGAACAGTGCAAGTGGGACAGACAAGGCCAGGGTGGACAGTGGGGATATAGGCCAAATAAATATAACAAGAATTAAAAAATAATTTGTTACAATAGATATATATATATCACAATATTTGCTGATGTATGCGGAAAAAAAACACTTGTCTTCATCACATTGAACTGCATGGGTAACATAATGTGTGATATCAAACCAAAACCAATTTTCAAACGATTCAGATGCCATGCCTCGATACATCTGAGTGAATAATGTGGTTGTTATCAATACTTCAGAGAACAGAATCGTGTGCCACAATATCATCATAATTCCACCCTGAAAAACAATAACATTGAATTATTGCCCAGCTCTGGCGGACAGAAGCCGATTTTAGTCATCAATCTTCATATTGAGCCCCGTTTTCCAGCCAAGGTCTCTGTCTGTTATGGCTATTGACCACATCGTTCCGAGGCGTTCTCAGCTGAGCTATAGCACGTATGAGACATCTGTTCTGCTAAGAGTCTCGGAAGATTTTCAGATTTTTAATTGGGCCGTTGGCATTCTTAAAGGAACACGGCAACATTTTGGGAAATTAGCTTACCGTCTTCTCCCGAGAGAGACAAGAAGATGGATACCAGGCTCCTCTCTGTGCGTTCAGGAGAAAGCGGTTTTGCTTAACCTGTTAACGTTCGCTCGCGCACTTCGCAGCACTTTGCTCTCGTCTGTCGGCCTAGTGCTGTATTTTTGCCGATCTACCAATACATTGTTGGAAAGTTGAATTTGCCACCTTTCGATCGTGACCCCACTCTACCTATTGTGTGCTTCCAGTCTCGGGTTACAAGACGAAACATCCGACGGGGTTTTTACAAGCCATTTGGACAAGTGTCCACTTCCGGTTGACCAGCCACCGCTGATGGTGAAAATTATTGACCACCTTTGTAGCCAATGCAATTCTGGAGCCAATGGTATCTTACGTGAGGGCTGATTCCTACGGTAAAGGGAGAGAATAAGACGAAGAAGTTGTTTGTTTGGAGAATTTCTCATTCACCGTCCAAATTAATGAGCGGTCCGACCATTTTGGACGAATTATTATTGATACAAGGATTACAAAAACATCTTTAAAACACTCTTTTGTTATAAACTTTGGACCTGTACTGTATAGATAAGACTTCAGGCTATGGAACCGTTATGTTTTCCAGCTCCTACCTCTCAGCTGGAACTCAAAAACAGGTATCTGGCAACAAGTCAACAAAACGTGAGTAAGTTACATTTGTATTTCAGTGTGTTCAAACCTCTAACTCTATTCCATTAGCACTCAGAGTGATTATTCTCCTGTTGTGGAAGAAAGTTCAGAATGTTTTCCTTTCAAAAGAGACCAGACTCATGCATATGCTATAAGTGGTTTGAGTCATAAATTTACTTCGCAAATTACTTTGGGTATGCAATCGTCAGGCGTTTTATGCTAAATGTGCCCTCAGCATGAGGGGTTAACTACTCAGTGTATTCATATTCCCGAGTATAAATAATGATTGAATGGATGAATGAACGAGGCAGCCACCAGCAGCCAAGGACCAACTGACAGTTGTAATACCAGCACCTCGGTCCAAGGCAACGACAGGCATGTGCCTATATAGCACACGTGTAACACGGAGCAAACCCATGCAAACACCGTTGAGAGAACATGCAAACTCCACCCGGAAAGGTCCACCGCCCGTATTACTGCGGGGAGAAAAAAAAAAAAAAAAAAACCTGCGTATAGCTTCTGCACACAAGCAGCCCAGAGAAACCGCTGCAGCAAACGTTATTTATCGAAGCACTTTTTATCAGCGCCGCCGAGCTCCGTGGAAGCGGTGTGTCGGCGGTAACCGGTGGCTTCCGAGCTTATTAAACCTCCCGTCTGCCCGGGCCGCGTCCCGGCAGGGGGCCTTTCATAACGGAGGCTTCCATCCATCACATCCTAGATGAAATTAATATATGTTACACCGCGGCCACTTCTGACAATTTAATAGGGGGCAGAGGATGAGGAGGGTGGTCCCCGCCGGAGAGTTCAGGGTGAGGAAGGTGTTCCCCGCCGGAGAGTTCGGGCCCGACGGCCGTGACCCACATCCCAGACTGGAGACTCATGTATTGTTTCAGACAAGGGAAATAAAGTCTTCAGTGCCGCGGTAGAATTAACCAGTCGTAAGTGTGTGTGTGCCACTTTTCCTCTCTCTCTCTCTCTCTCTCTCTCTGCTCTCTCTCTGCTTGAAACAAGTAAAATAATCTGCCAGCAAATTTGGCTTGGGCAAGATTTCTTGAAATAAGTGAAAATATCTAGGCTTCTCTCTCCTGATTGGATGAAGTGGGAACGGGATACAAGAACATTTATTTTGTGTTTACTGCAGAGCGAAGGGACTGAGAGACCCATGTTACTGACCAAACACTCTATATATATGTGTTTGTATTAGAGCTGGGCCGTTAACGGCGTTAACGTGCTGCGTTAACGCAAGACTAGTATCGCACGATAATATAATTGACGCCGTTAATCTTTTTCTCAACGTTGGGTCTGTATTGTCCTTAAATACTTGCCGTAGTTCACAGCTGTGGTGCCCGGAAGTGATTGCACGTATGTACCGGAGCTGTAGTCAAAATAATGTGTTAAACTAAAGTAACTTTAGTGGTCCGGTAATCATTGTTATACAGGTGAGGTTAAGAAGTCCTCAGGATATAACACAATTCGGCGATGAGGACGTCTGAATCTGCGCAATGCAAGAAAGAAGAAGTCCGTTGAGGGCTTTGTTTACATTATTAACGTTAGCTTAGCGAGTTAGCATGTTAGCTCACGTTGCTCACGTTGCTCTTGGAAACATCTACAAGAGGAGGAAATCCACTTTACACACTAAAGGAAGGATCGACTGGACTAGCATGAGTGTTTACAACAGACATGGCTTGGGTTATTGGAAATATTGGACCGTTTGATGACAATGTGGAGCAATATGAAATGAAAATGGGAGACCCTGATGTAAACAAGACAAACGTCTTTCTCTGGTCTGCATCCCCTTAACAATTGTGTGTATTGAGCCGTATTCAGACTGTAGTAGCTGTTCAGTGTTCTCTTGGAGGTGGACCTGAGACTGTAGTAGCTGTTCAGTGTTCTCTTGGATGTGGACCTGAAACTGTAGTAGCTGTTCAGTGTTCTCTTGGAGGTGGACCTGAGACTGCAGTAGCTGTTCAGTGTTCTCTTGGATGTGGACCTGAGACTGTAGTAGCTGTTCAGTGTTCTCTTGGAGGTGGACCTGAGACTGTAGTAGCTGTTCAGTGTTCTCTTGGAGGTGGACCTGAGACTGTAGTAGCTGCTCAGTGTTCTCTTGGAGGTGGACCTGAGACTGTAGTAGCTGTTCAGTGTTCTCTTGGAGGTGGACCTGAGACTGTAGTAGCTGCTCAGTGTTCTCTTGGAGGTGGACCTGAGACTGTAGTAGCTGTTCAGTGTTCTCTTGGATGTGGACCTGAGACTGTAGTAGCTGTTCAGTGTTCTCTTGGAGGTGGACCTGAGACTGTAGTAGCTGTTCAGTGTTCTCTTGGATGTGGACCTGAGACTGCAGTAGCTGTTCAGTGTTCTCTTGGAGGTGGACCTGAGACTGTAGTAGCTGTTCAGTGTTCTCTTGGATGTGGACCTGAGACTGTAGTAGCTGTTCAGTGTTCTCTTGGAGGTGGACCTGAGACTGCAGTAGCTGTTCAGTGTTCTCTTGGATGTGGACCTGAGACTGCAGTAGCTGTTCAGTGTTCTCTGGGAGGTGGACCTGAGACTGTAGTAGCTGTTCAGTGTTCTCTTGGATGTGGACCTGAGACTGTAGTAGCTGTTCAGTGTTCTCTTGGAGGTGGACCTGAGACTGTAGTAGCTGTTCAGTGTTCTCTTGGAGGTGGACCTGAGACTGTAGTAGCTGTTCAGTGTTCTCTTGGAGGTGGACCTGAGACTGCAGTAGCTGTTCAGTGTTCTCTTGGATGTGGACCTGAGACTGTAGTAGCTGTTCAGTGTTCTGTTGGACCTGAGACTGTAGTAGCTGTTCAGTGTTCTCTTGGAGGTGGACCTGAGACTGTAGTAGCTGTTCAGTGTTCTCTTGGAGGTGGACCTGAGACTGTAGTAGCTGCTCAGTGTTCTCTTGGATGTGGACCTGAGACTGCAGTAGCTGTTCAGTGTTCTCTTGGATGTGGACCTGAGACAGTAGCTGTTCAGTGTTCTCTTGGATGTGGACCTGAGAATGTAGTAGCTGTTCAGTGTTCTCTTGGAGGTGGACCTGAGACTGTAGTAGCTGTTCAGTGTTCTCTTGGAGGTGGACCTGAGACTGTAGTAGCTGCTCAGTGTTCTCTTGGAGGTGGACCTGAGACTGTAGTAGCTGTTCAGTGTTCTCTTGGATGTGGACCTGAGACTGCAGTAGCTGTTCAGTGTTCTCTTGGATGTGGACCTGAGACTGCAGTAGCTGTTCAGTGTTCTCTTGGATGTGCACCTGAGACTGCAGTAGCTGTTCAGTGTTCTCTTGGAGGTGGACCTGAGACTGTAGTAGCTGTTCAGTGTTCTCTTGGATGTGGACCTGAGACTGTAGTAGCTGTTCAGTGTTCTCTTGGAGGTGGACCTGAGACTGTAGTAGCTGTTCAGTGTTCTCTTGGATGTGGACCTGAGACTGTAGTAGCTGTTCAGTGTTCTCTTGGAGGTGGACCTGAGACTGTAGTAGCTGTTCAGTGTTCTCTTGGATGTGGACCTGAGACTGCAGTAGCTGTTCAGTGTTCTCTTGGAGGTGGACCTGAGACTGTAGTAGCTGTTCAGTGTTCTCTTGGAGGTGGACCTGAGACTGTAGTAGCTGTTCAGTGTTCTCCTGGAGGTGGACCTGAGACTGTAGTAGCTGCTCAGTGTTCTCTTGGATGTGGACCTGAGACTGTAGTAGCTGTTCAGTGTTCTCTTGGATGTGGACCTGAGACTGTAGTAGCTGTTCAGTGTTCTCTTGGAGGTGGACCTGATACTGTAGTAGCTGTTCAGTGTTCTCTTGGAGGTGGACCTGATACTGTAGTAGCTGTTCAGTGTTCTCTTGGAGGTGGACCTGAGACTGTAGTAGCTGTTCAGTGTTCTCTTGGATGTGGACCTGAGACTGTAGTAGCTGTTCAGTGTTCTCTTCATTCGTGGAACTGTTACACTGAGCTTGCACTGAATTTGTTGAGAAACCTGCTTCTGCAGCAGTCTGTGTGTGAGCAACCAGTCAGCAGCATTGTGAATTTAGAGATTCACTAAAAGACACATTGAGAGAGGGGAGCTCCAGTAGCTCACCACGTACCGCGAGTGCTATTTCAGCGCAGTGGACAACCGCGCTCGCGCGGATCTGGGGCTGAGCGCGTTCGAATCCCGGACGGCAGCCGTGCCTTTCCCAGAGTGTCTTTCCCCCCATCTGAACCCTTTCAGCCTGCTTCTGTCGGTCGAACTTGACCAAGTATGAATGCGACGAAAAAGCGATAAACGCTAAAAAGAACCAGCTGACTGGTCAAAGTTTAAAAAAAAAAAAGACACATTGAGAGACAGGTTTGTGTGTGGATTAAGAAATGAAGGTGCACAGAAGAAACTACTGACAGAGTGATTTGACACTGGAGAGAGCTGTCAATATCAGTGTAACAATGTTAATGGCATCAAAGGAAGGGCACAGAAAATTACGATAAATCTGTTTTTAAAAGAAACACTGGAAATTACAAAAAGAAGAGACATGTTCATGCTGTTGAACAAGGAGATAGAACAGCTAATGACTCCTCAGATGAAGAGGAGAGGATAAATCTCCTCCTCTGGTCATTATTTGGGTAGAACACACATATTTTGAATGCCTTTGGCAGATTTTTTTTTAGCCATTTTAATCTAGATGAATCTAGATCAATTCCAGGATTGCAGGTAGATTAATCTAGATACAAATTTTGTATCTATGCCCAGCTCTAGTTTGTATATATTGGTGCGACAGTGGCTCAGGAGGTAAAACGGTCGTCTGGTAGTTGTGAAGGTTCCCAGTACGATTCCCGCTCCTCCCGGGCAGCATCTCGAAGTGTCCTTGAGCAAGCCACTTAACCACAAACTGCTCCCGATGAGCAGGTTGGCACCTCGCACGGTCGCCTCCGCCGTCGGTGCGTGAATGTGAGAGTGAACGGGTAAAATGTGAGGAACAAAATTGTAAAGCGCTTTGGAATAAAAGCTGCTATATAAATGCAGCCATTTACCATTCATCAGTGATGGCTGTCGGAATGTAGAGTTATTTAACACTTTTTTTATTTATCTACTTTTTTCTCCCCATTTTTCTATTTTTCTCCCGTCCCCAATTTCGTATTGTCCAATTCTACCCTCCCCTGTCTCGAACGTTGTTAGGCCATGCCTCCCACAAGCCGGCTGTAATGTGGACGAAGCCTTGCATCACGTGTCCCCTCCGGTACTCGAGGAGGCAGCCGTCGCATCTTTTCACCTGCACAGCACGATCTCTCAGCGGCGAGGGTCTGCGTGGGAGGGACACGCCGCCCTCGTCGCTTCCTGATTCTACTGCGCAGGCGAACCAACCGACCTGTAGGAGTCGCTGTCCACAACGTCCGATCCCCACCCACCAGCTTCCCACCCCCTAACACTGCCAATTGTGTTAGTATGAACGACCAGCCAAGCTGGTAGCAACGCCGAGAGCTGGGCTCGAACCCAGCATCTCCTGCGTGGGTGGCGAGCGCCTTGCCCACTGCCCCGTTAACACTTATTTTAACAAAAGAAAATACTACTTACAGTACCTTTATGGCAATGGAAAGACTAACTGGAATGGGAACAGATAAGAGAGAGATAGTGTGTGTGTGTGTGTGTGTGTGTCTGTGTGTGTTATGTGTGTGTGTAAGCGCACACAGACATTAAAACGATGCCGGCAGGATAAGCAGCAGGCTCAACAGGGAGCTGAACTCACTGAGCAGATGGGAGGTAAACTGAGATGGCTGAATCCACAACTCTCATTTCCCCAACAGGGCCTCTGAGGCCGGGGGGGGGGGGGGGGGGGGGGGGCTACTACGGGCAGAGGGAGAGGAGGGTGTCTGTGGGGGGGGGGGGGGTCATGATGGGGTAGCGTTTAACTTAGGAGGGTTCAGGTAGCAGGTGTTCAAGCTAAAAAAAAAAAACACAGTTCTTTAAATACATTAAAAAAATTATGAAAAATACTTCAGGTGTTCCATTGTGACTCTGAAGCTGAAGGTTATTGCATTAAAAAGTATGATCTCCGACCACCGTGTGTCGACTTGTAACCGTCTTAGCTGATTTCTTACTGTGTATTCTTATTTATTGTGCCTATATAGGTATGACATTTCTTGTTTTGTAAGCTTGTGATCGCTGTAAATGAGGGTAAACGCAGTGGCTGATCCGCGCGCCAAAAGAAATCCACATCATCGCGTAAAAAGCAAGGTCGAGAGGAACCGAGGCCAGCGTGTGTGTGTGTGTGTGTGTGTGTGTGTGTGTGTGTGTGTGTGTGTGTGTGTGGGAGACGTTTCATTGAAAAGATTAAATACAGAAGATAAATTCAATATGGGAGGAAGCCAGAGGGGAGGGGGGGGGGGGGGGGGGTGAGAGAAAGGAAATGTTTTAGTGTTTGCTGGTAGTCAATGTAGCCGCGTTCCCTCTCTCTGATTTATGAGCTTTAGAGATGGAGTTCAGGAGGAGGCTCAGGCCCGGTCCGACCTTCGGAGTTCGAACCCCCCCGGCGCCGAGGTCGGCAGGGGTCAATGTGGTGACGGGGCTTCGGGGGGTCAAAGAGCAAAGCTGTGCAGCCGTCACTTAACTTAACACTTAGAACTGAGGAATTATACAGTTCCTGGACACTGTCCCTGAGATGTGAACACACACACACACACACACACACACACACACACACACACACACACACACACACACACACACACACACACACACACACACACACACACACACTATACTAACATGGTAAATGGATTGCATTTATATAGCAGCTTTTATCCAAAGCGCTTTACAACTTATGCCTCACAATCACAACATTCACTCACACCGACGGCGAAGGTGACCATGCAAGGTGCCAACCTGCTCATCGGGAGCAGTTAGGGGTTACGGTAAGTGTCTTGCTCAAGTACACTTCGACACACTGCCCGGAAGGAGCGGGAATCGAACCGGGAACCTTCAGATTACCAGATGACCTGGATCTACTGTCGTTCCCCCCGCATGCAAACACATTTTTTATATATTTTTGGGGTGAATCACAACGGGTGGTCGGGTCGAGGAGGTGAGGAAGACGAAAGGTAAGATGTGAGGGGAAAGGAAGTGAGGGAGGAGGGGGGAGTGGGTAGGGAGGAGGTGTGGGAGGGAGGGAGGAGGGAGAGGGGTGAACAGAGACCTCAGCGGAAAGCCTCCACACCATGTTACACTCTATGCAATTAGGAATTCATTTATTTGCATATAGCTCTCGAGAAGAACATAGGCCTTAATCACGAAGAGCCATACATTTTTCATACATCCCATATACGTCCAAATATCTGGGACACTGTGCTTTGAATACGGTAAGTGGGGGGGGGGGGGTGAATACAAAAGGAAATGACAACTAGCTACTGTAGCACGCTGGCTGGAGACACAGGCAAACTATGTAAAGTGTCCAAATGTGCATCCACTTCCTGTTATTGTGGTAACTGGTCTGACTAGGTGGTGGCGTGCTGTAGTTGGCGAGATTTTGCTTCCCGCAGATTAAACAAACCTTTCTACACAGCAGGCGAAACTACCCGAGGGACCGAGAAGTTTGCAGGGAAAGGAAATCCTCCCCGGTGCCGTGAATACAATACAAACCACAGGGTCCCTAGATGTTAGAGACAGTATGGACTTTTTGGAAAACCAGATGGTTCTTTTCAGATTATAATAGGCCTGCATGCAGGCATTTCACCAGAGGGGTTAGAGCACAGGACCCATGGAGCAGGTAGGGGTTCAGTGTCTTGAGGACACGTCAACAGTAGGGATGGGCACCGAATCCGGTACTTTTAAGGGTATCGACCGAATCACGTCGGTACTACAGAGTACCGATTCACGTGAGATCCACCGGTGCCACATTTCTGTAACCGACGACGTCAACGATTCGTTTACCGCTAAACTAAACCTATGAAGTGTGCCGCACGTTCACGCGCACAATACACGCTTACCTAGGATTTGACTTGATTCAGCAACAACAAAGCAGTCGGGGCAATGGCAAGGCGAAAACGGTCGCAAGTGTGGTACTGTAGGTAGATAAAATGTTTAGAGACTAAAGTACAGAAAAAAAGGTACCGTTGGGTACCGGTATCGATTCACACAGGTACCCGTACCGGTTCAAATGTGAACGGTACCCGACCCTAGTCAACAGAGATAGTGTCTTGAGGACACGACAACAGGGAGGGACACGTGAGGAGCAGGTAGGTGTTCAGTGTCTTGAACTGAACAATGAACACTACACAACAACCATCAAACGCACATAGCACACACATCCACACGCACACACTCACTTTAAACAAACACACTGTAGCACCCACTCCCCACACTTTATAGCACACACTCACTTTAAACAAACACACTGTAGCACCCACTCCCTACACTTTATATTTATTGATGAAGGATTGCACTACAACTCGTACACCTTACTGTAAATTGTACCTAAATTGTACCTCATCCCATTTCTGCTTTGCACTATATAGTATTGTACATTAGTACACTGCATAGTATTGTATATTATATGGTAACTCAGTTACGTCTATTCTGCATCGAACATTGTACATATGTCTATACTGAACACTGTGACCTCATTTTCTACTTCTAATTCACATGCTATACTATGTTATTTGATACTATCTTGTCTAGCACAGTCTCTGGAGCGTAACAGTAAGAAGCATTTTGTATGAAAGTATTCTGTACTTCTGTATGACAACTATTAAAGAAACTTGAAACACAAGGTACCAACGTGTCCTCCAGGTTGTGGGGCGGTCTCTCCCCACCTTGCCACTCCCCCCACACAGACACACACACACGCACACACATGCAAAAAGCAGTGATGTGTACCTGATGCCCAGCTCTGATCTGCTCCAGGACCTTGTCGTAGCAGACCTCGTCCATGTCGTGCAGCTGCTGGATCTGAGGCAGAGAGGAGAGAAACACAATCTAACAACGGCTTGAATCCAGGCTTTCCCTGTTCCTCGAACGCTGATTCTCATTCGAACCAGACTTGATACTCAGGATAATTGCGCGCGGCCGCCTCACCTGAAAAGACAGCATGTGTCGATTGCAGAAATCCTGATTTTCTAACGGCATTGATTGATTGATTGATTGATTTAAAACTTTATTAACAGATCTATAGGCAAATTTTTTTTTGAACAAGGTTTTTTTATTTGAAAATATCGTTTTAACACTTTGAGCGCCACGCCGTGTTTTCCTTTTTACCCCCTTGAATGCCACGGTCCACTCCCAATGTTAACGTTAATATCGCCTAATCTATGTTTTAAATTATGGCTATGTGTCTAATCTGCCCGTCGCTTATCAAAGAATCATTTTCCAGTCAGTGTTGTCAAGGCAGATTGGTTTTTTATCGCTTCATTTCCGTTTGAGAGCATTTTGAAAATCACCCGTTTTCAGGTGAAAAACAGCCCATTCTGTGATAATCGCCTTTTACTGGAATATTCCAGAACGTTGATATTTGTCGGCCTATTTATGAATCGTTTTCAAATAAACGCTAGATGATCAATAGTATACGTGCACGTTTTACAGTGAAACAGATAGAGCACATATCACAAAAAAGCTTATATCTCCTCGAAAACTAGTCTGATTATCCTAACACTGATAACATAGATTCCTTACCTGACATCAGATGGTATCCAAATGGTATATTCCAATTCCTGATCACCATTCGAAAAAATCGATAAGTGTATAGATCTAACGTGTATACAGTAGAACTCATGATCCGCAGGGCTCAGAGGCTCCAGAATGAACTCTGGTAACTCCGGCTGCATCAGTGGACTGGAAAATGTGGACTGGAATATTTTTTTTTCCCCATCCATTTTCATTGAGTCCATTCCAAAAGGGTGATTTACCATCTGGGAGAAGATAGGGGGCGCTTTTTTCACATCTGATCGCCGGCGGCCCCTGGGTAGGGTAGGCTCGCGTGATGCAATATGATTTCAGATCGCTAAAAAAAAAAATATATAATAATTCCGAGAAATCTCGTGAGCTTTCAACGTAACTATCGTAAACCCGAGATAAGCCGTGAGTGGCGCTCAAAGTGTTAACAGGCGGTCCCACATGGGCCAAAAGAAAATAAAAATTAAATAAGGCCCTCCCTCCCTCCCTCCCCCCACCCCATACAAAATCATTCCAAATTATCTTAGATCGTTTATTAATCATTGTTTTTCCTTTTAGCTTTTAAATCACCCGACAGCAGTCACATATCTCTTGCATTCTGCAGATAGAGAAGAAGAAAAGTAAGAACATAATATAAAAGATAAATAATAAGCTGAGAGACCAGGAAGGCCAGTCAGATCGCCTCTGTCACATTATCCGCTCAAAGAAAGTTAGGAAAGGATCCCAATTATTGTGGAATTTTTCGGTACAACCTGATCTTCTCCAGTTTAACACTTTGGCTGCCATGGGTTAAATTCATTATCAACCGTAGGTTGCCGGCTCTATTTGTCTATGGAGAAATTCCCCTTCTTTGCAGGGCTATAACTTTTTTAATTCTATTGCTACATTGCCATTATTAGGGCCCATTCAAAGTCCTATATGTATTGTTCATTGTGTAGCAACGTTAAACTTTTTCATTCACATATTCATAGTAAAGTATGGTCTAATGTATAAGTATGTTTTCATCTCTTTCTGCAGCTTTCTCCAGAACGTGATCTATAGCCCCAAATACATTATATTGATGATGCAATACAGTTTTATGGCAATCAGCGCGATATAAAAAATTCCAACTAGACTGATAAGTGCCCACGCTAGGTCTTAGGTCAGATCGATAACTTCATAACTCATTGGTCTGCTCATCTTGACATCAAGCAGCGTCCTGCGAAGTGGTTGACATGCAGAATCCAATGAGTCTACAAAAATGTTGTTGTTACACCTGACCGACAAGAGATAGCGAATGCACCGTTCCGACCCCCCCAGTCATCGACCTTAGGTCGAGTGATTGAAGTTGCGGAATCTTTTATTTTATTTGCACTGGGAAGGACACTCTTTATTCAGATGAGGTCCATTTCCCTTATCCGTCACACGTATTATCACTGTAGCCTTACTTGATAATCCCATTATACAGAACCCACTTCTACATCCATACATATACAGTTCTTTCTCTAGGTCTCTGTGTGGATAAAAGCCCACTCCTAGGGTTTTACATCATAAATCAGGAACATTACTGGACCGTGTTGTTGCCGACTGGTTAAAGACACACTTCTAAAGTTTTTACATCATAAATCATGAACATCACGAAGCCGTGCTCCCTCATGGTTAAACAATGGGTAAAGTTACAATGCAAAAACATTTCAATGCTTACCCGTCCGTCTTTCAGTTAGAAGAATGGATACAAAAAGGTGTGTTCCAAAAAAGGGTTTTATTTTTTAAAAGTACAAGATTACATTAAAGGCACAGTTTCATGGTTATAAGTACAAAGGTTTCTGCTTACAATATATCAGAACGCAGTCATCTCCAAAAAATCTCTCAAAATCTGGCCTCTCGAAGGAGGAACAGTCATTTTTATATTGATCCGGCATCATATTTCTATTGGTCTAAAAACAGTGATGTCACAGGGATGTCATTTCACTAGCCAACCAACGTACAATACGTAGTAAGGATGGACTCCTCTCCTTCTTTTACTTGCGTTACCTTCAGTTACCTAGCTTTTTTAAGTATGAGAAAGTCCCTCCACTTTTCATCTTATTCAGAACTTACAAAGGGTTAACCTGGCAACCAGGCAGTGCCGGGCGAGGCCATCTGTGAGAATTCCCATCAAGACTCCTCAGAGTTTATAGCAGAGAATCTTCAGAGATGCCCTCCTCCAGTGAACACAGTTTACACAATATATAGTATTATTCTCTACTGACAGTTCATTTTAAGCATAAAATTATGAAACATATAATTAATGCAGCAGAATATGTATACACCTCTTACACCAACATTTCTGACTGTAGCAAAACATTTAACATTTAATTGTTATATAGTTTTAAGATTCTCTCTATAGTTTTAAGACTCTGTATAAGTTTATAACACAGGTGGCGCTTGTTGATTTGTGGCACACATAACGTGTGTCTTCTCTAAACTTTCACAGCCTCCGCCTTTATCTTCCTGGGGCCCCTCCCTTCTGCCACGTTATCAGCAAAAAGCAGCCAGACCAGTAAGTAACAGGTAGTAAAAAATGCAGGCAGGCTAGGCCTTCTGTGGGCAAAATCCTTTTTCCATGGCAGAGGCAGAGGCCTCCCCCCCCCCCCCCGCCCCGTCAAGGCCCATCTTTCAGTTACCTCCCTGCACAAACAGAACAGGCAATTCATTCTTCACGCAGCCAAGCAGTATGGAAGCAATATATATATATATATATTCATATATATTCAGATATATACTATTCAGAGTATATACACAGATATATACCATAAACATATGTTTAAACCTTTTACATCCCACAATTGACAGAGAGAACAGGATGTCATTATAACCAGTGTCACTATTTGGCTGTGACACTTTACACCTCCTCTGTCATCCTGGTCGGTCATTTTCCATTGTCAATTCATTCTTCTCTACGCAGAAGCATATAATTGAATAATGAAGCATATAATTACATGTGAAAAATAGGTTATACGGCTATATTGTTACATAAACAAAAAGGTCGAACAGAAATCACTGTTCACCCGACCATATACTCACTGTCCTCCAACTAGTTTTTTTTTTTTTTTTAGAGAACAGGGCTTTGCTTTTTTTGATTATATTTTTACCAACATTTCCTTTATTGATAAGGTGCGTTGGTTGTATACTTGGCTGTCTTCCTAGTCTTCTTTGGCCTCTCATACTCCGCCCAGCCTCTGGTTGGTGGTGGTGAAGAACATGGGCCCTCCGGTCGTGACGTCCCCGGTCGAGAGGTCATCAATCTTGGGTCTTGCAGGCTATGACCCTTTTCACCCCCCCTGACCTCTTGAACGACCACACCCTTGTGCTCGATGGACGGCTGGACTGGATAAATCTTCAGATCCCTCTGCACCCGACGGATTCCGGATCCAGCCTCGATGCGGGTCGCGCTCATTTTAGGGTAAAAAATCAAATCAACCCTGAAATATTCACAGCTCCTACCCCACGTCTCCACGGTGGCCCATGTCTTGCCGACATGGGGGACACCTACTCGGGTAACCCTGTAAATCTTCACCCAGGCCGGGATAATTCCGGTCCAGTTGTCTCCTTCCAGAACATGGGACCTACTCGCTCTCAACTCTGACCCTGTGCTCAAGAGGAAGAAATCGTCAAACGGAATTCTGGTGAAGGGGTCAGAGTAGGGTCTCCTCCCTGGTCTTATGCCCACTATCTCAGACCAACTGGCGAGAGATGGGCCTGGAATAACTAAAACGGGCACGAAAGGGAAGTCCATATCCCCAGGAGATACAGAGAGACCAGTGAATGGGAAAGAATACCAATGGGTGATACTCTCTGTCACGCTGAGTGTGGGGCATATGCCACACCCTATCAGAGGCATCTCTGTGGAGATTACCCCTGGGAAAGACAGTCCTGTGATCGGAAGCATTAGGAAGGGGTCCATGGTCAAACCAAAGAGGGTACACTACCCCGACGGCATGGGACCAGGCCTGAGGGCGCCCAATATATGGGATCGCATCAGGCGAAAATCAAAAGCCTTGACCAAGTAGTGCATGCTCGATGCACACAGGCGATAACCGTCTCACCTTTTCTTCTCAGGCAGCGAAGGGAAGGCGAGAGGGGGGAATATGGCCTACCTGAAGAAAACCACAAACACCTATAACCTGGTCGCCCCGGAGTACGGGGAACAACCAATACCCATGCGCAATGGGCCTGGTCCCGAAGACACACTGGGACCCGGTACCCCGACATCAGAATATTGGGCACCACCCAACCCACCATACCATGACCTGCCAGTCATAATCAGACAACCAACGCATATGGGCAGGGACTATATATATGAGCACATGTAAGAAGTAAGAAGCATTTTGTATGAAAGTATTCTGTACTTCTGTATGACAACTATTAAAGAAACTTGAACTCGAAACATGACCTGCCTAAACAAAGGGGCATATGCGGTGCCCCGCCCAAATGACGAATCCGGAAACAGGGCCGCTCGAAAGGAGATCATGACCTGCTTGACAATGGATATAGACCGGGAATGGGAGCAGTCAGATTCTGACAATGAATCAGAGAACAGGGCCGCTCCAAACATAGAAGAGATATCACCAAGCCTGGCGATTCAACCCAAGAAATCAGCCAAGGCTGTGGCAGTTAAATGGATACTGAGAGTGACTCTGGTAGCACTCGCCATCACACTAACCCTGGGATTTATAAGGGCAATTGATTACCCCAGGACTCGTACTGAATGAGAGTTTGAAGAACCAACGATTAAGGAACATAGAGGAATACCAGTGACCCACTATAGAATGATCACTCGAGTCCCGTGTGAACCAAGAAACGCATCAGAGAGATGGGAGGCCTGGTCGGACTATATATTCACCTCTTTTAGTGACACGGGTCAGGCCAAGGAACAACTCCCTGACTGCTCACTGCCTGATCCGGAACCACAATGCTGGTTACTAAACCCAGAGGAGGGATGTAATCCATACATGACATGGAAAGACTTGGCTGCTCAGAGGGACGAGATTTGCCTCGGTGCGGCAGGAGCGGAGGTAACGGCAGTATACCCTTCTAACCCCAAAGGCGAAATCTCAACTAAAATGAAACTAGCCAAGGGAGAAGCAAGGATATACCCCTGCATCAGGGTCATAGCACACTCCAGGTATCAGGGTGACCTGGAGTGGGGGCCTTGGGAGGAATTATCTAACTGTTCTACTACCAGACTGAATGGAACCCGAGCAGTAGAAGTGACCCTGGGCAGGAAACCAAGTGATAACACAGGAGAATCAACCTTGACCAAGGTGACCCTGTATACAAAATGGCCCCCGGCATG
Organism: Notolepis coatsorum; assembly: GCF_963971535.1. Lineage (NCBI taxonomy): Eukaryota > Metazoa > Chordata > Actinopteri > Aulopiformes > Paralepididae > Notolepis > Notolepis coatsorum. Next base: position 132,190,892 of record NC_140166.1, on the reverse strand, counting down.
GGAACGAGAGGTTGAGGCCTTCTTTGGATTATTGACCCCCAGACAGGACACTCAGACGGAGGCTCAGGTCCAGGAACGGCCTGAACAGGATATACCTCTCACAGCTACTGACCAAGCAGGAGGATGCCCTTTTCAGACTACCGCTACATGGTTCAAATGGACTGTGGCGGTAACAAACCGGGTAAAAATCAAACCATTCCCACCTACACTTCCATGGGTGCGCAGTCTCCCCCTGGCGGGGGGGAGGACCTTATGGTACACAGACGTCCCGACCTTGACCCCGAGCCAGGTGGAGAAACTCGAGGGAAAGTGGGGCACGCAAATACTAGACTCTCTCCTCGATTGCCTATCTGATAACCTAGCCAAAACTGATGAGGTATGGAGGGGTCTTACCACCCTTGAAGTGGGAAAAAGAATGATGAGAGAAGCGGGTGAATTAGTCCCTATATGCCGAGAAGCACGGAATATGGGGGTCCCACGCCCATACTCGAATGGAACTCTGGGCCAGAGTCGTGTGAATTTCAGGAATTATTTGAGGAGGTATAGAGTGAGGCCAGAACCCACAAAGTACGACAAATACCACCGCAGGTGGGCAACTCGGCCCCTCAATGAATGGAAGGCCTATGCAGGAATAGGCCTCACTGATGAGGTCAACCTGGTGGCTACATGCTGGCAGAAGGAGCCAGAATCGGAAGAGACCAAGTTGACCCTGTTCATCCACCAACAGTTAGCTGCTCAGGTTTTGGGGTTCCAACTAAATGTGGGTAGGCATATAGACCTAAAATCCAGCACCCCATACCCCGGAGCATTGGTAGTGGCCGTGGGGAGCAATAACAAAGATCCCCCAAAAGAAAGCAAACCTAATCCGAACCTCAATCCCGATGGATCAGAAAAAGAGGATATATTGGAGTGGGAACACGATTGGAAAGAAAAGGATCCACAGCTACCTTTCACTATGGTGAACATTAAAGAGAGACAATTAGGCGAAATCCTACTACCCCCACCTCTTATTCTCACTAGAAAGACCTCTAGTGGCTACATAATGAGGTGGGGTCTGGAACCAAGCTTCAAAGCGACGGGGGCCCAGCTCGGGGCCTACCCCGGAACTACTTATGGTAGAAGGGGGAAACAGTATTGTACGCAGAATGATCAGAGTCTGTGTACAGCGAAGGATGCTTATCCGGACCTACATGTGGAGGAGGCTACCTCAGCTATGGTGGACTTAGCTTCTACTCGGACCCTGACTAGGGGGAGATCCTGGAATGGGACTAACAGTACGTGGATCCATTGGGGCACTCTCCCTCTGGCAAAGGCTCAGGAGATAGGATGCGACCCTCGAAGAATGGTAGAAAGGTACTACATTGTGCGTAACCCCCCGCCGCAAGAACATGCGTGGAGTAATATGCATTGGTTCGACTCTCCAACCTCACGGGACACCAATGACCTAATGAGGTGGAGGGCAGTTTCGGGGGGGGGGGGTGGAACACTGTATTATGACTCAAAATTCCCCCGTTCTGTGAGCATCCCCTTGATAGTGGCTAACTGCTACCGCTCTTCCCCCACTGCACGCCTAGGAGCTAAGCAGAATGAAGCCACATGGCAGGCAAAAACTTCGAAATGCGGACCCTTAGCAACGCTGTTTGAACACACTCTGGATAGAGGATTCCCTTACTATTGGCCACCGGAGGCATACCTGTTAAACCGATGGAATTTCATCAATACCCAGTATTGTAATAACCGACGGGGAAACAACCGACATCTGTTTAACACCTGTACGGGGTGTAGCAAGGCCCTGTTTGACTTTGTATCCCCATGGAAACCCATATCTGCTTATCTGGAAACAGGAGGAAAGCTGAATCAAGATTTTGGATGGACAGGAAGAGGATTCCACCTGGATGGTGTTTTTCCCCTTTCACATGCTAACAACATGACAAACGGATCCTGTTCACAGGATCGAGCTCCGCATGTGGACGAATGGAGCAAACGGAGGGACATAACTCAATTGGCGATAGTACTGGGTACCATTATCGGTCGTGCAGCTGAAGACATTGGGAGTGCAGTTAAAGACGGTGTGGGAGATGTTTGGAATTTTGCCGCCTCCATAATACAGACAGCCAGGACGGTCATTCTGGGAGTTATGCGTTGGGCTCTCCCCTGCATTTTGATAATAGGGGTCATTATTGCAATAAATCTATTACGTCATATGGGTCTCTTCCCCCAGACGGGGAGGGCCATAAATTATGTAAAAAAACGACTGTGGCCTTCAACTATGACGGCGCCTCTTCTAGAATGATTATAAAGGATCAGTGCTCTCTCTCTTGCCAGCACTCAGAGACACATAGAGCAAGCAAGCAGCAACTGAAGAAGAATGGCTGGTACAGAATATGTCATCCTGCAGGACGAACTCATGCTACATGAAAGTCATTTAGATAGCGTACTGGGTATTTTGGATCGAGACCCCCACGTTCCTAGGAGAGCGACACTCGTGTCAGCTGTGTCATCACCAAGCCTGGTTTCACCAATAGTGCCTGACCAGGGCCCGCCAGCGACTACGATTACATCACCGGAATTTACACTGGCTCAGACCCTGGGAGCAACCTGGGTGAAGAGGATATCGCTCCAGAGGGGAAAATGGGACGGAATAGACGACGGTCAGCGATCTCAGCTATATGCGGAAGACGGAAGAATGATGACGAATGAAGAGCTTAAGTTACCCGCCAGTTGGTCTGAGATAGTGGGCATAAGACCAGGGAGGAGACCCTACTCTGACCCCTTCACCAGAATTCCGTTTGACGATTTCTTCCTCTTGAGCACAGGGTCAGAGTTGAGAGCGAGTAGGTCCCATGTTCTGGAAGGAGACAACTGGACCGGAATTATCCCGGCCTGGGTGAAGATTTACAGGGTTACCCGAGTAGGTGACCCCCATGTCGGCAAGACATGGGCCACCGTGGAGACGTGGGGTAGGAGCTGTGAATATTTCAGGGTTGATTTGATTTTTTACCCTAAAATGAGCGCGACCCGCATCGAGGCTGGGTCCGGAATCCGTCGGGTGCAGAGGGATCTGAAGATTTATTCAGTCCAGCCGTCCATCGAGCACAGGGGTGTGGTCGTTCAAGAGGTCAGGGGGGGTGAAAAGGGTCATAGCCTGCAAGACCCAAGATTGATGACCTCTCGACCGGGGACGTCACGACCGGAGGGCCCATGTTCTTCACCACCACCAACCAGAGGCTGGGCGGAGTATGAGAGGCCAAAGAAGACTAGGAAGACAGCCAAGTATACAACCAACGCACCTTATCAATAAAGGAAATGTTGGTAAAAATCAAAAAAAGCAAAGCCCTGTTCTCAAAAAAAAAAAAAAAAAACCTAGTTGGAGGACAGTGAGTATATGGTGGGGTGAACAGTGATTTCTGTTCGACCTTTTTGTTTATGTAACAATATAGCCGTATAACCTATTTTTCACATGTAATTATATGCTTCATTATTCAATTATATGCTTCTGCGTAGAGAAGAATGAATTGACAATGGAAAATGACCGACCAGGATGACAGAGGAGGTGTAAAGTGTCACAGCCAAATAGTGACACTGGTTATAATGACATCCTGTTCCCTCTGTCAATTGTGGGATGTAAAAGGTTTAAACACATGTTTATGGTATATATCTGTGTATATACTCTGAATAGTATATATCTGAATATATATGAATATATATATATATATATATATTGCTTCCATACTGCTTGGCTGCGTGAAGAATGAATTGCCTGTTCTGTTTGTGCAGGGAGGTAACTGAAAGATGGGCCTTGACGGGGGCGGGGGGGGGAGGCCTCTGCCTCTGCCATGGAAAAAGGATTTTGCCCACAGAAGGCCTAGCCTGCCTGCATTTTTTACTACCTGTTACTTACTGGTCCGGCTGCTTTTTGCTGATAACGTGGCAGAAGCGAGGGGCCCCAGGAAGATAAAGGCGGAGGCTGTGAAAGTTTAGAGAAGACACACGTTATGTGTGCCACAAATCAACAAGCGCCACCTGTGTTATAAACTTATACAGAGTCTTAAAACTATAGAGAGAATCTTAAAACTATATAACAATTAAATGTTAAATGTTTTGCTACAGTCAGAAATGTTGGTGTAAGAGGTGTATACATATTCTGCTGCATTAATTATATGTTTCATAATTTTATGCTTAAAATGAACTGTCAGTAGAGAAAGATGGCGCCGCAACGACCGGCTGCCTGTCTGTGCGCTCCGTCGAGACTGTGCTTACTTTTGTTAATATTTATAGTTTTTAGAGTTTTGTTTGTACCAACTGTTGGTGCATTTAATGTGTATGACCGTCAGTCACTCATAGACATTGGATTACGGGAAATTTACCAACTGGATTACTCACTGGACCAGCTTTCCGAACCGCAACAATGGCCTGAAGAGATTCTCCGGAGATTAGGACCAGATCCTTTGTTCCTTGATCCCAGGAACAGAGGAACCAGACGGCGTGGGAAGAGAGCTGGGATCCGTAACAGGCTGAGATCCAGACGCCACCGAACACCATTGCCCAGTATATTGCTAGCCAATGTACAATCAATTGACAATAAACTGGATGACATCCGAGCAAGGATTCAATACCAAAGAGACGTTAGGGACTGCAACGTTCTCTGCTTCACCGAAACGTGGCTCACGCCGGAGGTTCCAGACCACGCAATCCAACCAGCCGATCACTTCTTTATCCATCGCAAGGATCGGACAGCAGAGTCCGGTAAACAACGTGGAGGAGGTATTGCCTTCATGTTTAACAAAAATTGGAGCGATCCAACTAACGTGAAGGAATTATCCAACCACTGCTGCCCAGACCTGGAGTATATAACCATCAAGTGCCGTCCTTTCTTCCTCCCGAGGGAGTTAACGGCGATCATCCTTGTAGGAGTGTATATTCCACCGCAAGCCAGCAACAACGCTGCGCTCTCCAGACTCCACGACGAGGTAAATAGAATACAAGCGACGAACGTTAACGCCGCCATTTTGGTGCTGGGCGATTTCAACAGCGCCAATCTGAGAAAGGTATTACCTGACTTCTATCAGCATGTGACTTGCAACACCAGAGGCGGTAACATCCTAGATCACTGTTACACGCAATTTAAAGGTGGCTACAAGGCTCATTCTGATAGTGGCTTTGGTAAATCAGATCACGCGTCAATCTTTCTTTCACCAAAGTACAAACAGAGAATCAAAAGTACTCCTGTAGTCTCGCGAGAGGTGCAGAAATGGGATTTGACGTCGGGGGAGACGCTCCGGTCTGTGTTTCACTGCACAGACTGGAATGTGTTCCGCGACACAGATAACATTAATGTCTACACGGAAACAGTGCTGGACTATGTTTGTACTATGGTGGAAGAAACAATCCCCACTACCAAAATGAGAGTTTACCCAAGTCAAAAACCCTGGGTAGACAAATCCGTCCGTGAAGCTCTGAGAGAGCGCACCAAAGCATACAACGACGGCCTAGTGGCAGGTAACATGAATGACCACAAGGTGGCGCGATACAACGTAAGGAGGACAGTGTCAGAGGCCAAACGGCGCTACAGGGATAAAATTGAACTCCAGTTTGAACAAGCTGACTCTAGAGCTATGTGGCAGGGGCTCAAAACGATGACAGACTACAAAGGCGCCTCCCTCAAACTGAACAGTGACATCTCCTTAGCAAATGACCTCAATACCTTCTATGCGAGGTTTGATGCTGGTAATAACAACACCAGCTCACAAGCCACGGCAATGGGGGGGGGGGGGTCGGCTGCTGATGGAGGCGCAGTGTTCAGGGTAACAGAGCATGAGGTGAGGCAGACCTTTAAAAAAGTGAATATCAGGAAGGCAGCAGGTCCGGACGGCATCCCCGGCCGCGTCCTAAAAGTCTGTGCCGACCAACTGGCCCCAGTATTCACTGACATATTTAACCTGTCCTTAGAACAGGCTGTCATCCCCACCTGCCTGAAGAAGTCCACTATTATCCCTGTACCCAAAAAATCCAAGCCTGCTTGCCTCAACGACTACCGCCCTGTAGCTCTCACCTCCATAGCCATGAAGTGCTTTGAGAAGCTAGTAAAGGGCTACATCTGCTCCTCCCTCCCCATCAACATGGACCCCCTGCAATTTGCATACCGCCCCAACAGGTCCACGGAGGACGCCATAGCCCATGTGCTGCACACAGCAGCATCACACCTGGACAAGAGGCAGGGGAACTATGTGAGAATGCTATTCATCGACTACAGCTCGGCATTCAATACCATAGTCCCCTCCATACTCATAGCCAAGCTCAGGGACCTGGGCTTGAACTATGACCTCTGCCAGTGGGTCTTGGACTTCCTGACTGGCAGACCCCAGGTGGTGAGAGCAGGCAACTCAACATAGGGGCCCCCCAGGGCTGTGTTCTGAGTCCCCTCCTCTACTCCCTGTACAAACACGACTGTGTGGCTCAGCGGAGTAGCAATACAATCATCAAATTTGCTGACGACACAGTGGTGGTGGGCCTGATCTCTGCCAACGACGAGAGGGCCTACCTGGAAGAGGTCAAGGTCCTGGCGGGATGGTGCCAGGAAAACAGCCTCTCCCTGAACGTCAGCAAAACAAAGGAGATGATTGTGGACTTCAGGAGGTCGGGGGTCAAGGACTACAGCCCCCTCAGCATCGACGGGGCACCGGTTGAGAGAGTCAACAGCTTTAAGTACCTCGGAGCCTACATATCCGAGGACTTGACATGGACCACACACATTGACAGTGTTGTGAAGAAGGCACGACAACGCCTCTACTTCCTCAGGCGCCTAAGGAAGTTCCAAGTCAGTCAGAAGATCCTTAAGAACTTCTACTCATGTACAATAGAGAGCATCTTGACCGGCAACATCACCTCCTGGTTTGGGAATAGCACTGCACAAGACCGAAGCAGACTACAAAGAGTGACACGTTCAGCCGAACGCACAATTGGAGGGGGGCTCCCCACCCTCCAGAACATTTACAACAAGCGTTGCAAGGGCAAGGCTAAGAGAAGTCACCCGAACAACTGCCTCTTTGAACTGCTGCGGTCAGGCAAGCGATACCGGAGTCTCAAGGCGAGCACAGAAAGACTCAGAAGAAGCTTCTATCCCCAGGCCATCAGGCTGCTAAACGAACAATGAATGAACACTACACAACAACAACCACCAAACGCACATAGCACACACATCCACACGCACACACTCACTTTAAACAAACACACTGTAGCACCCACTCCACACACTTTATAGCACACACCCACTTTAAACAAACACACTGTAGCACCCACTCCCCACACTTTATATTTATTGATGAAGGATTGCACTACAACTCGTACACCTTACTGTAAATTGTACCTAAATTGTACCTCATCCCATTTCTGCTTTGCACTAGATAGTACTGTACATTAGTACACTGCATAGTATTGTATATTATATGGTAACTCAGAACATTGTACATATGTCTATACCGAACACTGTGACCTCATTTTCTTCTTCTAAATTACATGCTATATTATGTTATTTGATACTATCTTGTCTAGCACAGTCTCTGGAGCGTAACAGTAAGAAGCATTTTGTATGAAAGTATTCTGTACTTCTGTATGACAACTATTAAAGAACTTGAAAGAACTTGAACTTGAGAATAATACTATATATTGTGTAAACTGTGTTCACTGGAGGAGGGCATCTCTGAAGATTCTCTGCTATAAACTCTGAGGAGTCTTGATGGGAATTCTCACAGATGGCCTTGCCCGGCACTGCCTGGTTGCCAGGTTAACCCTTTGTAAGTTCTGAATAAGATGAAAAGTGGAGGGACTTTCTCATACTTAAAAAAAACTAGGTAACTGAAGGTAACGCAAGTAAAAGAAGGAGAGGAGTCCATCCTTACTACGTATTGTACGTTGGTTGGCTAGTGAAATGACATCCCTGTGACATCACTGTTTTTAGACCAATAGAAATATGATGCCGGATCAATATAAAAATGACTGTTCCTCCTTCGAGAGGCCAGATTTTGAGAGATTTTTTGGAGATGACTGCGTTCTGATATATTGTAAGCAGAAACCTTTGTACTTATAACCATGAAACTGTGCCTTTAATGTAATCTTGTACTTTTAAAAAATAAAACCCTTTTTTGGAACACACCTTTTTGTATCCATTCTTCTAACTGAAAGACGGACGGGTAAGCATTGAAATGTTTTTGCATTGTAACTTTACCCATTGTTTAACCATGAGGGAGCACGGCTTCGTGATGTTCATGATTTATGATGTAAAAACTTTAGAAGTGTGTCTTTAACCAGTCGGCAACAACACGGTCCAGTAATGTTCCTGATTTATGATGTAAAACCCTAGGAGTGGGCTTTTATCCACACAGAGACCTAGAGAAAGAACTGTATATGTATGGATGTAGAAGTGGGTTCTGTATAATGGGATTATCAAGTAAGGCTACAGTGATAATACGTGTGACGGATAAGGGAAATGGACCTCATCTGAATAAAGAGTGTCCTTCCCAGTGCAAATAAAATAAAAGATTCCGCAACTTCAATCACTCGACCTAAGGTCGATGACTGGGGGGGTCGGAACGGTGCATTCGCTATCTCTTGTCGGTCAGGTGTAACAACAACATTTTTGTAGACTCATTGGATTCTGCATGTCAACCACTTCGCAGGACGCTGCTTGATGTCAAGATGAGCAGACCAATGAGTTATGAAGTTATCGATCTGACCTAAGACCTAGCGTGGGCACTTATCAAGACGTACTTCTAGAAGTTACTACACGTCATCTGATGTTGACCGGATGGGCTAGGGGGCGTTTATAATTCCGTGGGCAGCGTTATACCAATCATCTAATGTGGGTCAAATGTTGATAATAGCAGTTAGTATCGAAGACGGTAACGTTACACGCTAAAACTCACCCCAGTCTCCGCGCGCCGTTGGGCGATCATCGTAGAGTAGAAATGTTATCATTATGGGATGGCGATTTACCCGGTCCATCTCCAGCTTGTATAATGGTATATACGTCCAAATCATGTTGTTTATCGAGTTATTGGCAATCGATCGCTGTGTAGTGTGACGAGCCAGAGTCCCGGGACATGTACCGAGTGCCCGGAAATAATACGTCCGTCCAGCAAAACCTCTACTGCGCTTCCTGTTAAGCGATTGCGCCGATCGGCCACCAGATGGCGCTCCTGAACCGCCAGAGAGCTCAGTGGGTCCTCCTGGTGGATCTCAGGCCAGCGGAGGGGAAATATGAATCCGGTCCCAGATTTTTGAAATATTGATATCAAAGACGCTTTAAAGCGTCTTCGGCAACTTGAGCATGGCCGGGAATGACGTGTTTAAGCGTTTTTAGGCAGTCAAAGTGTTAATATGATACATGACCTCTCTCATCCAGTGGCCGTAGACAGGTGAACCTGGGTCCTTCCATTTGAACAGTATCAGCCTTCTGGCCAAAAGTGAACATAAGGCCAGCATTCTAGATTCCCACCATCTAAAGTGGATGTCCGCTGGGGCCACTCCGAACAATGCAATATATGGTGATGGCTCCACGGGATATATCTTAGAGAGCCTGTCTTTAGACCAATGCAGTCGGTGTACAATTTTAAATTGGATAACCACATGTTTAAGGCAAATGGAAGAGGAGAAAATCCCCTGTATTATCTTGTCCCATGTGACCTCTGTGATTGGTTCACCTAAGTCAGTCTCCCATCTGCCCCTGAGGAGATCTAAAGGTGTCGAGTTGCTTCTATTAAGTAGTTCATAAATTCAGCTTATAGCCTGTTTCTGGATCAGTTTACAGTTCAAGATTGAGTCTAAAAGGGAGGCAGGAGGACACACTGGGTAGCAGTCCGAGTTCGAAGTTACGAAGCTCCGGAGTTGCAAGTATCTATAGAAGTGTGACCTAGGGATCTTGTATTTCTGTACTAGCTCTATAGGCTAATTTTAAGTCCCTCATTACCCCAATCAATCAGATTATATTTCTTAAAATGTGCCTGCTGGCAGTAGGCTTTATGGAATGAATAATCAAATGAGATCTTGCTAGCGAAAATAATTAGTTCAATTAGTTTATTTCAGAATAAGTAGATACAAATAAGCCCAAAGAGTATATAATTGATACAAAATAATAGATACTTATGAGGATATCTGTACTGTATGCGCTCGGCTTTGGTATCATGTACTTTATATATAAATACATGGTTCGAAAAGTTTTCAAGGCGCGACCCCCAAAATAATGTGTCAGAGAGGCTTGGAGGCTATACAGTTTCATTATTAATCAGGTTTGAATCAGTTTCGGACATCATCCATACATCAGGGCTCTACACTAACCTTTTTCCCAAGGAGCACATGTGCTCCTAAATGAAAAAATTTAGGAGCACACAAAGAAATTTAGGAGCACACAAAAATATTTATCATGCAAATCGTGTCTTACCTATTTTTGTGTCTATTTTATTATTGTATTATTGCACGATCGATGCAGGCATGACCACCCACATTTCACTGTATGCCCTGGTATGTATGTGACAAATGAACCTCTTGATTCTTGATTCTTAATGCGCACAACGGCCTCTGCTCACCTTGTTGGTGGCCTTGATGCCCACAAAGGTCTGACTGAGGGGCACGGGCCGGAAGCGGCTGTCGAAGAAGAAGAGGCCGATGAAGGGGTTGACGTGGAGGAAAGAGGCCACGTCCAGGTAGTTGGGCAGCGTGGCCGAGAGCCCCAGGATCCGGATCATGCTCTGGGTGGACTCCACCTGCGGACGCGCGGAGACGCAGCCGTTAAGTGTTGTGGTTTATGTTTATTTAGGATCCCCATTAGCTTTTGCACTTGACAAAAGCTATTCTTCCTGGGGTCCGGCACTTACAACAATATTCAATACATTACATCATTATTAACATCAATTACATCATTATCAAAATCATTAACAATCTCATCCTCAGTTAGGATGATATTGTACAAGATACTTATTAGTATAAAGTATTAAAATCAAATAATTAAAATCAAATTTAGTTTAATTTAGTTTTTTTAGGATCCCCATTAGTAGTTACCTCAGTAACAACTACTCTTCCTGGGGTCCTCTCAAAATAACATAACACATTCAAACATAAAACCATTGCACAATCAGAATAAAACAATACTGTTCCATGCACATTGTACAAGCAACAACACCAAAACAAAGAATAATAATGACAGTAAAGATAGTCATTTGTTTGTCTACATGAATGAAGCTCCACAGAAGTGGAGAGGTGACAGAGGTATCACATGGCTTTGCCCAGGAATTTCAAACAAGATGGTGCTGAACTAGGGGGTGGTCCGGAGAGGGGCCGTGCCCACTCGTCCGGGAGGAAATATCGATTGCTGTCATTTCCTGCAAGTTAAAAACATTAAGTACAGTATCTATAATTGTCTCCGTCAGCCTAGTGCTTACTCGGTCCCCCTTGTGTTGCTGTTCTGTGTTCTGTCCAGTTGCTTTATTGTCATTCCCTGTGTCTTATGTCTTACCGTACTGTTGCATAGTCCTACATAGTCCGTGAGTCTGCCTCAGGGCAGCTCTGGCTGCAATTGTAGCTTACCACCACCGGTATGACTGTGTATGAACGAATAATGGACTCTGTGAAGCGCTCTGGGTGTCATGAAGAGCGCTATATAAATCCAAGTCATTATTATTATTATTACTCCCATAACATAGCGGCTAGTCTCCTATGTCTTACTATTATTGTCGGCTGTATAGTCTTTGTGTCATAACATGTCTACTGTCCTATGTCATACTGGATCGTCTGTTGTATACTCCTAGTGTCTTGTGGTCCTACTCTATTGACTGTCCATCCTGTCTTTTGTCATGTTGTATTGTCCTCTGTTACACTGTGTGACTATGTGTATAGTTTTACATTTTGTAGTTACTGTACAGCACTTTGGTCGGCTCTTTGACCTTTTAAATGCGCTATATAAATAAATGACTTGACTTGTATAAGGTTACACAATAGTTTAACGTTGAACACGAAAACACACGCACACACGTGCACACACACGTACACACACACACACACACACACACACACACAGTGAAACAAAGGAACAGCTTAACTGGGAATCCCCGTTCAACGTGAGGTTAACTATCGTAACCGATTGTCCTGCTATATTCCTTTATCTGTAATTGATCAGATTAATACACTTAGTGGAAATGGCAATAATCAAATAATCTGAATAAAACAGATGGCTTTATCCGTCTGATTCAGATGGACAGGAGACCTTTTGAGCCTCTCTTGGTCCATATATGGGCATACGTGTGTGCTGTGACGCAAGGGATTCCCCGATCTGCAGACATGAGCCCCAGTCTCCTCCGTAGACCAGACCGTCTTGTTTAACAAGGCTAACAAGGAGTGATACTGACTTGGGAAAAGGAATTAGAATCAGAGCTGTGGATATATGCTCATTATACCATGGCTGTGAACCAACCAGATTGCTTGATTTGAGCTACCCGTTTTATAATATATATAGTTATACTCAGTGTTGTGCTAGTTACTGACAAATAGTAACTCAATTACTTTACTAGTTACTTACACCCAAAAGTAATGCGTTACTGTGAAAAGTAACTATTTGGTTACTAAAATTAAAATTAAAAGATTGCTTTGAGAGCCACTCACGGCTAATCTCGTGTGTACGATAGTTACGTTGAAAGCCACTCACAAGATTTCTCTGAATTATTATTATTATTTTTTTTTTTTAGCGATCTGAAATCATATTGCATCACGCGAGCCTACCCTAGCCTACCCAAGGGCCGCCGGCGATCAGATGTGAAAAAAGCGCCCCCTATCGTCTCCCAGATGGTAAATCACCCTTTTGGAATGGACTCAATGAAATGGATGGAAAAAAAATATATATTCCAGTCCACATTTCACTTCTCACCCATGCAGCCAGAGTACCAGAGTTCATTCAGGGGGCTCTGAGCCCCGCGGATCATGAGTTCTACTGTAAGATATAAGCTTTTTTGTGATATGTGCTCCAGCGGTTTCACTGTAAAATCGATGAGGAAATGAAAGCAGCTATTATCAGCGCGCACCTCGCGTATACTATTGATCATCTAGTGTTTATTTGAAAACGATTCATAAATAGGCAGACAAATATCAACGTTCTGGAATATTCCAGTAAAAGGCGATTATCACAGAATGGGCTGTTTTTCACCTCAAAACGGGTGCTTTTCAAAATGCTCTCAAACGGAAATTAAGCGATAAAAAACCAATCTGCCTTGACAACACTGACTGGAAAATGAGTCTTTGATAAGCGACGGGCAGATTAGACACATAGCCATAATTTAAAACATAGATTAGGCGATATTAACGTTAACATTGGCGCCGATGGTGGCATTCAAGCACTAAGTCGTGCGCCCCCTGGTGGCACTGAAAGTGTTAATGCCCTTACAGATACTCAAAATCTGTTGATCAACTTGACAGTTTCCATTCACATCACTGAACTCTGCTAAGCAATGTGGTCTATACAAACACAAATCTGACACAAACACAAATGTTGTCCCGAGTCCCGACATAATAAGAAATGCGCCGTGCCTAATTGTATCGCCGCTTTGGTTGAAGGAACAGCCTTGATGTCGCCGGAGCATTTCATTATAACCGTCTTGCAACATTGTTTAAGATACCAATCGTGCATTGCAACGTTAGAATATCAATTGTGCATGAAAGGACTATATTTATATTGTTTGATTAGTACTGTATATTGATGAGATTCCCTTGCAGATTCTTAGTCAAAATCTGTTGATCAACTTTGCATTCACATCACTGAACTCACCAAAGTCTGCGGTGGTTGAGATGTAACGTTAGTCCAGCCCCTCAAACATTTTCTTTAGCTCATTTCCATTTAGTATATTCTCTCTCCAAGTAGTTGGAAAACGTGAAGTGTTCCGTCCCATTTAGCCGTGTGCCGCCTGGCGATGCTAACTAGATCCCTGAAAGCGAGTGGCTTACTGGCTGCGGATGAGTCCTGGTGGTTAACGTTAGACTCAGCTAGTTAGCTTCGTTGAAGCATGGGCAGTAGATAGTATCTTTGAGCCAAAACACAAATGACATTTAACTAAAACGTTCTTTTCTTTGTGCTCGACAAAAGAGAAATAGTGATAATATCCATGTGTACAAACGCAAGTAGTGGCCGCTGCCATGACAGTCAAGTCTATAGTAAACAAAACACGCCCACAGCATGTCTCCGCAGGTGAGGTGACAGACAGGAGTCAGGAGGACTGCGCTGGATCACTACCGCTCGCTATAAATCTACATAAAAAGAACGCAGTAACGAACCATTCAGTAACGGTAACGGCGTTACTGAATTTCAAAGGTAATGCGTTAGAGTACTAGTTACCGCCAAAAGTAACGGCGTTACTGTAACGCGTTAGTCCCAACACTGGTTATACTGTAGATTACAAATCTCCAGTGTTTCAGTCTGCGACAGTTTTCGATTTTTGATCTTCATTGTTTGTTTGACAACTGTGTTTTTATCCTATTTGTTCAAGTAAATCTAAGCCGATTTTCTTTTCTTTATCCTTATTCTGATTTTGTATCCGTTTTAATATGCCTGTAAACATTTCAACATCATTATAAATTAGAGCTTGCTCTCAATCATCTTTTCGAGGTGAAAATATATTTTTAAATAAACAAACATATTTTTTACATACATGAATATACAGACCTCTCTTGACAGAGCCTGAGACTTGGCCACCCCTCTGCTATCCCCACTCAACTCCAACCCACACGTCGGACCAAAAGCGGAAAACGTAAACAAAGCACGGTACCGAAGCGGGGCTCTTTCGCCGTGGGGGATCTGCGTCAGACGCCGTTACAGATTATACCTTTAACCTCGACCCCATCTCCTCTCCGCGTCCCGTTTACACACCGAATTTGCCAATAATGTGAACTCACAATAAAAGGTCCAATCTCTCCAGGCAGACCGCGGGAAAACCATATGAACAATTGATTATGATAATAAAATAAATTGATTGTTTTTCTAAAATAAAATGTCACCCCAGAGGGTTTATGCGCTCTGGTGTTCAGATAGGTATACTATGGATGCATAAATTAAAAAGAGTGTGTGTAAGATAAGATACAATACGATATTCCATTATTGATCCCCTTGGGGGAAATTCAGGCATCATAGCAGCATGGGGGAGGGGGGAGGGGAGGTACAGGTATGGGCAGGGTAATAGTAGAAAGACATAAATACAGGAAATAAAACTATAGTACAGTAGAAAGTAAAAGTAGTAAACAATATAATTAACTCTGAATGTCCGCATATGAGCAAGTAGGCAGTGTGATAAAAAATGCAGATGATGGTCTGTCTGTCTGTCTGTCTGTCTGTCTGTCTGTCTGTCTGTCTGTCTGTCTGTCTGTCTGTCTGTCTGTCTCACCCTGTCTGTCTGTCTGTCTGTCTGTCTGTGTGTGTGTGTCTGTGTGTGTGTGTCTGTGTGTGTGTGTGTGTCTGTGTGTGTGTGTGTCTGTGTGTGTGTGTGTGTGTGTGTGTGTGTGTGTGTGTGTGTGTGTGTGTGTGTGTGTGTGTGTGTGTGTGTGTGTGTGTGCGTGTGTGTGCGTGTGTGCATACATGTGGCGTGCTAGCGGGTGTAACCGTATGGGTGGGGAGGGGAGGCAGAAGAGGAGACGACATGAGGAGTGAGTGTGTGCATGTGTGCATGCCCTATCTGTGCGCCTCCTGCTGTGCGTTTGACAGGGAAGATTGGTAAGGCCTTTAATGTGATGCAGTGCCTGTCAGACCCTCCCATCAAGATAACGCCCCGGCCAATCCCTGCTGGCGGATAGCAGGATAGGACCGGGGCTAAACCTCCGTCAGACCCCTGCTTACAGAGAGCACTCTGCGCAGCAGACACACTGCACGTTCACACTGCAAAGCCTTAAGTGCTCCATTCTGATTTAGTATTTATTTTGTTTGGCTGTTCTACACCATATTTTATCTATTTATTACTAAAAGCCAATCTTTCACCGTTGACTAAAAACACACTTCTTCAATAAATGTCTGAAATTAAAGAAAAAGAAAAAGAAAAAAACTACTAACCTTCTTACTGTCTTCTACTATCATGCACCACTAATTACTTCCATGTCTATATTACTACCTACTATACTAATACGTCTCTACTAGGGATGTCCGATATCATCGGCCTACCGATATTATCGGCCGATATTGGCATAACAATGTGATATCGGAAAATATCGGTATCGGTTTTCATTTTTTTTTTTTAACATTTATATAACCTTTATTTACCCAGGCAAGCAAGTAAGAACAAATTCTGATTTTATTTATTGTCAAAAGTATGCATAATGTTGTGTTAATTCCACAACAAGAGATATGTAATGTTAATTACCTGAAATTATTCAATTTTTTTTGGGGGGGGGAACCCTGCATATATCGGTATCGGTTGATATCGGTATCGGAAATTAAGAGTTGGACAATATCGGTATAGGTAAAAAGTGGGACGGCCTGATTAGTTGATTGATTGATTGGATTTATTTGATCATTCATAAAAGATACATATAAAACTGCCCAGCAGGAATACACACATACATTATGGAAAGCATCGTTTTCTCCTTCCAAATATCACCTGCATGTGTATCCAAGGTTTTGGCTGGTTTTATGCACAGCGATTAAAAGAGTGGTTGCATCGCATTATGAAAAGTAGGCCCTGGTTACTGTAGGTATTATCCATCCCTAGGTAGAGCGCATCTGCTTCTTAGATACCAAAGGAAGAGTCAGGTATTCTAATAGAGCATGATATTAAACACGCTTAAAATGCAGGTTGCTGGGGGTTTATCTAGAGTGTTATGCATAATTGGCATTCGTCAGCCCAGCCAATAAAATGTAGCCTAAACCAAAGCTCTTCCAAGCAAAACATCAAAGTGATAACTGGTTCAGTTCTAAATACATTTGCATAAAAAAGTGTGGGGGGGGGGGGGTATAATTTACTTTGCAGGGATTTCCATATTCATGTCTCTAAATATTTGAACTTAAGCACCTGGCGCATCAGCAGCGCCAGCCATAATTCCCGCGGATAATCAATTACGGCGGTCTGTCAGGTGTGGCGCTAATTGGACAGAGAGACAGTGTGGGGGGGGGGGGGGGGGGGGAGCGGCCGGTCGTGACGTCACACGTTGGAATCCGACACATTCCCGTGGATTGTGGGGGAGCGTGTGTCAGACTCGGTTGTTTACAAGCTAACCTTGTCCTGTTTCCTCCTACTGGATACCCAGCTCGAGCTAAATGGTACAAATAAAAACGGGGCATTTACTGTATATATATAGCAGCTTTTATCCAAATCGCTCTACAATTTGTTCCTCACATTCACGGCGGAGGCGACCGTGAAAGGTGCCAACCTGCTCATCGGGAGCAATTTGGGGGTTAAGTGTCTTGCTCAACACTGGGTAGTTTACTATAGGGTAGTTTAGTTAGGGTACAGGGTACTACATGGTACCACAGAGTACTACATGGTAATGCATGGCACTACAGGGTACTACATGGCTCTACATGGCACTACATGGCTCTACATGGCACTACATGGCACTACATGGCACTACAGGGTACTACATGGTACCACAGGGCACTACAGGGTACTACATGGCACTACAGGGTACTACGGGGCACTACAGGGTACTACGGGGTACTACATGGCACTACGGGGTACTATAGGGTACTACATGGCACTACAGGGTACTACATGGCACTACAGGGTACTACATGTCTGCTCCTTTGCAGCACCACAAACATGGGAACTCTCTAACTCTATCTTTAATCTTTCAAAATGTTCAGTTGCTATCGCTATTAGCTCTATCTTTAATCTTTCAAAATGTACAGTTGCTATTGCATGCACTCATCTGTGTTTCACCACACACATGAGTGCATGCTTACCAACTGTCCGTCTGCAACACTACTATCACCAACATCTAAGAAGGGAGATCCCCCCTTGAATGGCCCTTCTAAGGTTTCTCTCCTCCACACTGCCTGTGGAGCTTTTTTCCCTATTGTTAGGTTTTAGTGAGTTTTTCCTTACCTTCGCGTGGGGTATGTCTGGGAGTGCTTGCATTCTTTCATTTATTTGCATTCATCTAAAAATGTTTGGACCTTATGGTGTTCTTGTTCTGTTCCTTGACTTGTTATGTTTTCTTCTTGACTTGTTTAAAGAAGACCTGTACGGCCCATGGGGACATTAACGTGTGTTGTCGGGCCCTATAAATAAATTTGATTTGATTTGATTTGATTGACTGCCCGGGAGGAGCGGGAATCAAATATATATACGGTATATACAACATTATTGTACATGCTATCATACAGAGTTATATGCAGGTGTATAAGTATGTATATAGAAGGACAAGTATATTCAGACAGATATATATATATATATATATATATATATATATATATATATTAGTGCTGTCAATAGATTAAAAATAATTAACTAATTAATCTCACAATTTTCTGTAATTAATCTAGATTAATCTTGATTAAAATCGCATTTTTTCTACTTAAAACCGAAGCTTGTAACAGATATTTACTTGAGTAAAATCATGGAATTAATGTAAAATCAACACAAATAAAGTATATTTAGATTCAAAGACTATTTTAGTAGCTTTCTTTGAATAGTTTCTCTCCTGTGAAATACAAATGTTCAACAAAACCATCAACATTGACTCAGCTAGACCGCTTTCTTATATTATATTGAAAATGTTTCACTCCATAGATTAATCTAGATAATTGTTTTTAACGCTTTAAAGAATTTAAATTAATCTCCAGAGTTAAAGCATT
This sequence comes from Notolepis coatsorum, assembly GCF_963971535.1. Taxonomy (NCBI): domain Eukaryota; kingdom Metazoa; phylum Chordata; class Actinopteri; order Aulopiformes; family Paralepididae; genus Notolepis; species Notolepis coatsorum. The sequence goes on along the minus strand of NC_140166.1, from coordinate 132,172,084 downwards.
CATTTTGACAGCCCTAATATATATATATATATATATATATATATGGAGAATTATCCGACGTTTTTCCCAATATGTTTATCATTATTATCCTTCATTATTATCATAAGTAACATTTATTGTATACATTTATTGCATGAGTTAGTTATTATCTGGTG
>NC_140166.1:132109429-132166929 GCF_963971535.1 Notolepis coatsorum | reverse complement strand
ATGATATGAAGCATAGGAAGGGTGATATGAAGCATAGGGAGGATGTTAGGAAGCATAGGAAGGGTGATATGAAGCATAGGGAGGATGATATGAAGCATAGGAAGGGTGATATGAAGCATAGGGAGGATGTTAGGAAGCATAGGAAGGATGATAGGAAGCATAGGAAGGGTGCTAGGAAGCAGAGGAGGATGATAGGAAGCATAGGGAGGATGTTAGGAAGCATAGGGAGGATGTTAGGAAGCAGAGGAAGGATGTTAGGAAGCATAGGAAGGGTGTTAGGAAGCATAGGGAGGATGATAGGAAGCATAGGACGGTTGATAGAAAGATAGCTGATTCCCTGAGGCCCTGAGCAGCGAACCTGTACCGTATACGTCTTGTGTTCAAAAGGTGTAACTTTATACCCAATACCTATTTCAATGGAAATGTATTCAAATTAAATACTTGTCGTTGACCGATTCGAAAAACATATTCCAGGACACACGTCCCCACTGCCTGCCGTCAGCATGTGTGTGTCGAGTTTCATCCACCGCGGCCTTGCAGTCGGCTAGATTAGCTCCGGATAGAAAACACAGACACGTAATCAAATGCATAATCCCCCTCCTCCCCCCAGGACTGGCCTGGTGGAGACGACCGACACCTACCAAGGGTCGACAGAGGAACCTCAGACCACGTGGCGTTGGACTTTGTTTTCCTCTCTTCCTGGAGCTGAAGGACCTATATCCTTGCTTTCTGTAGTACCTCCATATTTTATTGATGAGGAATATCATCTTTTTATTTCCAGAGGTAACAATATTGCTTACCGTGCGCCGAATCAATAATTTAATGTTTCTTGAAGATGAGAGAATGCCCGTGTGTTGGGTTTCCACTCCGCTACACAAACGTGGACACACTCGTAGATATAGATGCATGCATACACACAAACACATGCACACGCGGACACAGACGCACACGAATGATGCTAGGAAATACAGGCGTGTTATCTCTGTATTAAGAAAGCCAGCTCCGCAGTGTTGTCTGTGTTCATCCTTGATAATGTGCAGGTTTTCCATATGGCGAGGGAAATCCTTAAGATGCTTAATAGAGCCGTTTGGAGAATAGGAACGCAGCTGAATGCCAATGAGAGTCGAATATGGAGTGTAAAAAATAAATGCAAGTCACCGTGAAATGGCATTACTACGCGTTTCCTTTCTGTGATTCGCCGTGTTTACAAATTAAATGGGCCGGTCGGGCGGAACTTTGACGGAAGGAGGACTCAATTTGAATAATATCGACTAAATATAATGGCAAAACGGAGAGTAGCGGAGGTGTCGGCCCTCCGGAGAGCGGTTTGCACGATCGGAGGTGGGAAGTCGGATTGTTTTTCGAAGGCGGTGGGTCATAGTTCATGAGCTGGAGAATTTGTACATCGATTGGGTCAGTAGTTTTTCACTTCGGGGCGAATTTATATGCAAATATTCCAGGGTTGCAGCCAGATGGAAGAGTTGCCACCACTGTGCAAGTCACATAAACACCAGCTTACTCTTACTTTTAAATCACCCTGTGATCTTTTTGCATGAAAAATCATCCTTAGCATGGACAAGGGTTTAAGCCACGTTTTGCTTAGATATCAATCGAGGCTTCTCAGTAGTCCATGGGTGGTCTCAAACCGGCCTTGTTTAGTGTGGTTTAATCAAACTCTGGAGTGTTTGTTTGCCTTGGGCAGTTTATTTGAAGAATAACTTGGGGGGGGGGGGGGGGTTCCCAAATATTAAACTCTGATCCACACCCAACCACCGCGCCCTCGTCTGCCCCAATGAGGTGGTCTCGGTCCACTTCAAAGTGAATCCTGGGGCGGTTTATAGCCAATAGCCAAAGGAAAATATCCCATATTATTCAGAATGTCTTCATACTTTAAATGCATCAATCACACAACTCTCTGGAAATGGGTCGACTTTGCTGAAGGCTGTAGTGGGCTCCATTTGAACCATTTCACTACCACACTAACCATTCACTACCACACTACAGAAGGTTAACCTTTCACTACCACACTACAGAAGGTTAACCTTTCACTACCACACTACAGAAGGTTAACCTTTCACTACCACACTACAGAAGGTTAACCTTTCACTACCACAGTACAGAAGGTTAACATTTCACTACCACACTACATAAGGTTAACCCTTTCACTACCACACTACAGAAGGTTAACCTTTCACTACCACACTACAGAAGGTTAACCTTTCACTACCATACCATCCCGAGACCAACATAGGATACATGTGGTAGTCTACACCCTCCCCAGACTGACAGAGGAGACATGTGGTAGTCGACACCCTCCCCAGACTGACAGAGGAGACATGTGGTAGTCTATACCCTCCCCAGACCGACAGAGGAGGCATGTGGTAGTCTACACCCTCCCCAGACCGACAGAGGATACAGTACATGTGGTAGTCTACACCATCCCCAGACCAACAGAGGAGACATGTGGTGGTCAGACACCCTCCTCAGATCAGTGGGGCAGTGCAACAACCAGGAGGGAATTGGCATAACAACTAAATTGGGGGATGGCAGAAACAGGTAGAGAGGCAAAAAACTAAAACAGTCCTGACTGAGGATGAATCTAAATAGTAATGGGTTCTACTGCTTTCCTAGATTCTCACTGCACTGATTCCCGCTTCTCCTGGGCAGCGTGTCGAAGTGTCCTTGAGCAAGACACTTAACCCCTAACTTCTCCACGATGAGCAGGTCGGCACCATGCAAATGTGTGAGTGAATGGGTGAATGTGAGGCATAAGTTGTAAAGCGCTTTGGCTAAAAGAGTTACAGTATATAAATGCAGTCCATTAAACTCTAACTCTGTGTGAGTGTGTGCGTGAGAGAGTGTGTGTGTGTGAGAGAGAGAGAGAGAGATAGAGAGAGAGTGTGTGTGTGTGTGTGTGTGTGTGTGTGAGTGGGTGAGAGTGGGTGAGAGTGGGTGAGAGTGTGTCAGAGTGTGTGTGTGCGTGTGTGTGAGTGTGTGTGTGTGAGTCTGTGTGAGAGAGAGAGAGTGTGTGTGTGTGTGTGTCTGTGTGTGTGTCTGTGTGTGTGACTGTGTGTGTGTGTGTGTGTGTGTGTGGGAGAGAGTGGGTGTGTGTGTGTGTGTGTGTGAGTGTGTGTGTGAGAATGTGTGAGTGTGTGTGAGAGTGTGTGTATGTGAGTGTGTGTATGTATGTGAGAGAGTGTGTGTTTGTGAGTGTGTGTGTGCATGTGATAGTGTGTGAGAGTGTGTGTATGTGCGTGTGTGTGTGTGTGTGTGTGTGTGTGTGTGTGTGTGTGTGTGTGTGTGTGTGTGTGTGTGTGAGAGAGTGGGTGAGAGAGTGTGTCAGAGTGTGTGTGTGTGTGTGTGTGTGTGTGTGTGAGTGTGTGTGTGTGAGTCTGTGTGAGAGAGAGAGAGAGAGAGAGAGTGTGTGTGTGTGTGTGTGTGTGTGTGTGTGTGTGTGTGTGTGTGTGTGTGTGTGTGTGTGTGTGTGTGTGTGTGTGTGGGTGGGAGAAAGTGGGTGTGTGTGTGTGTGTGTGAGAGTGTGTGTGTGAGAATGTGTGAGTGTGTGTGAGAGTGTGTGTATGTGAGTGTGTGTATGTATGTGAGAGTGTGTTTGTGAGTGTGTGCGTGTGCATGTGATAGTGTGTGAGAGTGTGTGTATGTGCGTGCGTGTGTGTGTGTGTGTGTGTGTGTGTGTGTGTGTGTGTACATAGCATACCCTCCCCTCCCACTGACTAAACGGAGGACACATACAGATGACCAGCCTGCATCACAGCTGTCGCTTAATGGTTTACATTATTTTCTTTTTTACAAAAAAAGGATGGAAATTTGATTGGGCTTAATATAGCCTATACCGATCAGTTAAAACACGGACCAGATGGAACATTTATGTTCACATCTAAGGATATCCTGATCAGGTTTGTTTTTGCCCCCTGTGTATCTGGCGATACAAAGTCTTGATCAGATATTTAAATGTTTCTGTATAATACAGCTGCACAGTTCACACTTTCATTGAAGTTAGTAAAACCAATCCAGTGTAGGCAGGGCCTCATAAATGCCATTTATTTCTCTAATTAACAGAGAGCAGATAGGGAAGAAGGCAGACATACAGGCAGAAAGGCAGACATACAGGCAGAAAGACAGACATACATGCAGAGAGAGAAGCAGGCAGACAGTCAGACAGTCAGACAGTCAGACATACAGTCAGTCAGTCAGGCAGTCAGACAGGCAGGTAGTCAGGCAGTCAGACAGGCAGGCAGTCAGACAGGCAGGCAGTCAGACAGGCATGCATGCATACAGGAAGGCATACAGTCAGACAGAGAGGCAGATAGTCAGACATATATGCAGACAGACATGAATGCAGACAGTCAGACAGAGAGGCAGACAGTCAGACAGGAAGGCAGACATGCAGACAGATATGCAGACATACAGGTAGGCAGACAGTCAGACAGAGATGCAGACAGTCAGACAGAGAGGCATACAGTCAAACAGAGAGGCAGACAGGCAGGCAGACAGACAGGAAGGCAGACAGGCAGACAGAGAGGCAGACAGGAAGGCAGACAGTCAGACAGGCAGGCAGCCATACAGAGAGACAGACATACAGACAGAGAGATATACAGGCAGCCAGACAGAGAGGCAAGCAGACAGTCAGACAGGCAGGCAGGCAGAGGCAGACAGACATACAGACAGAGAGATATACAGGCAGCCAGACAGAGAGGCAAGCAGACAGTCAGACAGACAGGCAGAGGCAGACAGACAGACAGACAGACAGACAGACAGACAGACAGACAGACAGACAGACAGACAGACAGACAGACAGACAGACAGACAGACAGACAGACAGACAGACAGACAGACAGACAGACAGACAGACAGACAGACAGACAGACAGACAGACAGACAGACAGACAGACAGACAGACAGACAGACAGACAGACAGACAGACAGACAGACAGACAGACAGACAGACAGACAGACAGACAGACAGACAGACAGACAGACAGACAGACAGACAGACAGACAGACAGACAGACAGACAGACAGACAGACAGACAGACAGACAGACAGACAGACAGACAGACAGACAGACAGACAGACAGACAGACAGACAGACAGACAGACAGACAGACAGACAGACAGACAGACAGACAGACAGACAGACAGACAGACAGACAGACAGACAGACAGACAGACAGACAGACAGACAGACAGACAGACAGACAGACAGACAGACAGACAGACAGACAGACAGACAGACAGACAGAAGCTTCAATATTTACTTTAATATAATACAATCCAATCCAATCCAATCTAATCTAAAAAATGTAATTCCCTGGCAGCCACGACTCAGTCAGCGTTGGTGTGTGTGCATGATAAAAACACGGCAAACCCTCTTTGTGACGGACAGGAGGGAATTTCACCCACACAGCTCTGTCCTCCCCGTTCACCAGTCTCTCCGCGCTGGGAGTGACACAGACCAGACACCTGCTGGTCTGGACGGAACACGGACAGCTCTGTCCTACCCGTTCACCAGTCTCTCCGCGCTGGGAGTGACACAGAGACCTGACACCCGCTCGTCTGGACGGAACACGCACAGCTCTGTCCTCCCCGTTCACCAGTCTCTCCGCGCTGGGAGTGACACAGACCTGACACCTGCTCGTCTGGACGGAACACGGACAGCTCTGTCCTCCCCGTTCACCAGTCTCTCCGCGCTGGGAGTGACACAGACATGACACCTGCTCGTCTGGACGGAACACGGACAGCTCTGTCCTCCCCGTTCACCAGTCTCTCCGCGCTGGGAGTGACACAGACATGACACCTGCTCGTCTGGACGGAACACGGACAGCTCTGTCCTCCCCGTTCACCAGTCTCTCCGCGCTGGGAGTGACACAGACCCGACACCTGCTCGTCTGGACGGAACACGGACAGCTCTGTCCTCCCCGTTCACCAGGCTCCGTGCTGGGAGTGACACAGACCCGACACCTGCTCGTCTGGACGGAACACGGACAGCTCTGTCCTCCCCGTTCACCAGTCTCTAGGGGTGGGGGGGGGGGGGGAATCGATACGTAGTAGTATCGCGATACTTTTGCTTGGCGATACTGTATCGATACAGGGACGCCAAGTATCAATATTTAATTATTTATAAAAAATATATATATATATATATTTTTTTTTTGTTTATATTTTTTTTTTGTATAAGGAAGTTGCATTGTTCATTTCAATACCTGTAATAGTACAGTAGTCCACACACACACGCACACATGTGCATTCAGTTGAGTTGGAATATGACTATAATACAAACAGTTCAGTTTGTCAGGTACATGCAACACAGATTACAGTGTTGACATCTGTCTGCTTGAGAAAACACCATGTTCTGCAATAAAATTCATTGAAGTGAGATGAACAGACTGACATTTATTTTATTAGATAAAACATAGTTTTAATTTGCAGTTGAAAAAATGTAATAAATCGCAATACTCAGCACATCGCAATATATTCAGTATCGCAATACTATCGTATCGTGACCCAAGTATCGTGATGGTATCGTATCGTGAGGCCTCTGGTGATCATCACCCCCACCGGTCACCAGTCTCCGTGGCTGGAAGTGACACCCGACACCTGCTCGTCTGGACGGAACACGGACAAGCGGGACACTCCGCGGCGGCGTCGGCTCCCATCTCCCCGCCTGTCTGGATTTGCATAATCACTCTAATATCCCAGACGTCGCGGCTGATTCCTGCGCGGGGACCCGTCAGTCATCGTCATGAGGAATCAGCCTGGCAGACAAGAGAGCGCAGATACACCGGCACGAGCCTGCGGGCCTCCGCTGCACACACACCGGGGAGATCCAGCTCACTGACTCACACTCCTGGACACACCCAGGGGATACTGTGCACATATGTATACTAGGTACTAATGCTCCCAAATCACTGTGCACTAGGGCTGCACAAATTATTGTATATTAATCGTGATCACAATTTAACACGACGTCAAGTTAATTGTGTTCCATTTTGACTGCCTGCTCTTCTGTATATCAAATCAAGCGTTTCCCCATTACATCGGCTACATCGTCTGACCAATCACCGGGGGGTTCCTGTGCGCGCTGTGAGCACCGCCTTCTTGTCTACGTCGGTAGCCTCGAACAAAGTTAGAGAAGAAATGATAAGAGCTCTCTCCTTAAAATTAAAAACATTTGCCAATAATTTGGAATATTATTAATTGACGGTGTTAAAAGCATGGCCAACACCAACCCCTCCAGTACCACAGAGGTAGGCTATCAAACATAATTCCATACCTGCCAACACTCTGGTTTAACCTGTAATGGTCACTTCTTGTCACTTATCCTGTTAATCTCTGGCATTTCAGGTAATTCTCGTTGATAATTAATGAACTCCGTTGTTGCCGTGAGCTGCATCGCACATTAAACATGCAAGGTGCAGTATGGTCTAAAAATAATATATGCAGTAAACATTCACGTGTAAATAACGGTCTAACTCCATCATTATCTGTGCTAAGTACAAGCTGTAAGAAGTAGTAGAATCACCACCAAGACTAGACCCCCCCCCCCCCCCCAGTCTACTAGAGGGGGATGACAATTACATTACAGCCTGAAAACAAGATGTCTCATTTTGCTCTCAGTTTGCTTTATAGGACGGCCATTTAATCAATAACCGTCCACCATCAACATGTAGTTGTTTCTGCTAATTGCTCTTGCTTATGAACTGTATTATTCTTTTTTTTTTTTTGGACTATGTATTGATGATTGATCTATTGTTTTAATTGATTGTGTGTGTCCTGTTACATGTTATGCTCTGTACACCATTGAAAATTAAGGTCCCGAGTTTAAATAAAGGTATAAATACATTTGCCTTGGTTTTTTAAACCACAAATGAAAGGAATCACAGTTGGGGTGTCAGAAATGAACATTATGCGACGGGAAACAAGGCCAGCTCAACAATACAAACCACAGTGGTCACCCTAGCAGCCCACTACACTTAATGACTAGGCCACACATGCATGGCTTAATGTTGGCAGGTCTGTAACTCCATTAATTGTGGTTAATAATCATGATCACCATATCAAGCAAAACAATTGCAATTGTTATTTTTGTCATAATCATGCAGGCCTGCTGTGCAGAGGATATGTATCCTGTGTGACAGATGGTCCAAACACTCACTAATTGCTGGTCATTGATTTAATTTTATTTCAGATTTTGTACCGAGTAGGACCCACAGTGGTTCTGGAGTAGACCTATACATTATACATTTTCCAAACACAATGGCTTAAGGATTATGTTCAGTCATGATTCGTGGTGGGTAATGATAAGTTCTGATGTGGATATTAGTTGAGGCTACAAATATTGATGAAGAAGAAAGGATATTGCAATAATATTGGTAATACTTCCTTTGCACTATTTCTGCACTTTGCAGCCAGACATTTTGAGAACACACATGCTGTCTTTTACTGGTATGTACCTTACCACAATGTTACTATCCTTATACTACTACCTACTATGCTCGTATGTCTATACTACTATGCACTCATGAGTGTAACACTCAAGTTCAACACTATTGGTAAATGGTGCATTTATATATAGCAGTTTTTATATTTTTATTATCTCACATTTTACCCGTTCACTCACACTTTCACACACAGACGGTGGAGGCGACCATGCAAGGTGCCAACCTGGTCACTGGGAGCAGTTAGGGGGGTAAATGTCTTGCTCAAGGACACTTTGACACGCTGCCCGGGAGGAGTGGGAATCAAACCGGGAACCGGGACGTTGTTCACATGTTGTAAGTCGCTTTGGATAAAAGCGTCAGCTAAATTACTAAATGTAAACATAAAATGCAACACACTACTGACTTGTTGGTACTTTCAGCCACCAAGCCAAACACAGCTATACAGTGCATACCAGTATAGGAGGGGTGGAGAGAAAGCGGGACGCAACATAGGTGATGGTCCAGGCTATTTAAGTTTAGAGTGGATAAAGAAACGAACTAAGAAACTAAGTAGCAAAGAACAAAAACAGAAAAGTAATCTGCAAGCAGATGGTGTTAATCAGCTTCTTGGAGTAGTGAGCGGTAGGAAAGATTTGCATGGGGACTAACTGCCTGGATGAAGCACAAAACCATTAAGCTGCACAGAGCAGCGCTGCCTACACTCGACTTTATCCTCCATAAGTTGTGATTCTGTTTACCATGATATGATATTAGCATTTATAATGCGCCCCCCAGCCAATTTTTACATCGGTCCGGGGTGCAGCCCGGGGAAAGAAAATACGAATAAATGGACAGAACAAAGAAACAGGGAACCAGGCAGACGGACAGACGTAGAACATAAGAACACCTCAGACACACAACACAACAGCAAAGTAACTCAGTGATCATCCAGAGCGAAAATGTGGGTTTTAAGCAAGGCCTTGAATGTCTGTACGGTGTTGGCAGACTTGATCTCGAGGGGGAGCTTATTCCACAGGGTCGACACCATCACTGCAAAGGCCCGGAAACATACGGTTATCCTATAACCATAGTTATATGAGTATAGCGAGCGCTCTGCACTCTAGTGGAACTATCCCTTTATCCAATCTAACACTGAATAATTTTTCTCCACATGTGCACACCCATCCGCCTGGCCACACCCACATCAGCTCCTCTACATAAGCTGGGTCATGGCCACACTGACAACTCCTTCCCAAGTCTTTCACCACCGAAGGCGAAGCCCACGGGGTCCTCAGTGAGTCCAGCGCAGAGCGCTCGCTATACTCATATAACTATGGTTATAGGATAACCGTATGTTATAATATCGTATAGCTTACGGTCTGCACTCTAGTGGAACACAGGAGCTGAGCAGAGCGGAAGCTCGACAGAGGCCCCCCACAACCATCAGAACCGGGGAGGACCCGAGCTCCCGGACCCCCCTAGAGGGGGACGGGAGGGAATCGGAACTGACTGTGCGAAGAGGGTTTAGCACCTCAACGCACAGGGTGAGCAGATCGTGGGACTTACCTTCACACAGAACGGCCCGGTGAGCATGCTGTAGCATCGAGACCCCACCAGACGGTCACTGGTGACACCACCCCCCACATCGCCAGCGTATCGGACAGGGCCCAATCCAAGAGCAGGCCCTTCCCCCTATAGCACGCCACCCTGAAGCACTCCACAGAGGCTACACCCCCACAATAATGTGGGGCCAGTCGGCGCACCGAGGAGACAAGCTCCAAGAGATTGATCCCTCAATCCCGGCAACAGGCCAAAGAGCATAACTCGACCTGTGCCCGGAGCACTGCGGACTAGACAGGCGCCTAAGGGGTCTACTGTGAAAACAGCACCCCGGCGGAAGGGGCGTTCGGTATGATGTGCACCATGTCGCAACCTCCACAAACCCAACCCCTTAGAGAGGTCCAGGTCCAAGAGAAGGCTGACATGATTGGCAGACATCATGAAAAGTGCAGGGGCACACTCGCAGGCAGACGGGGTCAAGCCCGGCCTAAACCCGAGAGTCGACTCTGCTACCAACACACAGGGGAAGCAACCACCCCCCTATGTTTAGTTTAACAGGAGGCGGTTGTTCCCTTAACACCCCAAGAAAAAAACTCCGAAACACAACTGCGCGTATACACCAACTATACAGGCAGTACAAGTGTTTCAGTTTTCAAGAAGGGGTTAACCCAGGCCAACAGGTCGATGAGAATGAGTCCGGACCTGGGCCCGGCTGACCGGGACGTACACAGGGATGCAAGATGGGTTCAATAGAAACCTCCTCGACAGCCCCCTCCCAGCCCTGCCCAGCAGCGGAAGGGAGGGGCAAAAACGAATGGAGAAGGACCAGGCCCCTTAGCACAGCGCAAGGTACAACACAATAATGGACCAAGCACACTGCGAAGGATAACTCGTAGTGACATACCTACGACACACACATCCATAACATCAATCCCCGCGACGCCCGGGATTTATACCCAGTTAAATCTCCTGTACATTGTATTGTACTTTACCGTTACATTTGCACTCTGGTTGGATACCAAACTTCTGTACTTGTGCTGTATAATGACTGAATGAGATAATGAATCTGATCTGATCTGGGATCAGGGAAGCTACAGGTACACAGTCGGACAATCAATCAATCAAATGTATTTATAGCACATTTAGACAGGACACTTGTCAACCAAAGTGCTTCACAGTAAGTCTCATAGCTAAAAAAAAAGAAAAGTGCTAAAGTATAGAATAAACAGAAAATATAAACAACCAAGAAACAAAACAACACGTCAACAAGCAGGGCGAGAGTCAGAGTGAGTCAGGGAAGGCCAGGGTTTTGAGTAGGGATGTTCGATATTGGCTTTTTTACCGATACCGATATACCGATATTGTCCAACTCTTAATTTCCGATACCGATATCAACCGATACCAATATATGCAGGGTCCCCCCCCCCCCCCCCCATTATGCATACTTTTGACAATAAATAAATTCAGAATTTGTTCTTACTTACTTGCCTGGGTAAATACAAGTTAAATAAATGTAAACAAAAAAATTAACTTTTTTTTTTAAACCGATACCGATCATTTCCGATATCACATTTGAATGCCAATATCGGTAGGCCGATAAAATTGGACATCCCTAGTTTTGAGTTTCGATTTAAAAGCAGATTTGATGGACATGGGTATGCTGTTCCAGAGGTCAGGGGCTGTGACGGCAAAAGCCCCCCCCCCCCCCCCCCCCCCCCCCCACCCCCCCCCCGCCCCCCCCCACCCCCCCCCCCCACCCCCCCCCCCCCCCCCCCCCCCCTAGACTTGAAATTGGACCTCTACGGTTAGTTAAGAGACCCCTTGTCAGCCGATCTGAGGGCCCTGACGTTGGTATATATACTGGTGGTACTGACCTGTCCTGATGGTCCGGGCCACCAGGCTCTCCCAGGACGGGACACTCGGTCCTCGTGCAGCAGGTGCACCTCGTCCAGGATCAGCAGAACGGACGATCTGGGACAGGGCCACGTCCCCCCACGCTCTTCCTCGTCACCACGTCCCCACTTCTCCGGCGTGGTCCACCAGCATCTGCAGCGAGCGGAGGACAGACAGGACAGACGGACGCGGAGGACGTCAGGGGTGTAACCATGTGACCTCACAACGATTCGATTCGATTACGATTCTTCAGGCATCATGAAATCTCTTCATTTGACCACGATTCGATTCGATACATTTTCGATACATTTTCTATCAGTTAATTCCCCAAAAAAAATTAATACACAAATATGGCTGGGGAAACTGATTCACTCAGCATGAATGGACTATAGGTAAATAAAAACAATACACACAAAAAAACATTAAAAAAAATTATAATAATAATTATTATTTCGATTAATTTCGATTATAATCTATTCTAACATATTCAAATCGATGCATCGAATCGAACACATTAGAATCGATGCATTTTGATTAATCGATGCATCGTTACACCCCTAGTGGACGTATCGATACCGAACCTTCCATTGGAATTCATTGGAGAATAGAAGGTTCACAAACATAATGTGATTACGAATAACTAAGTCAAATTGAAAATAATAATAATAATAATAATAATAATAAATAATAATAATAATAATAATAATAATAATAATAATAATAATAATAATAATACATAATACATAATAAATAATAATAATAATAATAATAATAATAATAATAATAATAATAATAATAATAATAATAATAATAATAATAATAATAATAATAATAATAATAATAATAATAATAATAATAATAATAATAACAATGACAAAGGGTTGGCACAGAAATGTATTCAAAATGCCTATTTGAGAATTTTACCAAACAATGGTCTCTCAGATTATGAGACAAAATCAACCAAATTAACATTTAATTTAATTTAATTTCAAACATTTATTTAAACTCAAAAGGCTACTGAAGTTTCTGCGTTAACTGATTATCTGCCAACAACGATTATATACGTGTTTGTCCGCCAATTGTTGAACGGCAACCACGTATATATACGTTATTTGATAGATTAGAATATTCATTTTTGGAATCCCACCGGCCACAAGTAAGAGCAATTTAACGTCAATTTCAGCTTGATTGTGCCTTGTTTTCATAGGCATCGCCCTGATCAGCACATGTTGTTGTACTAACGAATGCCGTTATTGACAATCAATTAATCAGAAACGACCCCCCCCCCCCTTTCATGCATTAATGATGGAACATAATACCGATCATATGCATTTACATTTTTAAGTGTAAATGCCAATGGATTTAATATAATACACTTATCATACTATTACTAGCCTCCCAGTAATTACCCTAAACCGCTCTAAAACCATACTTATATTCACCACGGTATAAAACGGGAATGTATGGATGGAAAAATTCTTTCTTTTTCACATCTTGAACGATAGATACTCGGTCAAATGGGCCATAGTATTGCATCCATAGCTATCATATAGAATGTAGTTATATCCCTGCAAACAAGGTGACCGACCCCATTGGTTTAATGCGTGGCAGCACATAGCCATATCCTGTTCCCAGCGTGGCAGAGAATGAGTTAAGAGTCAGACAGTCCTAACAGTGTTTATTATTAAGAGTCAGACAGTCCTAACAGTGTTTATTATTAAGAGTCAGACAGTCCTAACAGTGTTTATTATTAACACTTTGGGTGCCGGGAGCCGTCTTTAGACGTCTTTGCTGGCCATGCTAAAGTTGCCGGGGGACGCTGTACGACGTCTTTATATCAATATTTCAAAAATCTGCGATCGGATTCATAATGTCCCTCCGCTGGCCTGAGATCCACCAGCAGGACCCACTGAGCTCTCTGGCGGTTCAGGAGCGCCATCTGGTGGCCGATCGGCGCAAGCGCTTAACAGGAAGCGCACTAGAGGTTTTGCTAGACGTCCGTATTGCTTCCGGCCACTCGGTACATGTCCCGTGACTCTAGCTCGTCACTCTACATAGCGATCGATTGCCAATAACTCGATAAACAACATGATTTGGACGTATATACCATTATACAAGCTGGAGATGGACCGGGTAATAATATATCCCATAATGATACAATTTCTACTCGACGATGATCGCCCAACGGCGCGCGGAGACTGGGGTGAGTTTCAGCGTGTAACGTTACCGTCTTCGATAATAACTGATATTATCAACATTTGACCCACATTAGATGATTGGTATAACGCTGCCCACGGAATTATAAACGCCCCCTCGCCCATCCGGTCAACATCAGATGACGTGTAGTAACTTCTAGAAGTACGTCTAGTTGGAATTTTTTATATCGCGCTGATTGCCATCAAACTGTATTTCATCATCAATATAATGCATTTGGGGCTATATATCACGTTCTGGAGAAAGCTGCAGAAAGAGATGAAAACATACTTATACATTAGACCATACTTTACTATGAATATGTGAATGAAAAAGTTTAACGTTGCTACACAATGAACAATACATATAGGACGTTGAATGGGCCCTAATAATGGCAATGTAGCAATAGAATTTAAAAAGTTATAGCCCTGCAAAGAAGGGGACTTTCTCCATAGACAAATAGCGCTGGCAATCTATGGTATATCATTAATTTAACCTTAGGCAACCAAAGTGTTAAGAGTCAGATAGTCCTAACAGTGTTTATTATTAAGAGTCAGATAGTCCTAACAGTGTTTATTATTAAGAGTCAGACAGTCCTAACAGTGTTTATTATTAAGAGTCAGACAGTCCTAACAGTGTTTATTATTAAGAGTCAGATAGTCCTAACAGTGTTTATTATTAAGAGTCAGACAGTCCTAACAGTGTTTATTATCAAGAGTCAGATAGTCCTAACAGTGTTTATTATTAAGAGTCAGACAGTCCTAACAGTGTTTATTATTAAGAGTCAGATAGTCCTAACAGTGTTTATTATTAAGAGTCAGATAGTCCTAACAGTGTTTATTATTAAGAGTCAGATAGTCCTAACAGTGTTTATTATTAAGAGTCAGATAGTCCTAATAGTGTTTATTATTAAGAGTCAGATAGTCCTAACAGTGTTTATTATTAAGAGTCAGATAGTCCTAATAGTGTTTGTAACTGAGGGGTACAATTCCCTGACTGTATTACTAGATATGATACTTACTACCACTACCTTTGTACTTAATATTCGGCCACCCAGTACTCGGCATAAATATATTATGATAAACACTCTCACGTAGATGAAACGGATCCAACACAAATGTACGAAGTCGAAGTATGTATTTATTCCTACACAGCAATGGTGTGTAGAGCAAGCACTTAATCACTTAATTACATTTATGAATTGAAATAGTATGCACTTTTATGGCAAAGAGTATTCGTCGGTATATCAATAGAGAATGTCCAATCTCTGATGGCGCAGGTGGTAAATATACGACCTGGAATAGTTAAGGAATAACAGCAATGATACTTTAATGATTATAAGACTGGATACACTAGGGGGGTTAATCCGGTCGCTTGTAAGACAACAGGAGTAGGAGGGGGGGGGGGGGGTAGAGTCTGGCTGCCTCGTCCGGCTAAGGGTATCCTGGGTGAACCCACAGTAGTGCAGTTCAATGCGCCAGCGATCCTTGGACCACAGATGAAAGCAGCTGGACTCTCTGTGGGCCGGCTCTCTCCGGTCCACGGAGGAGAGACGTGAAGCGACCTCGTCTTGCAGAGCGCCTCCTCACCTTGCGTCCTCTCCAGGGGGGGGGGTTCCAACACACGGCAGTGTTGGTCTTTATCCATAGAATAATCACTGTACACAAAGCATAATCCGTGCCTGGGAAGGCGGGCTGTCGTCGGTAGAATAATCCGGTATACAGGTCCACTCGCTCGTCGGCTCTGGGGCTCCTCGGGTGCAGCCTCACATGGGGTCGGCCACCCTGGATAAGCAGCCAGTTCTCTGCCCGAAACGATGGGGTACTGACTACGATAGTATTCTCACCGCACGAAGCACTACATATGAATAGACTATTATTAGCTTAATAGACTACGTCCAACTCGACGATATAGTGCCAAATATGACTATTCAAATATTAATATACACGATGTCTCAATACCGATGGTAGGCCGAACTTGGCCTTACTCCCACACGTGGCGTAGCGGGGAGGCTTTACGTCTGTCACTCTATTGGAGGGTAAGAAACTGGACTAAAAAGGAAGTCCTACTTTAGTAGCGCAGTATATATACGCACTATGAACAAATAGTACCGTTAGTGGTGCGGTAGCCAGATTCCTACGCGGAACTAGGACTTGTTCGTACATGTTGAGCGGTACGTTTGAACTGGGTCTGGGGGGTATGGCAGCCTGGCACCAAGGTCTCGACCAATAGTAGAATGGAGACTATTATGGGATGTTCAGTAGGCTAGAATGGATATTCAATGCATATTGTACAAGGAATATACAAGGGATATCAAGGAATATTAGAGAATATACAAATACAATTAAATATATATATATAATAAATATATATATTCGGTTTAATCTGGCCCTTCACAACAGCCACCCCGATTGGTCCCAGACCTAATCAGTTAAGCAGAGACAGATTAATCGCGTTGTCTATTTACACATAAGGGTTTGCTGTAGGGGTCAGTCAACTTCACAAAGTCATAGGGTTATAGGGTCATGGTCATCATCGATTGTGTCTGGGAGTCGGGGCAGTTCTATGAGCCTCGCCACGGGACGGGTGTAAGTGCGACCCTGGACAAGCACTTCAGCTGCTCGGACCTTGCCGTCGGCACCGGTGATCACTTTGCTTACGCGGCCGGCCGGCCACATAGCTCTGGGCAGTGATTGATCAATAATCATGACGACCGTTCCTTCTGTCAAATTGTCTCTCTCCTTTACCCACTTCTGGCGGGTCTGTAGAGACTGTAGGTAGTGCAGTAGGAATGTCCTTTGTTGTGCACTCTCTATGGTAGTGCAATCATCTATGTTGGGGTCTGCGGAGATAACAGTGCTCAATCCACAGAACACAGGCTTCTTATTCTCAGCCTCCTCCTGACTGGCTTCCCTCGGGATAGGCGTGGGCCACTCTCCTTCCGGGAGCTTTAGGAATGCTGGGCCGTCACTGTAGACATTGCGACGGGTGAGGTCATCTAGGGGCATTCCCCGGGTGATGACGTCAGCTGGGTTCTGTTTTGTATCAACGTAGCGCCACTCTGTTTCTCCGGTTAACTCTTCGGTTAAGTCTTGAATCTCGGTGACTCTGACTCCCACGAAGACTTTGTACTTGCATGAGTCCGATTTGATCCAGGCGAGTACTGTCGTGGAATCTGACCACAGGATTGTTCTAGACACCGGTATGGTGAGCTCACGTTGGATGAGCGTGGCTAGGTGCGCTCCGGCTAGGGCTGCGCAGAGCTCTAGGCGTGGGATAGATTGTTGCTTGCGTGGGGCTATTCTCAAGCGGGCGAGGACAAATGCTGTGTAGATCTCTCCCCCCTCTTCTTGGGCCCGCAAGTAGGCTACTTATCCGTATGCGACCTCTGAGGCGTCACTGAAGACGTGTAAGTCCATTTTACATGTCTCTGGCCTCACCGTGGGTGGGAAGTAGCTTCGGCGCATATTAACGCCTGGGAGTGAGTGGAGCTCCATCTCCCACTCTCTCCAGGTGGATGCAAGGTGTGCGGGAATGGGGTCGTCCCAGCCCTGGTCCTTGTCCCACAATGCTCGTACAATCATTTTTGCCCTGGTGGTGTACGGTAGAATACATCCTAGCGGGTCATATTGTCGGGCGAGTGTTGTGTACACACTCCGTCTGGTGGTCGGCGCCGCCGCCGGCCTTCCCTGCTCCGTAGTCAGGGGCTTGTGTCTGTAGTGAAGCGAATCTGTTTTGAATCGCCACACCAATCCCAGGGTCATCTCCTGGGCTTCTCCCGGGATTGTAGCCATCCAGGTCTCGCTGCTGGCTGCCTTGTCCTCGGAGGAGAGGCTGCGCAGTACTTGCGGATCGCTGCTGGCCCACTGCCTGAGATCAAAGCCGCCTTTGATCAATGAGGCGCGGAGTTTAATCAGGAGAGCCTCGGCTTCTTCCTGGGTTGAAAGGCTTTGTAGACAGTTGTCTACGTAGAAGCTGTTCTTTACGCTGTGTCGGACCTCTTCTTCCGCTGCTGGGTCCTCTGCTACATGTTTCTGTAGTGCAAATGTAGCACAGCAGGGGCTGCACGTCGTTCCGAAGGGGAGGACTTCCCATTGGTAGATGGCTGGGTGCTCATCTCCTGGCTTCTCTCTCCATAGGAACCGTAACAGGGGCTTGTCCTCCTCTACTAATCTCACCTGCAGGAACATTCCTTTAATGTCCCCGCTGATGGCCACCTTTTCCTGGCGGAAGCGGAGTAGAACGCCGAGTAGGGAGGGGCCGAGTGTGGGACCGGGCAGTAACTCTTTATTCAGATTTTGGGATCCGATCTGGTAGCTGCAGTTAAATACTATGCGGTCTTTACCGTTGTGATGGACCTTGTGGTGAGGCACGTACCACGATTCAGTGGTCTGGTCAGCCTCTTTAATGTCCATCTTTGTGACGTGTCCCGCTGTGATGAGCTTCTCAATCTCAGCGCGGTATACACTCTCTTGGGCGGGGTTCTTGGCTAAGCGCCGCTCCGTGTTCAGCAGGTACCGTTCTGTGGCGTCTGTCTTGGCGTGGAAAGTAGGCATTCCTTCTCGCCGCAGGAGTGGCGTATCTCAACACGCCGTTGACCGGGACTCTCTTGGTCCCTGTCTCGAGGAGGTGAATGGCGTAAATGTCATCTTTAGAGCGAATGTCTTTCTTTCCGTTCTTAAAGGGCATTTGTTCCAAGGTCCATAGCCGCTCTACGTGTTGCAGGAGTGCGGTTTCTCCCTCTGTGACTCGGGAGTGGAGACATCTAGTGGCTGTACTTCGGTTGAGAGATTTGGCGAGCGGGCCTTGGAGAGTCCATCCCAAACGGGTCTCGACTGCTGCAGGACAGCCTCGGGGTCCGGTATGAACCCGGTCTATCGGGACAATGAGGTCTGCATGGTCGGAGCCTATCAACAGGGTCGGCATAGCATTGTCTATGAGCGGGATCGGTAACTTGCGCAGATGTGCATATTTCTCCATCAGCTTGGCGACGGGGTATGTGTACCGCGACAGTCCTATTTCTTGGCTGGTGAAAGCGTCTGTAATCTGGTACCGTCGCTCAGGCTGGCCGCTTGCTGCGATAGAGAATGAGACATTCTCGCCCTTTATCGTCTTCAAATCTCGTCTTATTGTCCGAATTGTCATTTGGGTTTCGCTTCCCCGCAGCCCTAGCTGGGCCGCAGCGGAGGCGAGCAGAAGGGTCTTCTCGGACCCGTCATCGAGGACGGCGTAAGTGTCCAGGACTTTATTCTGGTAGCTTAGTGTCACACGCACTACTTTTAGGAGTACTCGGGCTCCACTGCTGCTGGCGGGATCGATGTACATGACGCTCGCTTTGCTGCTGGATGGTGCGGGTGAAGGGCGCCGTCTGTTACTGTCGTGAAGTATGTCCAGATGGGCTCCATCGCACTTGGTGCACCTTTTCTTTAAGCGGCATTCGGCTGCCATGTGTGAGCGCGCACAGCGAAAACAGCGCTTGTTGGACTTTATCCATTGACTTGCTTCCTCCGCGTTCAGCTTGGGGAAGGAGTCACATTGCGCTAGCCAGTGTTCTTTCTCACAGTAGGGGCACACTATCTTCCACTTCTCCGTTCTGGAGGGGGTACTGTGGCTCCTGCTGCTCGGTACTGACTCCGATTGGTGCATCACAGTCACCGATCTTCTTCCATCATTTAGTCGTCTGGTTCCTTCTCTGGAGCCAGGGGTGCTCCGTCCGAATGTATCTAGCCGTAGGCTGCTGACTTCTCTCGCCAGGAAGTCTGCTAGATCGAGGAGGTTCGGTTCGGGGCCATTCGGGTCTCGGTGGTCTCTCTGCCGCCTAAAACGCTCCTGTCGAGCGGGCGGCAGCTTCTCCAAGATCCTTTCCACATTTGAGTTGGCGTAAAGTTCATGCCTCCCCTTCTCTCTCTGCGCTCCCAACATCCCTACCAGGGACTGCACTCTGATGGACAGGTCGTCCAGTGCTCGATTGTCTATTGCTGGGGGTAAGCGGTCGATGTGTCGGATCTCCTGGATCACGTAATCCCATATGCGCCCATACCTCTGGTCCAATGCTACCAGCGCTGCTGTGTATGGGGTGGTGGAAGTCGCGTAGGCGAGCGCTATATTATGTGCGCGGGGTACCTTTAAGTGCTTCAGTAGGATGGCGTATTTATGGCGTTCATCCAATACATCCACCAACATGGTCTCCAGACACATGCGGAGTTCTGTATACTGGGCCCGGTTCTCTTGGGTGAAGTCGGGTACCATAGGCGTGCCAATGTATGACGCTGACTGTGGATACATCGGCGAGCGTTGGGGGAGAGGCCTCCTAGGCGAGTCTCCTCCCGCTCCTTGGTATGGGCTGGTACCGGCAGTGTACCATGGCCCGCTTGTCCAGGTGCTGTTCCTCGGTGCGGGTCGTGCGTCGTGCTCACCCGGGTATAGAGTCGGGGGTCTGTAGCGCAGCTCCGCAGGAGTATAGCCTGGGCTGTACCGGACCTCCTGGTCCGGTAGAGTACTGTGCTGTCGTCGGGCGTGGTTCTCCTCCTCTTCCTCTTCGTCTTCAGTTAGGTCATCCAGTGCTTGTAGTCTCTGGTTTAGCCTCTCCACAGGATATGCTGCTCCTTCCCGGTTGCTAGGTCTCGCTTGGACCGGTGGGGGGAGGTGGTCTGTGGGGGGTATAGACCTCGTCTGTTGGTCAAGTTCAGGGTTGTTTACTCGGCTAGGGGATGCCGCCCTGGAGGTGTGTCTAGACGAGTTCCTGGAGCCTCTGGCGGAGGGAGAGGGTGTTGTCCGTCTGATCAGCTGTTCTATTAGTTGCGCTTGCTGTCTGTCGCGCTCTGCGTCCCGTAGAGCACCAGCAGCTGCTCGCTGGCTGTCTGCTCGGTCTCGGGCCACATTCTCTTCCCTCTGAATGCGTCTTATTTCTAGACGTATATGCTCTTCTTCGCTCCGCTGCTGGATCTGCAGTCGGTCGCGTTCAGCAGCGGCGTTCAGGCTGATGAGGAAGGCCTGCTGTAGGGTCCTCTCTGCCTCGCTGGGAGAAGGCGGTTGTATAGGGGAGCCTTCCCTCGGGGTACTCCTTGCGGAGCCTTGGAGCTCTATCTCCACGGTGCTCTCCCCGTCTTCTTCCGTGCCGAGTTCTCTCTTGGTAGCGTTGTATTCCTCCCGGGACTCATCGGGGACTACTTCTTCAGTACTGGCGGGGTGTGAGGTCATGTCTGGTTCCCACTGGTCCCCACCGTGAGCTTGGTCAGTTACATTAGAACCTGTAGGGGCCTCTATGGTCGGGGTAGTCTGGGCGTTGGGGTTAGACATACTTTTACTTTCTAGTTTTACCGCGTTTACTGTTAGTAGAAGACTAGGTTGTTGACTGACAGCGTAAGCCTCTAAGTACTGAGGGAGCCGTCGTTCGCGCTGCGGGCGTTGGTTAGGAGGATCGTTTCGTGGAGTGTTCATCATAGGCCATTTCAATATTAATAACACTATATTAATATTACACTAATTACCATCCGGCTCGAAGGACCAATTGTAACTGAGGGGTACAATTCCCTGACTGTATTACTAGATATGATACTTACTACCACTACCTTTGTACTTAATATTCGGCCACCCAGTACTCGGCATAAATATATTATGATAAACACTCTCACGTAGATGAAATGGATCCAACACAAATGTACGAAGTCGAAGTATGTATTTATTCCTACACAGCAATGGTGTGTAGAGCAAGCACTTAATCACTTAATTACATTTATGAATTGAAATAGTATGCACTTTTATGGCAAAGAGTATTCGTCGGTATATCAATAGAGAATGTCCAATCTCTGATGGCGCAGGTGGTAAATATACGACCTGGAATAGTTAAGGAATAACAGCAATGATACTTTAATGATTATAAGACTGGATACACTAGGGGGGTTAATCCGGTCGCTTGTAAGACAACAGGAGTAGGAGGGGGGGGGGGGTAGAGTCTGGCTGCCTCGTCCGGCTAAGGGTATCCTGGGTGAACCCACAGTAGTGCAGTTCAATGCGCCAGCGATCCTTGGACCACAGATGAAAGCAGCTGGACTCTCTGTGGGCCGGCTCTCTCCGGTCCACGGAGGAGAGACGTGAAGCGACCTCGTCTTGCAGAGCGCCTCCTCACCTTGCGTCCTCTCCAGGGGGGGGGGGTTCCAACACACGGCAGTGTTGGTCTTTATCCATAGAATAATCACTGTACACAAAGCATAATCCGTGCCTGGGAAGGCGGGCTGTCATCGGTAGAATAATCCGGTATACAGGTCCACTCGCTCGTCGGCTCTGGGGCTCCTCGGGTGCAGCCTCACATGGGGTCGGCCACCCTGGATAAGCAGCCAGTTCTCTGCCCGAAACGATGGGGTACTGACTACGATAGTATTCTCACCGCACGAAGCACTACATATGAATAGACTATTATTAGCTTAATAGACTACGTCCAACTCGACGATATAGTGCCAAATATGACTATTCAAATATTAATATACACGATGTCTCAATACCGATGGTAGGCCGAACTTGGCCTTACTCCCACACGTGGCGTCGCAGGGAGGCTTGACGTCTGTCACTCTATTGGAGGGTAAGAAACTGGACTAAAAAGGAAGTCCTACTTTAGTAGCGCAGTATATATACGCACTATGAACAAATAGTACCGTTAGTGGTGCGGTAGCCAGATTCCTACGCGGAACTAGGACTTGTTCGTACATGTTGAGCGGTACGTTTGAACTGGGTCTGGGGGGTATGGCAGCCTGGCACCAAGGTCTCGACCAATAGTAGAATGGAGACTATTATGGGATGTTCAGTAGGCTAGAATGGATATTCAATGCATATTGTACAAGGAATATACAAGGGATATCAAGGAATATTAGAGAATATACAAATACAATTAAATATATATATAATAAATATATATATTCGGTTTAATCTGGCCCTTCACAACAGTGTTTATTATTAAGAGTCAGATAGTCCTAATAGTGTTTATTATTAAGAGTCAGACAGTCCTAATAGTGTTTATTATTAAGAGTCAGATAGTCCTAACAGTGTTTATTATTAAGAGTCAGATAGTCCTAATAGTGTTTATTATTAAGAGTCAGATAGTCCTAACAGTGTTTATTATTAAGAGTCAGATAGTCCTAACAGTGTTTATTATTAAGAGTCAGATAGTCCTAACAGTGTTTATTATTAAGAGTCAGATAGTCCTACTGTAACAGTGTTTATTATTAACACTTTCCGTGCCACTCACGAGATTTCTCTGATTTTTTTTTTTTTTGCGATCTGAAAAATTATTGCATCACCCGAGCCTACCCGAGTATAGCCGAGGGGCGCCGGCGATCACTGTGGAAAAAAGCGCCCCCTGTCGTCTCCCAGATGACATAAGTGATTTTGGAATGGACTCAATGAAAATGAATGGGGAAAAAAATCCAGTACTCCACATTTTCCAGTTCACTGATCCAGCCGGGGTTACCACAGTTCATTCTGGAACCTCAGATCCCCGCGGATCATGGAGTTCTACTGTATCGCGTTGGATCCATACACGTATCGATTTTTTCGAATGGTGATCAGGAATTGGAATATACCAGTTGGATACCATCTGATGTCAGGTAAGGACTCTATGTTATCAGTGTTAGGATAATCAGAGTAAGTTTGATGAAGTTATAAGCTGTTTTGTGAAATGTCTTCTTTCGGTTTCACTGTAAAAGTCTGTGAGGAAATCAACGGAGCGATTATCCGCGCGCGGCCGTAATGTGCTTGCGTGCACGTATAATATTGATCATCTAGCGTTTATTTGAAAACGATTCATAAAAAGGCCGACGAATATCAACGTTGTGGAATATTACACTAAAAGACGATTTTCATAGAATGCTCCAGAATGAGCTGTTTTTTATATCAAAACAGGGGCTTTTCTAAATGCTCTAAAACGGAAACGACGCGATAAAAAAACAATCTGCCTTCACAGCACTGACTGGAAAATAGTCTTTGATAATGCGATGGGCAGATTAGACACATAGCCATAATTTAAAACATAGATTAGGCGATATTAACGTTAACATTGGCGCCGATGGTGGCATTCAGCCGGTAAAACGGAAAACCAGGCGTGGCGCTCAAAGTGTTAAGAGTCAGATAGTCCTAACAGTGTTTATTATTAAGAGTCAGATAGTCCTAACAGTGTTTATTATTAAGAGTCAGATAGTCCTAACAGTGTTTATTATTAAGAGTCAGATAGTCCTAACAGTGTTTATTATTAAGAGTCAGATAGTCCTAACAGTGTTTATTATTAAGAGTCAGATAGTCCTAACAGTGTTTATTATTAACACTTGCCGACGATGACTATTCTCGTTTTATCAGACCCCCCGTTGAGTGCCGACGACGAGAAATGTAGTTTGATTTTTTTATTAGCGATCTGAATTCATATTTCATCAACAGAGTCTCCCGTTGGTACAGCAGCCCCTCCAGGAGCTCAGATGGGAAAAAAGCGCCCCCTATCGTCTATCCCTGTGTAACTGCAGGTTAGTCGGTTAGACTGGGAGATCCCTGTGGGATCTGTAGAGGTGGAGCCAACTGGCTCCATTATGCTGGCGATGGATCTGATGATGAGGGATCTGATCGCGAGACAGAAAGCAGCCTGGAATATATATTTACAGCAGCCAATAATCAATCAATAAACACGATCGATATTTGGAATGGCGATCAGGAATTGGAATAATATTTTTGGAGAACATCTGATCTAAGGTAAGGAGTCTATGTTACCAGTCTTGGGGTAATCGGAGCTGTATTCACTGAGATAACAGCGTGTGTGTATGTGTGTGTGTGATCTTGAGGAAACAAGAGAATCGATTTTTCAGCCCGCTTCTATAGCGTGCATACCGGTAAGTACACATACTATCGATAATCTAGCGTTTATTTGAAAATGATTCATAAATAGGCCGACAAATGACAACGTGTCTAGTGTATTCGAGAATATTCCAATAAATGCCGTTTATGGGGGAATCTTTAAATTTTCCGAAAATCTTCGAGAGAACGATAGCTTTTCGAAATGCTATAAAAAGGATATGAACCGATTAAAAAACAATCCGCTTCGACAATGTTGACTGGAAATGGGTCATTGATAATGCGACGGGCAGATTAGACACATAGCCATAATTTAAAACATAGATTAGGCGATATTAACGTTAACATTGAAGTGGTTGCTGGGCATTCAAGGGGGTAAACAGGAAAATACGGCCGGCTCTGAAAGTGTTAAGAGTCAGATAGTCCTAACAGTGTTTATTATTAAGAGTCGGCTAACAGTCTTTATTATTAAGAGTCAGATAGTCCTAACAGTCTTTATTATTAAGAGTCAGATAGTCCTAACAGTGTTTATTATTAAGAGTCAGATAGTTCTAACAGTGTTTATTATTAAGAGTCGGCTAACAGTCTTTATTATTAAGAGTCAGATAGTCCTAACAGTGTTTATTATTAAGAGTCAGATAGTCCTAACAGTGTTTATTATTAAGAGTCAGATACTACATACTGTTAGGACTATCTGACTCTTAATAATAAACACTGTTAGGACTAAGAGTCAGATAGTACATCTCCACATATGTCTGTACATACCGGCATATAATCATTTTTACATAGCTGTAGATAGTATAATATATCTATATCTGTACATATCCCTTACCTACTCTTACTAGTTACGCTGCTGGCCAGTATGACTTACTACCATAGTGTCTTTATACCTGTATCACTGTACATATTAATACTACAATGCTGTGCATACATCTGATTAGCACTATCACTCAGTAGTACTAATTTATACCCAGCTTAAATCACCTGTACATTGTATATTGCTATGGCACTTTACTGTTACATTCAAACTCTGGGTGGATGCCAGACTTATTTTAATTGTACTGTACTTGTGCTGCATGATGACAATACATCTGAATCTAATCTAATAAAACAATGGTTGAATGTGCTCCTGACGTCAAAGAAGGTTCATCCAAGGATGCGGAATCCTGTCTGTCGTCGTATCTTACGGTGCGGTTAGGCTCCCGGTGAGTCATGTACTCTCTCGTCTGTTCCTCTCATCTACAGTGTTTTACATATATATATATATATATCAGTATGTCAATGTCTCTTTCCCCCCTTTGGTTTCTCTCCTATTTAAACGCTCGACACTCGCCTGCATAACTACCATGTCACCTGCCATATCGTTTCTTCTAGAGTGGGCTTCTTATATATATATATTTCCCACAGAAACACACAACAATGCGTAATTGATGGCGGATGAGCTGTTTGCCAACCTGTCTGGGGGTGTGGAGATTCCTATTAAACACTTTCTGTAAAAACAGTTCATTAAATCCTCTCCAGTTTGCATTTAAATCAATCTGCTCGGCCATTAGAGAGCGACGCGCTCAAAGAAAGGGAAAACGTCTGCGCCTAATTGGAGCTGCCGGTTAATCTAAACGGAGGCCCTGGCAAACGGTGCGCGGGCCAGAGTGCTTTCTTAATTACCACACGGGAACACAGGAAGAGACGCGTGGAACAACATGCCATTGTTTCTCCTCCGGTGTATTATTTAGCGTCCTGTAATGTATACATCACAATGGAACAAAATCAATCTTCTAGATCCACCACCGATGCCAAATGTGCCGGCCGTCCGTTTCTATTTGATGAGCTTAACGATTCCCGTCCACACAATTTTTTTTATTTTACTGTATTATTTAATAACAATTGCCTACTCTAACTAGTTACACTGCCAGCCAGTATGACTTACTACTTACTTACTATAGTGTCTTTATACCTGTATCACTGTACATATTAATTAGGGGTGGGAATCGTCCAAGAAATCTCGCGATACGATACTATCGCGATAATTGAGCACGTTTCCTGGTAAACAGCTTTTTTCTCCACGTGGTAAATACACAGGAACGTTTTGAAGTGCACTAATATACAATGTATTGGTGATTAAACTGGGTATAACATATATAAATTAGTACTACTGAGTAATAGTGCACTGCTAAGTGCGAATCAGATGTATGTACAGAGTTGTATTAATATTAGGGGTGGGGGAAAAATCGATACGTAGTAGTATCGCGATACTTTGCGTATCGCGATACTCGATATATCGTGAATATTGCGATATATATATATATATTTTTTTTTATCAATTTTTTTTTTAACTGCAAAGTAAAACTGTCAACATGTTTTATCTAATAAAATAAAGTTCAGTCTGTTCATCTCACTTCAATCATTTGTATTGCAGAACATGGTATTTTCTCAAGCAGACAGATGTAAACTGTGTTGCATGTACCTGACAAACTGAACTGTTTGTATTACAGTCATATTCCAACTTAACTGAATGCACATGTGTGTGTGGACTACTGTACTATTACAGGTATTGAAATTAACAATGCAACTTTCCTTATACAAAAAAAAAATATATATATATATATATATTTATTTTTTATGAATAATTAAATATTGATACTTGGCGTCCTTGTATCGATACAGTATCGCCACGCAAAGTATCGCGATACTACTACGTATCGATTTTTCCCCCACCCCTAATATTAATACAACTCTGTACATACATCTGATTCGCACTTAGCAGTGCACTATTACTCAGTAGTACTAATTTATATATTTTATACCCAGTTTAATCACCTATACATTGTATATTAGTGCACTTCAAAACGTTCCTGTGTATTTACCACGTGGAGAAAAAAGCTGTTTACCAGGAAACGTGCTTTCATTGAGTGAAGTGGATATCATCAGGGCTTTTCAGGTGATGCGTGAAATCACTGCGCCCAGGCAGCAGTGGTTCGGCAAGATTTTTTACATCTGCCTAGAAAACGAAAATGTCTAATTTACATTTTTTATTTCTCCACGTGGTAAATACACAGTTCACCACATGTTTACAGGAAAGTTTTGGAGTTGTATTTGGAGTGTAGGCCTACAGTATTCCGTGACTGGAACTAGGCTTACTGGACTAACCTACAGTACTTACAGTGAATGGCGCTAAGCTAGGCTAACGGTGCAGGTCTTCCTACTTCTACTGCATGCACAGAGAAGAAAAGGGTATGTATCTGCTTGTCTAACTCCGGGGGAGATGGCAAATAAGCAAATTTCCCCAAAAGTCATTGTGTTCCTTTAACTTTCTCTTTTTCCACCTAAATAGTTTGCCAAAAATTTATTTTATCCAAACACTTCTTAGCCTACAAAATACGTAGCAGAGTGGTGAGTCTGTCTGTCTGTCTGTCTGTCTGTCTGTCTGTCTGTCTGTCTGTCTGTCTGTCTGTCTGTCTGTCTGTCTTAAGGTATGTTGGTCTGTATATTTGTGTTTGTCTCTCTATTTCTCTGGCTGTGTGTCTTTATATCTATCTATCTATGTATGTATCTATCTGTCTGCCTGTCTGTCTTTGTCCTCCAGTACACCTTAAGGTATGTCTGTCTGTATATTTGTGTGTGTCTCTCTATTTCTCTGGCTGTGTGTCTTTATATCTATCTATCTATGTATGTATCTATCTGTATGCCTGTCTGTCTTTGTCCTCCAGCCCACCTTAAGGTATGTCTGTGTGTCTTTCTATCTGTATTTCTATCTGCCTGTCTGAGTTTGTCCTTCAGTGCACCTTAAGCTCTGTCTGTCTGTCGGTCGGTCGGTCGGTCGGTCGGTCCGACTAGCGGTCCGGCTCGCGGCTCCTCCCATCTCGTTAAGTAAATGTCCCTCTCCTCCCTGGCCGCGAGTGAGGGAGAGAGGGTCTGAGAGTGCCAACATGCCACCCGCCCGCACGCTGGCACGTACATGCCAACAGCTCCGCGTGTCCCCTCTTCTGTTGCCATGGTAACTATTGCAGCCGCCGAGAGAAGGAGGGTGTCGGAGGGAGAGGTGGGTCGGTGGGGGGAGGAGAGGGAGGGAGGGAGGGAAGAGTTGTTCACCGTCTTCCAACTAATGACTTGTCAAAGCAAACAGACGCAAAAGCCTGTACCCTACCTCAATGTGGTGTGCGTGTGTCTGTGTAGGTGTGTGTGTGTGTGTGTGTGTGTGTGTGTGTGTGTGTGTGTGTGTGTGTGTGTGTGTGTGTGTGTGTGTGTGTGTGTGTGTGTGTGTGTGTGTGTGTGTGTGTGTGTGTGTGTGTAGCCCCCTGTGTTATATCCTGACAGTAGGAGTCTTAATTAGAAAACCATGAGAAAACCTCACATTACAGAAGCCTTCCATGGCTTCATACACTGATTACTCATAATTGAATCGCCTTCTCATCCTATCACATTATTCTCCTATTCCTCCATCTCTCTACCGTGTTCTCCGATGAGAAGACGAGTCCGTTATGAGCCCTGGCTGGTAGGCTACTGCAGCAGCCTAATTCAGGGTTCCACCCATATGATTACATTCAAATGTATTGGCACAAGTACAGCACAACGAAAATAAGTTTATCATCCAACCAGAGTGCAAATGTAACAGTAAAGTGCAATAGTAATATACAATGTACAGGTGATTAAACTGAATGTAAAATATATAAATTAAAATGTGTACTACTGAGTAATAGTGCTAATCAGATGCATGTACAAAGTTGTAATATTAATATGGACAGTGATACAGGTATAAGGACACTATGGTAGTAAGTCATACTGGCCAGCAGCGTAACTAGTAAGCGTAGGTAAGGCATATGTACAGATATAGATATAGTATATATCTACAGATATGTAAAAAGGATTATATGCAGGTTTGTACCGACAGATATATATATATATATATATATATATATATTAAGGCTGTCAAATATATCGCGTTAATATCGCGTTAACTCCCGATTATATTAATGCCACTAATTTTTTTAACTCACGATTAACTAATTTTTTTTTTTTTTTTACTAGACTTCACTCAGGTGTATTATTGATGCTCTCATTGATACTATGTTTGTTTCTGAAGTGTGTGTGTGTGTGTGTGTGTGTGTGTGTGTGTGTGTGTGTGTGTGTGTGTGTGTGTGTGTGTGAGATATAGAGAGAGAGGGGGGTGAGAGAGATGAGGAAGGGGCAAAAGAGAAAAAGAGCTGGGAGAGTGTGTGTGTGAGGGAGAGAGGGGGGTGTGTGATTAATCAGCCCTTGTGTGTGTGAATGTAACAAGTTCCTAACGTTTTCTTTCCCCTATTATTTCATGCACACTTTATTCATTGTTTTAAATTATTATTTTATTTTAAGTTATTTTGTGCATCACTCTGTTTTGAATTTGATGCAAATTTGCAATGCATGAGGGTCATCCTTTTGTGTTAAATGGCTGCACAAAGCAAGCATTTGTTGACTCGCATGTTGATAAGAGTATTACAACTTGGAACTTGAAAAAGATCTGTTTAACACTTTGGTTGCCTAAGGTTAAATTAATGATATACCATAGATTGCCAGCGCTATTTGTCTATGGAGAAAGTCCCCTTCTTTGCAGGGCTATAACGTTTTAAATTCTATTGCTACATTGCCATTATTAGGGCCCATTCAAAGTCCTATATGTATTGTTCATTGTGTAGCAACGTTAAACTTTTTCATTCACATATTCATAGTAAAGTATGGTCTAATGTATAAGTATGTTTTCATCTCTTTCTGCAGCTTTCTCCAGAACGTGATATATAGCCCCAAATGCATTATATTGATGATGAAATACAGTTTGATGGCAATCAGCGCGATATAAAAAATTCCAACTAGACGTACTTCTAGAAGTTACTACACGTCATCTGATGTTGACCGGATGGGCGAGGGGGCGTTTATAATTCCGTGGGCAGCGTTATACCAACCATCTAATGTGGGTCAAATGTTGATAATATCAGTTATTATCGAAGACGGTAACGTTACACGCTGAAACTCACCCCAGTCTCCGCGCGCCGTTGGGCGATCATCGTCGAGTAGAAATTTTATCATTATGGGATATATTATTACCCGGTCCATCTCCAGCTTGTATAATGGTATATACGTCCAAATCATGTTGTTTATCGAGTTATTGGCAATTGATCGCTATGTAGAGTGACGAGCTAGAGTCACGGGACGCCTGTACGTTAATGCCAAGCAAGCAGTGCAAAAATGCTTCCGCATTCGTCACCGCACGCTAGTGCGGTAAAGCGCCCTTCTTTTCAGACAAATGCTACCGTGCGTGCACCGGCGGCGGCGTGCTCGCTCAGGTGCGTGCGTGCGCCGGCGTGCTCGCGCGAGGTGCCCGCGCATGCGCATGAGATCCCGCCTTGGTTGGAGCTCAATATATATAAGTCACCGCCTCTTATTCACTATCTGGCACTAGCTCAATTGGCAAGGACACATGGCTGTGGATCCTATGGCTTGTTTGCTGGCGAGTTCGAATCCCATCGAAAATATTTTTTAACGTGATTTTTTTTTAACGTGTATTCTTTCGCCGGTTAAGGTTAGGCATTGTTTCGGAGTTGGTTAAGGTTAGAACGGTTAAGTTTAGGCGCTGTTAAGGAGCTGGTTAAGGTTAGAGTTTGTCAAAGAGAATGGCAATATAATTTCTATGGTTAAGGTTAGGCATTGTTTCGGAGTTGGTTAAGGTTAGAACGGTTAAGTTTAGGCGTTGTTAAGGAGCTGGTTAAGGTTAGAGTTTGTCAAAGAGAATGGCAATAGACAGCCTATTTCCGCGCGACCTGGGCGCTGGGCGGCGGAAAATGAAAGGCGCATTACTGCATGCGACTACGGTAAGTTTTTGCACTGCTTGCTTGGCATAAAGCTACACGCTCACGGGACATGTACCGAGTGGCCGGAAGCAATACGGACGTCTAGCAAAACCTCTAGTGCGCTTCCTGTTAAGCGCTTGCGCCGATCGGCCACCAGATGGCGCTCCTGAACCGCCAGAGAGCTCAGTGGGTCCTGCTGGTGAATCTCAGGCCAGCGGAGGGACATTATGAATCCGATCGCAGATTTTTGAAATATTGATATAAAGACGACGTACAGCGTCCCCCGGCAACTTTAGCATGGCCAGCAAAGACGTCTAAAGACGCCCCCTGGCAGTTAAAGTGTTAAGGTATAAAAAAAAATTTAAAATAAAAATGCGATTAATTTGCGATTAATCGCGAGTTAACTATGGACAATCATGCGATTAATCGAGTTAAATATTTTAATCGTTTGACAGCACTAATATATATATATATATATATATATATATATATACGGTATATACACGGTATATACAGCATTACTGCACATGCTATCATACAGAGTTATATGGGTTATATACAGGTGTATACGTAGGTATATAGAAGGATTATATGCAGGTATATTCAGCTATCCTACAGAATTATGTGGGTATACTATAGTATGAGGTAGGTAGTTATGATTATTATGTTTACTATGATTACAGTGTAGGGCAGCTGTAGACAGTCAGCCTTTAGGTATCACATAATGATAATGTGATCATGTGACTGTAATAACATGTGATTGTACTTTTGAAAAGTAATACAGACAGCTTTTGCACAGACACCACGGTGAAACAATTGGACAACCGGTGCCGACACTATTCTTGCCACGATATGATTTGGCCGATAGAAGGAGCACGTTCAGTGTTAGACCAAGACTCCCAAAATGCAACATCGAGTGTCACAGGAAGTCCTTCATTCCAACAGCCATCATGGTAAATGGTAAATGGCTGCTTTTTTATATAGCGCTTTTATCCAAAGCGCTTTACAATTTGTTACTCACATTTTACCCATTCACTCACACATTCACACACCGACGGCGGAGGCAACCATGCAAGGTGCCAACCTGCTCATCAGGAACAATTAGGGGTTAAGTGTCTTGCTCAAGGACACATCGACACGCTGCCCGGGAGGAGCGGGAATCGAACCGGGAACCTCTGGATTGCCAGACGACTGCTCTACCTCCCGAGCCACTGTCGCCCCTTCAGACTATATAACGCCTCACTGAGTAGCAGTACAAACTTCCTGGACTTTCAACTTTTTACATTGACATTTAAAAAACATTTCACTGTACATTTTAGGCTGTATGTTTTATAATGTATATCCCGACTGTATTTGTATTCTTATTTGTGATTGTTGACCACCTAAATGTTTATTGCAAGTGATCTGTGGTGCTGAATTTCTCTCGGGATCAATAAAGTACTTCTATTATATTCTATACGATTTGAGTCGGTGGCGTACGTGACAAGTCACAGACATGCGATGATGTCACACCAGTTATCTCGAGTCACAAACACTTGATGATGTCACAACAGTTATATAGAGTCACAAACACATGCACCCAGGCTGCATGTTCTGTCCTCCTGTTTCACAGAATACACAATTATGTCCATAATGAACATCTCCAGCAGAGTGTGGCGTGAACATCCTGGCATTTCACTCCTTGTGACTGAGCAACCATACTGACATCCATCTGCATGCTATAATTTACTGTGCTGAGTGCACGCACGCATGTGCTGATTATAATGTCCCAGGATTGTTTTTCCAAAAGGTAATTTTTTCAGAAATACCTGTTTGTTGTGTGATGTATTGAAATTTGAATTCATATACTGTATGATAAAAAAGCTGGATGATATACTGGAAAACCCATCCCACCCCCTCTATGAGGAGCTAGCCAGGATGAGAAGCACGTTCAGCCGTAGATTTATCCCCCCCCCCCCCCCCCACCTATCCTACCTGTACCCCCCCAAGGGGATTAATAAAGGAACACTTGACAAACATTGCATCTACTGAATTGGATCTACTGATTGCCTTTTGAATTGTTGCATCGATCCGAACCCATGTATGTTTTACACCACGCTTGATAGGGAGCCACACACGGCTGGCACCGATCAGCTCAAAACGGCAGCTCGATCTCTGTCCGTCAGAGGAGTGAAACACCGTTTATGCACTCGGTGTGATAATGAGGAATACCCTCGGTGGGAAGCAGCAGTTGCGATTGGAGGATCGAGAAAAGATCGGTCAATTGGTGTGACGTGAACACTAGGCCAATCCCGGACTCAAGATAGATACGGTTTTACATCAACAAACCTGTAAACATGTGTTATATACTCATACTGGCCAATCACGTCTCGCTCTTCGCCATTGAGATATACCTCATCTCCAGTACCTACTGTACTTCATTAACGAAACAAAGTACCCCTATAAGGCGCCAGGCATGGTCATACTCGCCCTTCCTCTTCTTTCGTTTTCCATCATGGACGTGCTTTGCATCCCATGTAACTAGTGTCGGGTCTGTCCTGATTTTTTCCTCGTCTTTTGACAGCAGTTCGAGGGACGTCGCGCGATGTTTAGCTATCGGGCTAACTCGCGCTCAGGTAGGCTCTGTGCCATCAGGCATTGCTGCTGGTGTTAGTAATACTGCTGGTTGTCCTTTGAGACAACCGAGTTATGTATTGGCGCAAGGGGCAGGATATCTGGGTAAACGTTACTCTGAGTTGGACGTTTTCCCAGCTATCCTGGAGCGCGCTGCTAATGCTAATGCTGTAATGCTGGGTCACTGTTCTACTGTTCCCCTACAAGTGGTGTAATGCTTTTATACAACTGGCACATTCATCCAACCTTATTGCTATACAATAAACACACATTAATTAAAGACTTATTGAAAAAACCATCCGCCAGAAAAAGTAGTTCCCACAACAAAAAAAGAGAAGTTGCCTCCATGTGGAAGCAGCTCAGAAGTGCATCCAACTGTTCTCAGTAGGACATCCAACAAACTAACACATCCAACTGTCTTTCAACTAGGCATCCAACAAACTAAGACATCCAACTGTCTTTCACCTAGGGCAAGGGCAAGGCTAAGAGAATCATTAAAGACTCCAGTCACCCGAACAACTGCCTCTTTGAACTGCTGCGGTCAGGCAAGCAATACCGGAGTCTCAAGGCGAGCACAGAAAGACTCAGAAGAAGCTTCTATCCCCAGGCCATCAGGCTGCTAAACGAACAATGAATGAACACTACACAACAACAACCACCAAACGCACATAGCACACACATCCACACGCACACACTCACTTTAAACAAACACACTGTAGCACCCACTCCACACATTTTATAGCACACACCCACTTTAAACAAACACACTGTAGCACCCACTCCCCACACTTTATATTTATTGATGAAGGATTGCACTACAACTCGTACACCTTACTGTAAATTGTACCTAAATTGTACCTCATCCCATTTCTGCTTTGCACTAGATAGTACTGTACATTAGTACACTGCATAGTATTGTATATTATATGGTAACTCAGAACATTGTACATATGTCTATACCGAACACTGTGACCTCATTTTTCTTCTTCTAAATTACATGCTATACTATGTTATTTGATACTATCTTGTCTAGCACAGTCTCTGGAGCGTAACAGTAAGAAGCATTTTGTATGAAAGTATTCTGTACTTCTGTATGACAACTATTAAAGAAACTTGAAACTTAACACATCCAACTTTTCTTTAGTTTTTAACCTACTTTCTATAGAACTTCATTCTTAGATGCTTCTATAGAAAGTAGGTAAAACTAATTAAAAAGTTTTCTTTGTCCTATAAGAAAAAAAAGTTTTATTTGCCCTATAAGAGTTTTTTTATTTTTATTTTTTTTAACCTACTTTCTATAGAAGCAGCTGGGAGGTGCGCTGTTTTAAGTGAGCGTGGGTTATTGAATTGATTGATTGCTAATTGTATTACTGTCCGCCTTGTTTCCAACTGGTTAAGTTTAGGCCCTCTTTCGAAGTTGGTTAAGGTTAGAGTTTGGAACCAGGGCTGGTGGTCTATCGCCCTTCTCTAAAGACAAACTCTAACCTTAACCAACTTCGAAAGAGGGCCTAAACTTAACCAGTTGGAAACCAGGCGGACAGTAATCCAATTAGCAATCAATCAATCAATCAATCAATTCAATAGTCCATGTTCACTTAACACTTTAAGGACCAGACACAAGTATATAAGTGTTTCGATTCCATGTGTTGTGGACCAGAGCCACGTATATACTTGTGGCAAGTTGTTATAGTTTTATTCCATATTTATAACAATATTAACGTCCGCTATCGAGATCCATGACTTACCCACATATTTAATTTTCGAAACATGCACTACCGGCCAGATCCGCTTAGGGGCGCCATCGCACCACTGCAGTATCATTGAGGGGATTTTTAAAAAAAAACGTCTTTTACAGTCCTGTGGGCGGATCATATGAGCCTCGATTCCAAACGAAGACCATCCATCTTTGATCCAGTTACCGAACGTATTTTTCAGCCTGGAATAATGGGATTTATGAGTAGCCAATGTACATATCGATCTACCAGAATCCGATGACCAATGAAGAAATGCTGCCGGCGATCACATGGCCTGACGGTAGGACACTATTCCCCCAAATTACAGCTGGATTGGACATTGTTTTAAAACCTAACGTGATCGATCAGTGAACATGGCTGATTGAACGCACACTATATTGCTAATCAATAATACTAATCAGCGTTTCCCGCCGCCCCCATTTCATCCATAGATGCTCTGTAATAGTCCGGATGCTACGCAGTTTGTTTTATTGCATTCGTATATATACAGCAGAAATGGCGTTTGATATAACGGCGCCAACGTTTAGCCTAGTATCTAGCTTCCTGCAGAAAAGCCTAGACAAAAAGCGCGATAAACCTTATATTCACGACGCTATAAAATGACAACCAACCGATGGATTTTTATTTTCTTTAAGCTATTATGAAGGCACGGTTTATGCACTCAAGTGACGATGAGAATGGACAGATAGCAATACTATAAATGATATATATATATCTCTTAGAAAGTGCATAGGTTTGTAAACTGAGAGCAGCCTGACTGTCTACAGCCTCGTACAGAAGGACTGAGAGCAGCCTGACTGTCTACAGCCTCGTACAGACCAACTGAGAGCAGCCTGACTGTCTACAGCCTCGTACAGACCAACTGAGAGCAGCCTGACTGTCTACAGCCTCGTACAGACCACCTGAGAGCAGCCTGACTGTCTACAGCCTCGTACAGACCAACTGAGAGCAGCCTGTCTGTCTACAGACTCGTACAGACCACCTGAGAGCAGCCTGACTGTCTACAGCCTCGTACAGAAGGACTGAGAGCAGCCTGACTGTCTACAGCCTCGTACAGACCAACTGAGAGCAGCCTGACTGTCTACAGCCTCGTACAGACCACCTGAGAGCAGCCTGACTGTCTACAGCCTCGTACAGACCAACTGAGAGCAGCCTGTCTGTCTACAGACTCGTACAGACCACCTGAGAGCAGCCTGACTGTCTACAGCCTCGTACAGAAGGACTGAGAGCAGCCTGACTGTCTACAGCCTCGTACAGACCAACTGAGAGCAGCCTGACTGTCTACAGCCTCGTACAGAAGGACTGAGAGCAGCCTGACTGTCTACAGCCTCGTACAGAAGGACTGAGAGCAGCCTGACTGTCTACAGCCTCGTACAGACCAACTGAGAGCAGCCTGACTGTCTACAGCCTCGTACAGACCAACTGAGAGCAGCCTGACTGTCTACAGCCTCGTACAGACCAACTGAGAGCAGCCTGACTGTCTACAGCCTCGTACAGACCAACTGAGAGCAGCCTGACTGTCTACAGCCTCGTACAGACCAACTGAGAGCAGCCTGACTGTCTACAGCCTCGTACAGACCAACTGAGAGCAGCCTGACTGTCTACAGCCTCGTACAGACAGACCAACTGAGAGCAGCCTGACTGTCTACAGCCTCGTACAGACCAACTGAGAGCAGCCTGACTGTCTACAGCCTCGTACAGACCAACTGAGAGCAGCCTGACTGTCTACAGCCTCGTACAGACCAGCTGAGAGCAGCCTGACTGTCTACAGCCTCGTACAGACCAACTGAGAGCAGCCTGACTGTCTACAGCCTCGTACAGACCACCTGAGAGCAGCCTGACTGTCTACAGCCTCGTACAGACCAACTGAGAGCAGCCTGACTGTCTACGTCAGGGGTCAGCAACCTTTTTGACATGGAGTGCCTGTTTGAAATATAGTTGTAACTAGTGTGTCTCAACAATATCCCATGCATCGTAATTTTTTTCCCTCATAATCAGGTATTTTTTATGATCATTTTTACATTATTACATCATTATTGTTATTGTTATTATTAACAATATTATTATGATGGTTGTATCAACCCTAAATCTGAGTTGGGGGGGGGGGGGGGGGGGGGGGATGCAATGCAGACAAACAGCTGCATACAGTGCGACAATTTCACTCGCATTTGCCCATTCATTTTTGGACACATCACACACCATCGGTGTGTGTACTGTACGTGTGCTGTCATAGCTCCACCTACAGGCCTAATGGAGAACACCAGGATGTGAATGGAGGGTGAATGTGAGGTATATCGTGTAAATAAGTTTTGATTGATCGCAAGACTACACTGTACCAGAACTTAAAAATATTGAGTTAAGTTACTGTGTGTAACTGAGGGGTACAATTCCCTGACTGTATTAATAAGTATGGTATCATTAAACCACTACTGTCTTATGTACATTACTACTGGCCATACAGTACACAGGTATATGATATGAACACCTCCACAATGATACGGTTCCACACAAATATTGGTTATAATAATATTTATTAGCAGCAATGATAGTATATAACAATACTTTACGTAGGGTCGCGCTTATAAGGCGAAAGAATGTGCGTGAGTAAATCAATAACGTAAGTCCATTAGAATAGTACGCAGGAGATAATAAATACCACCTGTATCTTAGGAATTATATCTATGGTACACTAGTAGGGCAGCGGGAGATACTAGTAGGGTCCCTCCGGTTGTAGGCCAGCAGGGGGAGGAAATGTTCGAATGCAAACTCTGGATCAACGGGGAATCAATAAGCTCCAGCTACGGGAGTCGGTACATTACTCCCTTGATCGGCAGACGAAAGCAGCAGCTGTAATCCAAGTATGCGTGCAGCATAGGTGAAAGCCGGCCAGCCTCTCCGAGAGGCGGGCTCGAGTGATGTTCCTCACGGGTAAATCCCACACAGTAGTGGGGTGTAGACGATTCTCCTCCGCTCCAACATCCACAGGACCAAAGCAATAATCCAGCTGGAAAGGGCTCTGCATTCACCGGTGTAGATTCTCCGGTGCGCGGTACTTCACATTAACTAGGTCGAACTTGACGTTATTCTACTAAGCTCTGACACCTTTACTGTCCTATTCGCACGCGGTTATAAGTGCTCTATTTAGACGCACGGTTGCTCACTTCACTTGGTCGTGATGAAGGCTTTACGTTTGAGGGTAACACGTTTCTAGGTTAACTAACTTTGGGTAACTAACTGCTGTATTCACCTGCGCCGTATTTATACGTTGGGTGAACAATCTAGTACCAGCCTTATTCCTGTCTCGTATTCTTGCGCAGAACCGGGCATGTTGAGACAAGCCTTGGCGGTGACTTTGAACCAGACCTTGGGGGTATGGCAGTGGCGCCTAGTGGATCGCTATCCAATAAGAGAACGAAATATTATGGTCTGTACTAGGTAAAAGGGATATTCCGTGTATATGTACAAAGAATACACAAGGGATATCAGACGATATACAAATATTATGCAATATATATCAAGTAGTAAATATATATATTCGGTTTAATCTGATCCTTCGTAACACTGTGCATTACGGTTTTCAGTTTTCAATCCATAATAAGTTAACAGAAAAATAAGTACACAACCACATTATTTCAACCTAATAAAACTATGTTTATTGTCATTGTTTTAAGAACACAAGTTGACTTGGTAATACTCACATTTTGAGTAAAAAAAAATGGCTTTTAACATGTGCAATGTTCAATGAAATAGAAAAATAAATAATTAAATGTGTTGATTAATCCCACTGGTCACAATGGTGACCGTAATAATGTTTTTGTTATAAGGCTCTGCAAATGTTACTGAATGATGTAGCAATGTATTTCCAGCTAAATTGAAATAATAAACAAATAAATGGTCTCAATTAAATATGTGGTAGTAAAAAGAACCTGTGGGAGGATTTCAACAAGATAAATGCGACAACAGTGCAAAATATTTCACTATAATATTAAAAAAAAAAAAAAAAAAAAAAAAGACCCCTGTGCCTATGCAAATGCCCCCGCGTGCCTAGGGTTGCCTACCCCTGGTCTACAGCCTCGTGCAGACCAACAGAGCAGCCTGACTGTCTACAGCCTCGTGCTACAGACCAACAGAGCAGCCTGACTGTCTACAGCCTCGTACAGAAGGACTGAGAGCAGCCTGACTGTCTACAGCCTCGTGCTACAGACCAACTGAGAGCAGCCCGACTGTCTACAGCCTCGTACAGACAGACCAACTGAGAGCAGCCTGACTGTCTACAGCCTCGTACAGACCAACTGAGAGCAGCCTGACTGTCTACAGCCTCGTACAGAAGGACTGAGAGCAGCCTGACTGTCTACAGCCTCGTGCTACAGACCAACTGAGAGCAGCCCGACTGTCTACAGCCTCGTACAGACAGACCAACTGAGAGCAGCCTGACTGTCTACAGCCTCGTACAGACCAACTGAGAGCAGCCTGACTGTCTACAGCCTCGTACAGACCAACTGAGAGCAGCCTGACTGTCTACAGCCTCGTACAGACCGACTGAGAGCAGCCTGACTGTCTACAGCCTCGTACAGAAGGACTGAGAGCAGCCTGACTGTCTACAGCCTCGTACAGAAGGACTGAGAGCAGCCTGACTGTCTACAGACCAACTGAGAGCAGCCTGACTGTCTACAGACCAACTGAGAGCAGCCTGACTGTAATGGAAACTGCTCTGCCCTCAACCGCGAGGATTATCAATGACCCCAGCCGTCCCAACCACAAACTGTTTCAGCTGTTCATTACTACTACTATTGTCATTACTTTTGACTGGGGACCCCTTGGAACTCGCTTAAGGACCCCTGGGGGTCCCCCGGGCCCCACTTTGAAAAACCAAAAGTTCCCCTAACTTCAGCTCTTAGGAGAACTAGGTGTCTGATGAGAGAAATTACCGCCCAGAGACATGAATGAGTCGTATTTCAGTCTCATTTCAGTTCAGTCCCCCAGCATTTTTTTTCCTTTTCGCCCCCTCTCGCTCTCTCCTTTTCTCTTCGTTTCCTCCTCTCTCTCTATTTTGCTCTCTCCTCTCTATCTCCCCCCGTATACCCCTCTCTCTTTCTCTAAATAAATTAGTCCACACACAAGTCTGTGGTTTTTAATAGGAGCAGAGATTTCCCTACAGGGCCTGATCACCCAGGGCCAGTGTCGGGGTCAGACTAGCAGTCCTTTACACTCCGCTGCGTCCGTCCAGACAGCGGGCCGCTTGGGAGTTGAGGAGAGACCGGTTCTGTGCCAATCTGAGAGGGCTGCTTGTTCTAGAGGAGGAGGCTGTTACTCCCAACTTCCAACAGCAACGTGCAATAGTGTGTGAGTGTGTGAGTGTGTGAGTGTGTGTGTGTGTGTGTGTGTGTGTGTGTGTGTCTTTGGTTGTCAGGTTCATCATCCATCTGTGTGTGTAACTTTGGTTGCCATTGTCAATTTGGGCACGACTGTATCAGAATAACCCGCAATGTACAAGTGCACTGATAATATCTGTGTCCTTTAAACATTGTCTTTATGTGGACATAAATAAAGATTCTAAATGTGTGTGTGTGTGTGTGTGTACATGTGTATGTGTGTGGGTGTGCGTGTGCGTG
Organism: Notolepis coatsorum; assembly: GCF_963971535.1. Taxonomy (NCBI): domain Eukaryota; kingdom Metazoa; phylum Chordata; class Actinopteri; order Aulopiformes; family Paralepididae; genus Notolepis; species Notolepis coatsorum. The sequence continues at coordinate 132,125,221 of NC_140166.1, read as the reverse complement.
TCAGGAAGTACAGAGAGAGGAGCTTGAGGATACAGCAGACAAGCAAGGTTACAACGTGTGGCCTCGCTCTAGCCTTCATTAACTGTTCCCGCTCTCCACCAGCCTGTGCAGACAGGGGAGAATACACTGCGGAATCGTGAGAGAGAGAGAGAGAGAGAGAGAGAGAGAGAGAGAGAGAGAGAGAGAGAGAGAGAGAGAGAGAGAGAGAGAGAGAGAGAATGGAGAGATAAATGTAGAGGGAGAGAGACAAGGATGGAGAGAGAAATGGAGAGGGGGAGAGACAAGGATGGAGACAGACAGCCAGAGAGAGGGATGGAGAGAGAGACAGAGTGAAAGGGGGAGGGCAGACAGAAAGTGATGAAGAGAGTGTGAAAGTTAGATGGAGAAAAGACAGACAGACAGAAGGGAGAGGCAGACACAAAGAGACAGAGGAAAGAAAAAGAGAGATGAGTCAAAGAGAGCCCAGAGTTGTATGGAGCCTTGAATCTGACTAATCATTCTCTTTGTAAAAATATTTTTCATATTACCTGATACAAATTAAACTTTAATACACCTCCCCAGATTACCTCGGAGTTGGCCTCGTTTCACAGGAGAGACCCCCCCCCCCCCCCCCCCCTCTTCCCATTTCTGTATTTCTTAAGTCCCACAAGAGGCCCGTGCAGCTCCAGAGTCGACTCGTATGGATTTGGTAGATATACAGTACGTGTTCTCGCCAACCTTTTCAGCGCCATCTCTCCATCTATCAAGACTCTCGGTTCCTTATCCATCCAGCACGGAACCAACATGTAAACCTTCTCCCTCACAAAATAGGAAAAGGGTTCCACCCATATCTTCTACTATACTACATTTACCTACTGCTTTCGCCGTCTACAACTGCCCTACACTGTAAGCATAATAATCATAACTACCTACCTCATACTAGTCTACCAATATAACGCTGTATGATAGCATGTACAACAGTGGCGTTGTTAGCCCTGGGCTTCCGGGGCTTTAGCCCCGGATGTTTTTCTCCTAGCCCCGGACCAAAATTTTTTACAATTCAATTAAAAATTAAAAAAAAAAATTACAGATAGCAGCATCCCCATTGTCTGTGCTGAATGTTTGTTAGTGTTTGGTATTTTTTGTTGGTTTTTAGTATTTTTTGTTGGTTTTTAGTACTTTTAAACATCCAGTTTTAGTAAGAAGTAGTTTTCATTTGATCCTATGTAATTCTTTCATTCACAGATTTGTAGACTTATTTTTTTAGTGTCCTGAAAGGCGCCTTATAAATAAAATGCATTATTATTATTATCATCCAGGAGGGAAAATACACTTTGGATAGTAGGGACTGCATCTCTGCCTGTCCTGGTCAGGAAACACTTTGCAACTGTGATCTCCTCTGGCAGTAGTTGGATATTGTAATGTGTGGCGAGGGGTTGCAGCAATTCCACTGAGAGAAACTGGTCTGAGGCTGGATAACATGCATGTATGCCTCTCATAAATTGTTCTCCAACTCATGAGAACCTGCTCTCAAGCTCTTGCAGCATTCTGTCGAGGACTGGATAGAACAGTCTCTGTCTCAGCTGATCTCCTGAGCTGAGGTCTGACTCAACTACATACTCGTCCATCCTTTTCTGCTTCCTCCTTTGGCTGGTAGTATGTTCCTCAATCCCAAGGCCATTACATATGGCCTTTGTCCTGTCATACATGTCCACTGCCATCGCTGAGGTGCGATAACCTTTATGTGTGTCCTGCACTGTGCTTTTAAATAGTACAGATAATTGAAGATGTGCACATGGAGCCATCCATAACCATGTCCAGTGTCCACTGACAAAGACATGCTCATGATACTGTGATAAACTATAATAAGCTTTAATCAAACCTTGGTTCATTTCCTCTGATAGTCCGGTTGGTTTGGGGTGGTGTGAAAGCTCATTCACTCTTGCAAGTGAACCCTGCTGCGGTTCATTTGAGATGTGAATGCAAAGCGGACCAAAGGCAGGAAAAGACCCAAAAAGCTAATATTTCTTTTATGAGAAGACTGAGACATATGTATATAATGAAACACACAATACCGTTTTTTTTCGATTGCTTAAGCACAATTTTGAAAACAGGGCCCGGTGTTTCAAAACACTACACACAATTAGCACAACCACACACACAATTATCAGAACACCTCAGATCCTTAGCTAAATTAAACACTCTTGTCAAAACGATACACTAATTTATAAAAACTACATTTTGTTACCATATGAAACACATGTTTCATATGACTTAATTCTGTTTGAACCAGTTACACACTGCTGTGCTTAACCTAAAACACATTTAGCTGTTCTACTTCTCAGTGATTAGAGTACTGTAAGTGAAGTACACAGAGAATGTGCAAATATACAATAAATTCACCAAACACTACACAAGACCAATGTTGTGTAGACTGATGAAACTATAATTTATTTATCTCCATATACCCAAATCAATGATGCAGACTGATGAAAATATAAATATTCTCTCCATATAACCAAATCAGTCAACATTTCAACATGAAGAATCACAACAAAACATTTCCATGCTACTACAGTGTACATAACACTTCTAAGCTCAGCAAATAGACACACATAAAATACTGTATCCAGTACAGGTTAAAATTACAGTAAAACAAAAACAGAAAACATTTTAATAGTACAGGAAATACTAGACATTATCTCTTTGCCTAGCTGGATCTGGCAAGAGCATTTTTTGTTGTGATTCTCCATGTTGACATGTTGACTGATTTGGGTATATGGAGAGACATTTTTTGTTCATCAGTCTGCATCATTGGTTGTCTTGTGTAGTGTTTGGTGAATGTATTGTATATTTTCACGTTCTCTGTGTACAGTACTTCACTCTCCTTCCATTTGGTTGAAGACAGGTGAACTCACCTGCTGCATTTTATAGTGCTTAAACATCATTGGTGTATCTACAATTAAGCAATGGTGTGTTTGTGCATCTGATGGCTGTGTTTAACCAATTGGCTCATATGTGTGGTAATTTGACATGCTGTCTAATGTAATGCAAGTGTGTTTAGTGTTTTGCAAATCACTGTGTGTATTGTTTTGCAAAAAGTGTGAGGCTGACATTGTGCTTATATGGGTGCAAATCTGGGCCTATGTGTTGCTCCTTGAGTGTAAGGTTTTGATAATTGTGTAATACTTTTGATTTGAGTGTTTATGCAATCGAAGAAAACTGTAAAGACTAGAGATTAACTGTTTATTTCTTTTGTACATAGGCTGTGCATATGTTTGTTGTCAATGTTTTATCTGGCTAAATAAAAGTTAAATAAATAAATGAGAAACTGATGATTTGGTCCTGTTAACTTTGAATTTTCTATGGGGACTGCCCAGATCCCTTGCATGGACCTGGACCTCACTTTGAGAACCTCTAATCTAGTTATTCAGTATTAATCTCTAATTACTCTAACATTGCGTATGTCTGTGTTAAAAAAAGGGGGGGGGGGGGGGGGACCATTTTTATTTATATATATACATTTATATATACCACATATAGGAGTCATTCTACAGAAACGCACACTTTTGGAATAGCAACATGTCTTAAAATGTAGTTAATTTTCCTACATTTAAACTTAAGTTACAATATTGGTTAACCCTTTGACTTTATGAATCCACATAAATGAGAGCTTAATGATTAAAAAATATATATTTACTTTGACTTAAAGAATGCTTGTGCCATCTTTTTGTCACTGGTGTTACCTCATGCCTTTAACAATATTAAAGTATTTTTAGAAATGTTTTTTTCACAATCTATTCTGCACATATAGTCAGAGGCACAGTAGGATAATGATAATGCAAACAATTTGGAGATTATGTATTTATTTATTTTAATCAGGTTTGTGAAAAGTGTGATTGTGTGACATTTGCTTATTAACACCATCATATCTTTGCTATAATAATAACAATATTTGAAGGACAGTCATACAAATTGAATGATAGTATCCTTAACATCCGAACTCTTGAATGAAGCAAAGGTCAATTGATATAAAAACATTTACAAGTCAAATGTGACACTTTTGATTTCATATGGCCAAAAAAAAACACAGTAACACCAGTGACACAATAAAACACCAGTGACACAAAGAACACTAAAGATTGTTTTATTCAATATCAATTACTTATTTGAGATAGAAAATGGTGTATTTAGTACAAAACCAAATATTATCACTGACATTAAGTCAAATAACTTTATATATTTATATATTTATTTTATATATATATTATATATATATATTTATTTATATATATAATTTATATTTATATTTAGTTGTGATCATGAAATGGGTACTAATGAGTTATATTGTATGCATAACAACTTCTTTAAAAGCTTTTACTAAAGCTTATTTACACAAGATAGTCACTGGTGTTACTGGTCGTCACTGGTGTTACCATGAAGAGCAGTAACACCAGTGACGGTAACACCAGTGACCATTTTCATGAAATCTGTATTTTACAAAATGGCAGCTACAGTACCTCAAACCACATGTTGCTAATCATGCTAAACTCACTCAAATATGTAATTTAATCAATTTGTATTGATTATTGAGTATTGATATCTTCTTAACAAATAGGCCATACCAGTGACTCTAGCTCAGGGGTGGGCAATTATTTTTCCCGGGGGGCCGAATGAGCAACTGAAAATATGTTGGAGGGCCGGGCCAAAATTCCAAACTTAATTATGCATAATATACATTTTATTTCTATATAAAAAGCAGTAAATGGCATTGTTTTGACCCCTGGTAAGAGTGTATGTTATTATTTGGCAATTAAAAGGTGAGGTTAGCTTTCAAAAATATCATTTATTCAAATAGAATTTATTTCCAAAATGATGAACAAAATGTGAAACATTAATAACAAAGGGCATGTATGAAAAAGTGCTATACAAATAAAGTTATTATTTTGAGTTTCATATACTATTGAAACAAGGATTTTCTTAGCTTTCTAAAGACATCACATCATCTTATAGCCAAAATAAACAAGACATGTCACTGAACTGTGTAAAGAAAAGTGTCCCAGTAGCCTTTTTTACTTTACATGCCTATATTAAACATTTAATGTTTTCAGAACTGTGCAAAAAAAATTAAAAATATATCAAGTGTCCCATTTCACTTGTTATATTTCCACATTTTAGTGTTCTTCAGCTCTTTTTTTTCATTCAGTGTGATAAATACAGTCTCTGTTGAGCTTTAACAAGTCCATCAAAGTCAGGTTGCATGTCTGAGGTGGAGATGCGAAGCGGAGCTGCCAGATGTTCATCAGTGAGTGAGGATCTGTACCTGGACTTGGTAAACGTCATGACTGAGAATGTCTGTTCACATATGTATGTGGATCCAAAGAGAACCAACATCTTCTGAGCATGTCTCCTCATGTTTGGAAAGTTCTCCTCCTTGAGAACAGAGTAGAACTCTAGCAGTGATGCTGACTTAAAGTGCTCTTTCAGTAGTGAATCAGACTGCAGGTCAATGAGTTCAAGCTGAACATCAGTGGGTGCACTATCAACACTGCAGGTAAAGGGAGAGGAAACCAGCTGCATTTCATCCTCAACCTTTTTGAAATCTTGAAAACTCCTTGAAAATTCATCATGCAGTGCTCCCAACATGGATGAGTACTTGTGCCGGTGATCAGCTGATGGTTTGACTTCTTTCAGGGTTTTCATGTGTTTGAGATTGTTGCTGCCTAGTTGCCTTGAAATTAATTGCAACTTTGTCATGAAGGCTTTCACATGGCTATGCATTTCAAGTTCAAGTTCTTTAATAGTTGTCATACAGAAGTACAGAATACTTTCATACAAAATGCTTCTTACTGTTACGCTCCAGAGACTGTGCTAGACAAGATAGTATCAAATAACATAATAACATAATATAGCATGAATTTAGAAGAAGAAAATGAGGTCACAGTTGTTCGGTATAGACATATGTACAATGTTCTGAGTTACCATATAATATACAATACACAATACTATGCAGTGTACTAATGTACAGTACTATCTAGTGCAAAGCAGAAATGGGATGAGGTACAATTTTAGGTACAATTTACAGTAAGGTGTACGAGTTGTAGTGCAATCCTTCATCCATAAATATAAAGTGTGGGGAGTGGGTGCTACAGTGTGTTTGTTTAAAGTGGGTGTGTGCTATAAAGTGTGTGTAGTGGGTGCTACAGTGTGTTTGTTTAAAGTGAGTGTGTGCGTGTGGATGTGTGTGCTATGTGTGTTTGGTGGTTGTTGTTGTGTAGTGTTCATTCATTGTTCGTTTAGCAGCCTGATGGCCTGGGGATAGAAGCTACTTCTGAGTCTTTCTGTGCTCGCCTTGAGACTCCTGTATCGCTTGCCTGACGGCAGTAGTTCAAAGAGGCAGTTGTTCGGGTGGCTCGAGTCCTTAATAATTCTCTTAGCCTTCCCCTTGCAACGCTTGTAGTAAATGTTCTGGAGGGTGGGGAGCCCCCCTCCAATTGTGCGTTCGGCTGAACGTGTCACTCTTTGTAGTCTGCTTTGGTCTTTTGCAGTGCTATTCCCAAACCAGGAGGTGATGTTGCCGGTCAAGATGCTCTCTATTGTACATGAGTAGAAGTTCTTAAGGATCTTCTGGCTGACTTGGAACTTCCTTAGGCGCCTGAGGAAGTAGAGGCGTTGTCGTGCCTTCTTCACCACACTGTTAATGTGTATGGTCCATGTCAAGTCCTCGGATATGTAGGCTCCGAGGTACTTGAAGCTGTTGACTCTCTCAACCGGTGCCCCGTCGATGCTGAGGGGGCTGTAGTCCTTGACCCCCGACCTCCTGAAGTCCACAATCATCTCCTTTGTTTTGCTGACGTTCAGGGAGAGGCTGTTTTCCTGGCACCATCCCGCCAGGACCTTGACCTCTTCCAGGTAGGCCCTCTCGTCGTTGGCAGAGATCAGGCCCACCACCACTGTGTCGTCAGCAAATTTGACGATTGTATTGCTACTCCGCTGAGCCACACAGTCGTGTGTGTACAGGGAGTAGAGGAGGGGACTCAGAACACAGCCCTGGGGGGCCCCTATGTTGAGGGTGATGGATGAGGAGGTGCAGTTGCCTGCTCTCACCACCTGGGGTCTGCCAGTCAGGAAGTCCAAGACCCACTGGCAGAGGTCATAGCCCAAGCCCAGGTCCCTGAGCTTGGCTATGAGTATGGAGGGGACTATGGTATTGAATGCCGAGCTGTAGTCGATGAATAGCATTCTCACATAGTTCCCCTGCCTCTTGTCCAGGTGTGATGCTGCTGTGTGCTGCTGTGTGCAGCACATGGGATATGGCGTCCTCCGTGGACCTGTTGGGGCGGTATGCAAATTGCAGGGGGTCCATGTTGATGGGGAGGGAGGAGCAGATGTAGCCCTTTACTAGCTTCTCAAAGCACTTCATGGCTATGGAGGTGAGAGCTACAGGGCGGTAGTCGTTGAGGCAAGCAGGCTTGGATTTTTTGGGTACAGGGATAATAGTGGACTTCTTCAGGCAGGTGGGGATGACAGCCTGTTCTAAGGACAGGTTAAATATGTCAGTGAATACTGGGGCCAGTTGGTCGGCACAGACTTTTAGGACGCGGCCGGGGATGCCGTCCGGACCTGCTGCCTTCCTGATATTCACTTTTTTAAAGGTCCGCCTCACCTCATGCTCTGTTACCCTGAACACTGCGCCTCCATCAGCAGCCGACCCCCCCCCCCCCCATTGCCGAGGCTTGTGGGCTGGTGTTGTTATTACCAGCATCAAACCTCGCATAGAAGGTATTGAGGTCGTTTGCTAAGGAGATGTCACTGTTCAGTTTGAGGGAGGCGCCTTTGTAGTCTGTCATCGTTTTGAGCCCCTGCCACATAGCTCTAGAGTCAGCTTGTTCAAACTGGAGTTCAATTTTATCCCTGTAGCGCCGTTTGGCCTCTGACACTGTCCTCCTTACGTTGTGTCGCGCCACCTTGTGGTCATTCATGTTGCCTGCCACTAGGCCGTCATTGTATGCTTTGGTGCGCTCTCTCAGAGCTTCACGGACGGATTTGTCTACCCAGGGTTTTTGATTTGGGTAAACTTTCATTTTGGTAGTGGGGATTGTTTCTTTCACCCTAGTACAGACATAGTCCAGCACTGTCTCCGTGTAGGCATTAATGTTATCTGTGTCGCGGAACACAATCCAGTCTGTGTTGTGAAACACTGACCGGATCGTATCCTCTGACGTCACATCCCATTTCTGCACCTCTCGCGAGACTACGGGAGTACTTTTAATTCTTTGTCTGTACTTTGGTGTAAGGAAAATGGATGCGTGATCTGACTTGCCAAAGCCACTATCAGAATGAGCCTTGTAGCCACCTTTAAATTGCGTGTAACAGTGATCTAGGATGTTACCGCCTCTGGTGTTGCAAGTCACATGCTGGTAGAAATCAGGCAATACCTTTCTCAGATTGGCGCTATTGAAATCTCCCAGTACTAAAATGGCGGCGTTAACGTTCGTCGCTTGTATACTATTTACCTCGTCGTGGAGTCTGGAGAGCGCGGCGTTGTTGTTGGCTTGCGGTGGAATATACACTCCGACCAGGACGATCGCCGTTAACTCCCTCGGGAGGAAGAAAGGACGACACTTGATGGTTATATATTCCAGTTCTGGGGAGCAGTGGTTGGATAATTCTTTCACATTCGTTGGATCACTCCAATTTTTGTTAAACATGAAGGCAATACCTCCACCACGTTGTTTACCGGACTCTGATTGTGTCCGATCCTTCCTATGGATAAAGAAGTGATCCGCTGGTTGAATCGCGTGATCTGGAACCTCCGGTGTTAGCCATGTTTCGGTGAAGCAAAGGACATTGCAGTCCCTAACGTCTCTTTGATATTGAATCCTTGCTCGGATGTCATCCAGTTTATTGTCTATTGATTGTACATTGGCTAGCAATATACTGGGAAGTGGTGTACGGTGTCGTCTGGATCTCAGCCTGTTTCGGATCCCAGCCCTCTTTCCTCGACGTCTTTTCCTGGGCTCTGGGAACAAAGGGTCTGGTCCTAGTCTCCGGAGGATTTCTTCCGGCCATTGATGTGGTTCGGAAAGCTGATCCAGCGAGTAATCCAGTTGGTAAGTTTCCCGTAATCCAATGTCTATGAGTGACTGACGGTCATATACATTAAATGCACCAACAGTTGGTACGCACAAAACTCTAAAAACTATAAATATTAACAAAAGTAAACACAGTCTCGACGGAGCGAACAGAGAGGCAGCCGAACGGGGCGGCGCCATCATCATTTCATGAGCAAAAATGCCCTTGCCGTGCAGTTGTGTGTTCATTAGGGATGGGTACCGTTCACATTTGAACCGATACGGTACCGGTACCTGTGAATCGATACCGGTACCCAACGGTACCTTTTTTCTGTACTTTAGTCTCAAAAAATGCAATCTACCTACAGTACCTCAGTTGTGAAAAAAGAAATCCAAACTTCAAATAACCACACTTTCGACCGTTTTCGGCTTGCCCTGACTGCTTTGTTGTTGAATCAAGTCAAATCCTAGGTAAGCGTATATTGTGCGTGTGAACGTTGACATGAAAAAAAGAAAAAAAAGAAAAAAAAATTATCATCATGTAATCTTTCGCGGGCCGGTCAGAATCATATACGGCCCGCGGGCCGTACAATGCCCAGGTCTGCTCTAGCTAAATGTCTCGTATGAAATTATGAGATAAATGAGAACATTTCCAACATTTGAAAAAAGACAGCAGACTGACAATGTACCTTTCTTCACAGTTATTCAGGAAGTAGGACGTAGGAAGTAGGAAGTGATGTCACAAGTATTTGGATTTTTTCAGAATAGGGATTTTTGTTAAGCGGTAACACCAGTGACATGACACCAGGGGACAGCTATTTCCATTATATTATTTATAATATTTAGTTGGTATTTAATTTGTTTATGTTAGCCACTTCATACATGTGATAGTGGTGTATACATTCTTGCATTTAAAATGGGAGAGAAATATATTTGTAAACTCTAAATATGCCCCTAAACCTCAATACATGACATTGGGGACAAGCACTTTTCTTGTACTTGGAATTTCATATAATTGATTAAAAACAAATATTGCCAAATTCTTGCCTCAAATAGGTATAATTGTTTAAATAACATTTTACATTATTCAAATATATAAATTAAATGTGACTACAAAGTCTGTTTAAAGTGTATGCTTTCTGCAAAGGCTGGGGACAGAAAAGTGTGCGTTTCTGTAGAATGACTCATATATATATATGAATATAATCATTCTATATACCTACTTATACACCTGCATATCCCATACAGCGCTGCATGATAGCATGTACAATAATTGTATATATATATATATATTAGGGCTGTCAAAATTAATGCTTTAACTTGAGATTCATTTAAATTATTTAAAGCATTAAAATAAATTTATCTAGATTAATCTATGGAGTGAAAGATCTTCAATGTTCTGAACTTTCAGCAGTATATTTGCTTGTTCGGATATAAGAAAGAGGTCTAGCTGAGGTTTTGTTGAACTTTTGTATTTCACAGGAGAGAAACTGTATTCAAAGAAAGCTATTAAAATAGTCTTTGAATCTAAATATACTTTATTTGTGTTGATTTTACATTAATTCCATGATTTTGCTCAAGTAAATATCTGTTACAAGCTTCGGTCTTAAGTAGAACAATGCTATTTTTAATCTAGATGAATCTAGATTAATACAGAAAAGTGTGAGATTAATTAGTAAAAAAAAATGTATCTATTGACATCACTAATATATATATATATACATCTGTCTGTACGTACCTGCATATAATTGTTTTGACATATCTGCAGATACTATATCCCTTACCTACTCTTACTAGTTACACTGCTGGCCAGTATGACTTACTACCAGAGTGCCTTTATACCTGTATCACTGTACATATTAATACTACAACTATGTACATATATCTGATTAGCATGTGTACTCAGTAGGGCTGCACGATTAATACTTTTTTTATTGAAATCGCGATTTGGAATGATGCAATTATCAAATCGCATTGAACCAGGAAGTCCCATTGAGATACAAGATCGGTTTGGGAGAGGGAGGTAATTAAGCATTACATCACACGCAGGAGTGGTTTGTGACCAATAAACCATGCCTAGGGGTGGTTGTTAGGCCCGAGGCGCAGCCGAGGGTCGTTAGACCCCCCTAGGCATGGTTTATTGGTCACAAATCACGACTGCACGTGGTGTAAAGCTTTTATACAACTGCCAGATTCATCCAACCTTATTTCTATACAATAAACACACATTAATCGAAGATTTATTGAAAAAACCATCCGCCAGAAAAAGTAGTTCCCACAACTCCATGTGGAAGCAGCTTGAAGTGCATCCAACCAAACTAACACATCCAACTGTGTATTATTGGAATGATTGAGAGAAGTTGCCTCATGTGGAAGCAGCTTGAAGTGCATCCAACCAACTAACACATCCAACTGTGTATTATTGGAATGATTGATTGAAAATTTTATTACCAGATGCAGAATGGGTACAATACAGTACGGCTCAATACACACAATTGTTAAGGGAATGCATAGGAAAAAAACGTTTTCTTCGCCCTATTTTTTTATTTATTTCTTTTAGCCTAAACTTAACCAGTTGGAAACCAGGGGTACAGTAATAAAATTAGCAATCAACCAATCAATCAATTCAATAGACCATGCTCACTTAAAACAGCGCTGCTTCTCTCTCAGTCTGACTCCCCCGCTGTTGCAGACAGGAGTGTGTGTGTGTGTGTGTGCGTGTGTGTGTGTGTGTGTGTGTGTCACAGTGTGTGTGTGCGTGTGTGTGTATGTGTGTGTGTGTGTGTGTGTGTGTGTGTGTGTGTGTGTGTATGTGTGTGTGTGTGTTTGTGGGTACGCCAGCGTCGGACAGTGAGAGAGAACGCTGCAGTCAGTAGCAAGAAGGAAGTAGAAATTTAAATCAATCAATTAATCTATCAATCAAACCGCGATTTTTCTTTTGTTCTAGATTGCCTCAAGACCCATCAATTACATCATCCAACATTGTTTAAAGGGCTAACACATTCCCCTTGACAGAATCGCTTCATATTTAGTCGTTTAGTCGCCATTAACATATCCATTTGTAAATATTATTGGCCACCTTCTTGTGATCCGGCGGAGTGATGTGATGTGGGTCGGTTGTGGGCGGGTCCTGGGCCAGCAGCGTGGATTGTTGCCAATAAAGACGTGTAAAATGACTGTTTCAGCCAATCAGAATCGAGAAATTTGCATGCCGTTGTATAAGGGGTTTTAGATTGTGTGTTGTGAAGTTTAGACTTCAGAGAGGGAGAGTAAAGTACAGAAAAAAAAGGTACCGTTGGGTACCAGTATCGATTCCCAGGTCAAAATAAACATTTTTAGGCTCTGTGTCCTGAAAAGACCCACCGCGTAGGCCAGATGCAAGCCGCATTTTACAATAAACCTCTGTGGGGCTGCTTAAAAAAATAATAATTATAATTGCAAATTTAATCGCAATCGCAATATCTGTCAGAAAAATCGCAATTAGATTATTTCCCAAAATCGTGCAGCCCTAGTACTCAATAGTAGTAATTTACCACCTGTACATTGTATATTACGACTGCACTTTATTTTATTTGTTTGATCCACTTTTTCTCCCATTTTCTATTTTCTCCCATCCCAATTTCGTAGCATCCAATTCAACCCTCCCCTGTCACGAACGCTGTTTCTTGCCTCCCACAAGCCGGCTGCAATGTGGACTAAGTCATACATAGCACGAGTCCCCTCCGATACTCGAGGTAACAGCAGTCGCATCTTTCCACCTGCGCGGTGCGATCTTTCAGCGTCAGGGGTCTGCGCTTAGGAGGGGCGCCGCCCCCATCGCTTCCTGATTCTACTGCGTAGGCGCACCAACCGACCTGTAGGAGTCGCTGTCCACAACGCCCGATCCCCACCCATCAGTTTCCCTCCCCCTAATACTGCCAATGTGTATTAGGACGGACGACCAGCTAAACTGAAAGCAATGTGGAGCGCTGGGCTCAAACAGGCGAACCCAGCGTCTCCAGTATTCGTGGTGAGCGCCTTGCCCACTGCACCACGTAGCCGCCCAACGACTGCACTTTATTGTTACATTTGCACTCTGATTGGATGCCAAACATATTTTCGTTGTACTGCACTTGTGCTGTATGATGACAATTACCGTGGAAGATGTCAGTTAAGAACTCGGTCCGCTGCACACGGCCGGGGATGCCATCAGTGCCAGCTGCCTTACATGCATTAGTCCTGATCAGTGGGGCACACACGTCGGTGGGGGAGAGAGTGAGGAGTTGGGGGATAGCAGGGAGGGCAGTCTTGGTGGGGGAGAGAGTGAGGGGTTGGCAGGGAGGGCAGCCTTGGTGGGGGAGAGAGTGAGGGGTTGGCAGGGAGGGCAGCCTTGGTGGGGGAGAGAGTGAGGGGTTGGCAGGGAGGGCAGCCTTGGTGGGGGAGAGAGTGAGGGGTTGGCAGGGAGGGCAGTCTTGGTGGGGGAGAGAGTGAGGGGTCGGCAGGGAGGGCAGCCTTGGTGGGGGAGAGGGTGAGGGGTTGGCAGGGAGGGCAGCCTTGGTGGGGGAGAGAGTGAGGGGTTGGCAGGGAGGGCAGCCTTGGTGGGGGAGAGAGTGAGGGGTTGGCAGGGAGGGCAGCCTTGGTGGGGGAGAGAGTGAGGGGTTGGCAGCGAGGGCAGCCTTGGTGGGGGAGAGAGTGAGGGGTTGGCAGGGAGGGCAGCCTTGGTGGGGGAGAGAGTGAGGGGTTGGCAGGGAGGGCAGTCTTGGTTGGGGAGAGAGTGAGGGGTTGGCAGGGAGGGCAGCCTTGGTTGGGGAGAGAGTGAGGGGTTGGCAAGGAGGGCAGCCTTGGTGGGGGAGAGAGTGAGGGGTCGGCAGGGAGGGCAGCCTTGGTGGGGGAGAGAGTGAGGGGTCGGCAGGGAGGGCAGCCTTGGTGGGGGAGAGAGTGAGGGGTTGGCAGGGAGGGCAGCCTTGGTGGGGGAGAGAGTGAGGGGTCGGCAGGGAGGGCAGCCTTGGTGGGCGCCTCCTGGTTGTCCCTGGCAAAGCGGGTACAAAAGTTATTGAGCTCATCAGGGAGGGAGGGTGTCAGTGGTTGAGGGAGAGTTGTTGAAGTGATCTTCAACCCTCAGCTTCTGGCTGTGCTTGGCCCACCTGATTCCCCCGTCACCAGATCTAATAGCGGTGTCATGTGCCTTTAGTAGTGTACGGACCTCTCTGTTCATCCGCGGCTTCTGATTGGGGAATGTGGTAATCTGTTTAAGGGTGGTGACACTGTCAATGTTGGAGTTGATGTAATCCACAATGACGGAGGTGTAGGAGTCAATATCAGTACTTCAGTTTGTGTGTTGAAGCCGGTGCTGCAGTTCAGAGTATATCTCACTTGACGAGTGGGATGTACCTGGATAAAAGGAACAAAGAGACCTGGTCTGATGGTCCCTGGTGGGGGAGGGGACAGCTCTGTATGCATACATGATGCTCGAGTAAACATGGTCTAATAACTTGTCTACTCTAGTGGGGCAAGAGACATGCTGGTTACATTTGGGGAGCACAGATGTTTAGGCTGGAGTGATCAAAAAGATAGCTTTGAATTAGCATCCGGTGGTATGTAAGGCTGCAGTCACATTATTTCCACAGCCCGAATTTCGCCAAAGGGGATCAATAAAGGAATATCTTATCTCATCTTAATCTTAATAGGATACGAACCCGGTTTAGGGTAAGGGGGGTCGGTGCAGAAGGAGATGGTTAAAACATATTGACAATGCTGGTCTACAAGATACACTACACGACCAAGGTACCCATGTACATGTCAAAATACTTCCCAAATGTCAGTGAATACCACGATCACAACACCAGAGGGAGCTCCACAAATCATGTTAAACCCAGATTCGGCTCAAACAAGGGACTAAACACGTTTCGCAATTATGCCACATCAATGTGGAACGCCCTACCCAAAGCTGTAAAGGAATGTGAATCACTACCCACTTTCAAAACCACTCTCAAGGACCCACTCTGCAATTCGAAACTGGCCCCTGTAAATGTCCTAACCCGACCCCCCTCCAATGTACAGTAATTTACCTAGTATGGTTTTGTAAATATTCCAATGTACAGTTTTGCTTGTTTGTACAGTGTTCCCCCCCCCCCCAATCCCCTCCAATGTAAATTACCTAGTATGGTTGTCAATATCCCAATGTACAGTTTTGCTTGTACAGTTGTACAGTGTTTCCCCCCCCCCCCCCAACCCCCCCCCCCCCCCCCCCCCCCCCCCCCCCCCCCCCCCCCACACAACACACCACCCAACCTCCTCCTACGCACAGTTTTTACGTCAAATGTATATACTCCCTTGTCTGGACTCTTTTCGTATCACAAACAGTACTGTATTTGCAAATCTGGTATGTCATAAATGTATAGATGTAGCAGTACTGTCTATCTGTATGTCATGTATGTCATATATGTCCTGATGAATTGAAAATGGGGGACCCTGATGTAAACAAGATGAAAGTCTTTCTCTGGTCTGCATCCCCTTAACAATTGTGTGTATTGAGCTGTACTGTATTGTACCCATTCTGCAATCTGTTAATACAGTTTTCAATCAATCAATCAATCAATCAATCAATCAATCATGCCTTACCACATGGCCCCCCAATGGCCCCCCACAACCCAATGTGTAGATAGATAGATGCTACATACCTACCACATGGCCCACAATGGCCGCCACAACCCAACGTGTAGATATATGCTACTGTACAACGTGTAGAAAGATACGCAGC
>NC_140166.1:131971824-132109229 GCF_963971535.1 Notolepis coatsorum | reverse complement strand
GAGAGGGGGAGAGAGAGAGGAGAGATAGAGGGAGAGAGCGAGATAGAGGCAGAGAGATTATCAGAGAAAGAGGGGGAGAGAGAGAGAGGGAGAGAAAGGAGAGAGAGGGCAGAGAGAGAAAGAGAGAGAGAGAAAGAGGGGGAGAGAGAGAGAGAGAGAAAGGAGAGAGAGAGAGATAGAGAGAGAGAGAGAGAGAGAGAGAGAGAGAGAGAGAGAGAGAGAGAGAGAGAGAGAGAGAGAGAGAGAGAGAGAGAGAGAGAGAGAGAGACAGAAGGATTATCTCATCCTTATCCCTCTCAGGCGCTCATTCCCTCCCCATCGTCGTGGCTGTGAAGCACTTGTCTATGGTCTCGTTCTTCTCGGCGTAGAGACGACCTGACGGTAGGTGTTCGAGCTCATCGCCTGGAGGCCAAGCGCCACCTTTTTGTTTAATTTAGATCCTCATCAGAGAGAGAAGCAGGCTATTCTCGGTCCTCGGTTAATTCCACAATGGTGGAATTAACTTCCCGCCACGGTCAGGACAGATGAAACCCTCCCAATTTCCCGCCGTCGACTAAAAACACACTTCTCCAATGAATATCTGAACTATTATTATGTACCTATTATCTACATTTAAACTACTACCTATCATGCTACTAGGGACTTGACTGTCTCTGGCCAGGAGAAGAATCAAGCACCCCCCTCCCATTCTGTGAGCATGCCTCTTAGGGGGCTTTCTCACTGCCATTCGGGGTCGAACCAGCTCCGCTCCGTCCTCGCTCCGTCATTGGGTGCGAACTCCCCCCCCCCCCTCTCCCCCCTCTAGTTTGTGTACACACTGCAGTCTTGGTGCGCTCCCGGTTTTGTTTACGGTTTGCGTTTTGAGCGTGTAAGCTTGCCGTAGGCGATGATGTCACGCTCGAACGTCAACACAGGAAGAGTTTAAACACACGGCGGTGGAAACTGGATGCTGATATAAAGAAACAAATAACCAATAAATATGAAGTTATATTTGAACCTCTGTTGTCAAGCCTTGTCAATATAACCCACCCCCTTTTCTCACGAATGGAACTGGTATCGTGGAGTCCGCTTTGAGCGTTTTCCAGGGTTAACGCTAAGCTAACGCTAGTTAGCTTAGCCTATCTATTACTAGTTAGCAGCTAACATTAGCCCATTGCTCGCATCAATTATATTGCATGTCATTGATCTACCGGTCGATCACGGCCGACTGGTTGGGCACCACTGGTCTATAGAAATAAATGCATTCGAACAAGAAACCAATGTATAGTAGACATAGCAATGGCAAAAAAAGTTGCCAGGCCTAATGCGAGCCAGGGAAGTCTTTAGCCCCTTCCGTGACTGCGATGTGCAAGCCAGGGGCTTTATATCTGATATATTTCAAACCCACCCCGAGCTTTTAAGCAGTGTTTGGTGGTCCAAATTAGCCTGGCTACTATGGAGCTGTGAGTGACTGCATATTCAAAAGCCCCTGGCTTGCACATCGCAGTCACGGAAGGGGCTAGGAAGTCTTGTGCTTGTAACGTGGCTTCATGTTTCCGTGAGGCTCAACATGCTTGTTTGGTTGAGGTCTGAACTCGCCAAATTGCCCATAAATATAGTTTTTGTGGGTATTGTCCAGTTGTTTCTGTATGTTTTTATCTGCCCAAAATTCAAGCAAGCATGAAAGCATTACAGTAATGACGTTGTGTGTCAGCTAGTTGATACAGCAAGCCTCTCCCGTGTTTTGGTACAAGCTCGTACACCACGCACCCCCCGCTCCCACTGGCGTGGACCCGGAAACACCTATTTCAGCGGTCCAGGTTTGGAGCGAATCAGCGTCCCCGGGGGACAGGGGGGAGCGTTCTCAGTAGGACGGACACGCCCTTTTCTGGTGCGATCGGGCTGTGATTCGACCCCGAATGGTTAGTGAGAAAGCCCTTTAAGCTTTCTGGGAAAAGCGGTGATGGGGGTTGTGTGGGGAGGGGTGAACAGGGGAAGGGTGTGAGGGGGAGAAAGGGGAGGATACAGCGGGGAGGAGGAGGTGTGAAGAACAGAGACAGCGGAGGAAAACGTCCACTTGACAAACAACGCCACTGACCCTTAGCTGCCAGAGTTGTACCCTTCCTGCTGACTTGTTGTTCACAATCTGTAATTCGCTTTGGATAAAAGCATCAGGGCCCCGTTCCCCGTACCTGGATAACTGAGTTAGCCGGATAACTTTCGGTGAAGTCTGACTTAAGCCGGACTTTCCGGTTCCCCGTACCTGGATTGTCCAAATCACCATGACAACAGATCCAAAAGTTTGAGCCTGGTCGAAAGCAGGGTTTAAGTCCAAGTTAGCCGGATGAACCATCGCCACGCCCCCGCAAAGAAGTGACAGCCCGTTTCCTGAAATTATTCCCACAGTCTACGATCTGCATTATACCATTCTGAATTACGTTTTTGTGCTCCATTCTTCCAGAGGGGGCTTTTGAAATGTAAAATAGACCCAAAATGCTGATACTAAATTCTCTTTGTCCTAAATAATGCACGTTATATATACCGTGGCGCTCGCTCGGTGCGATGTACACATTATGTGGTTATTTTAATTGTAACTGGGATTAAGATGTCTGATGAGATGCGCTGTTTGACGGATTTGAGAAATTGAATGAGCCGTTGACGTCACATTAATGAATGAGGATAAAGAGATATAACTGCATTCAAAATAAAGAATATTCTAAACACGGGTCTCTCGTTCATTAATGTATAAACAATGAATTTATCCCATCTGGCACAGTGGCTCAGCGGTAGTGCTCAATCCTGGCAACCCAGCGACCGGTGTTCGAAACCCTGTGTTTCCAATATAATTTTTGGAATATAATATTAATGATTATACGCCAAAGTAGCCTAGTTTTAAGTTAAAATATTATAAATCTACATGCATTGAGGATGTCATTCTTTATATAGCTCTCAACGTGCACCAAATTGAATTATTCCTACATCGCAAAAAGAAGGGGAAGACTAGGTTTCGAACCCCGGTCGTCCCGCGCGGCACCCTGGAGTAGTTGGCCTTAACGACCATCCACTCGTCTCTTAACAGCGATCCATTCCCTTAACCACCATCCACTCCCTGTTTACAAAACCATGTATTATTTTGGCCATATGTGGCGCTGTTGCGAGTTTGTGGATGCTGCGTTGCTGTATCCACATTTAGGAGAAGAACAGAAGAAGAGATCCGTTTTGCAGAGTTGGAGAAAGTAGCGTTTTTTCAACCTGTTAACGTTTGAAGGTGAGTTTAAACTACTAAATAAGATCAGATTCCTAAACACTGTCACAACAGCAGTCATATTGTATATTTTCAACAATACGTTTGTTTACCAATAGGTTATTGGGTTTGTGTTGCCGCTGTTTAAAGAGACTCCAATTGAATTGATTTACCGAGTGACTGAGTTCGTTTTTTCTCAAATGTAAACTACAGTATAAGATCCAACAATGTCACAACAGCAGTCATATTGTATATTTTCAACAATACGTTTGTTTACCAACGTGGGTTTGTGTTGGCAGTTTCAACAGTTGGATGTACTCGGTGAAGCTGACTGAGTCGTGTTTTGTTTCTGCACAGCAGATCTATAATAACGATAATACATTGTGTCCTATCTATCTATCTCACTATCTATCTGCTATGCTTTTATTTTTTACTCCGTTTATTTGATCAGGGACAGTGCATATCAATCAACAGTTATACATTTATAAATGAATACAAATAAAAAACTGTAAATATGCCAACATTAGCAGGGTTGCTAGTTTTCAGTTGTAGTCCCTGGGCTAGATGTTTAAAGCCCAACCTCCAGGTTAAACCCTACTGATCAATTATGGGTAGTTTACATCATTGGTATATAATTATATATATATCTGTACATATCTCTTACCTACTCTTACTAGTTACACTGCTGGTCAGAATGACTTACTACCATAGTGTCTTTATACCTGTATCACTGTACATATTAATACTATATCTAAATCTGTACATATCTCTTACCTACTCTTACTAGTTACACTGCTGGCCAGTATGACTTACTACCATAGTGTCTTTATACCTGTATCACTGTACATATTAATACTATATCTAAATCTGTACATATCTCTTACCTACTCTTACTAGTTACACTGCTGGCCAGTATGACTTACTACCATAGTGTCTTTATACCTGTATCACTGTTTGCAAAGTTAAATTGTATTATATTATTAGCTGTTACATGATCAATACATTGTGTCCTCATATCTATCTATCTCACTATATCGGCTATGCTTTTATTTTTTACTCAGTTTATTTGATCAGGGACAGTGCATATCAATCAACATTTATAAATGAATACAAATAAAAAGAACTGTAAATATGCCAACATTAGCAGGGTTGCTAGTTTTCAGATGGGTGGGCTAGATGTTTAAGCCAGAAAGAAACAGAAAAATAGAAGGACATAAAAATCTAAAAACAATTTAAAACATATTCTGTACATTCACTTCACTAGGCATTCATGCATCTATATAATATAAAAAATAAAAACAGTGTACAGGGACAAATAAAAGCCCATACATGTATATACGCACTGTATAGGCAGGCACACACATCATAATCATATCAGGACAGTCAGACTAGTGGGCAAGTGTACAGGGGCTGGACTGAGACGTGACGTGATTTTAATTATAATATGCATGATGTTTTGCTTTGTACAGGCAATAATGAAGAAGTTCCCTGGAAGGAAGGATGTCTCTTTCAGGAAGGGTCCATCTGGACATCTACGGCAGGACCCCGCTGAGGAAGCAAGGAGGATCAAAGATCTTCTCCTCTTCTCTTCCTCCTCTGCACCAGCCCAGCCTGCCTCCGCTGCACCGCTACCTGCAGCCTCCTCTGAACAAGCCCTCATGAAGCTACAATGTGAGAGCAGAGTATTTAGCTTCATTATGATAAACAGCAACCTAATTATCTGCACCTCTACCTGCAGCACATCTACCTGCAGCCTCCTCTGAACAAGCCCCCAGGAAGCTACAATGTGAGAGCAGAGTATTTAGCTTCATATGTTTATTTTATTTTATTTATTTAGCACATTATTTAAAAAAACAGTGCTAGGAGGGAACGAAGCCCAAAGGGCATGTACAAAGTTCCACTCCCATCTCATTGTCCATAAACAATATGAACGAAATACATGTGTAGCAAGGTCTACACACACTATAGCGAAAACATGGAAGATTGACACGAGTCAGTAACAAGAACAATTATTATAATTTTTTTTTGATAAACAGCAACCTAATTATATACTTCAGGCTAAGTTTTTCCAATAATATTACTCACAATTCTTTACTAACTACTGTTTCTGAAATGTGCCTGCAGCCTCCTCTGCACCTGCCCAGCCTGCCTCTGCCCCCAGTTCTGACCAGGATGTCAGCCAATGGAACTGCTCTCTCCAACAGCGCATCTGGACAAAGACTGAGCTGGAAGCCTTGGGTCTATGGCCAGGGTCCCGACCGGTCCGGCATCTTATGAATATGGTGTCCTTGTGGCGTCATCCACCTCAGCCTGAACTCATTGATTCCACTTCTGAGCTGCCATCACCCAAATACTTCCAGCTCCATCCCTTCTTCATCTGGAGGCCTGAGCATGCCATAATGGAGCAACTCAGGAACAACTACATCCTGCCTTGTCTCTATGGCTGTCTTTCTCCTCAGGTTCTCTCTGCAGGTGTAGGAAGGCCTCGGGTGTAGCACTCAACACTTTGGTCAACATTGTTACTCAGCTGATAGAGTTGAGCCCTTCCTGATGACTTGTCGAACAGAACTTGTAAGTCGCTTTGGATAAAAGTGTCAGCTATTTTCTTTTCTATTATTTTTTTTATATCCTTTATTTATCCAGGAATGTCCCATTGAGATACAATATATCTTCTTCCAGGGAGTCCTGACCAACACGGCACACAACAAGTTTCAACATAAAAACAAGGGCATTAAACAAAAAACATACAAATCAAATACAAATACAGAAGGCCATTTGTGCAGTGGCAAGAAGCATAATCACATCAGCAATAATGCGTGATCCACAGAGTCAAACGCTTTAGACGGATCAACAAACAATGCTGCACAGTTTTTTCTTGTCTAGTGCTTCAATTATGTCATTTGAGACTAGCATAGTCACTGAAGTACTATGGATCTGAAGCCTGACTGAAACTCGTTAAGAATATTATGGTCAGCTAGAAACTTTTTCAGTTTGTTTACAAGAGATTCAAAGACTTTGGCCATTACAGACAATCTGGAAATAGGGCGATAACATTCTGCACTCGCACATACACAAACGCACTTTAAGAAAAGAACTTGTTGTGATTGTCCTTGTTTTCCGTCCGTATAATATGTAATGGGATCCTATTCCAGTATGTTATGGCTCTATACATTGCTATATAAATGAAGATTATTATTATTATTTACAAATATAGAGTAAAGGAGGGGTTCCTTTACAACTTCCTTGGGGAATAGCACACTGGAGTGTTACCATATTTGACATGGAACCATTAAATACAACACATTGTTGTCTATTAGACAAGTAGCTTCTCATCCATTCCATGGCAGTGTCTTCAAGCCCATATGTGTGTAATTTCAATAATAATAGGTCATGATCTATGATGTCGAAAGCCGCACTGAAATTCAAGAGCACTGTACCCACAACTAACTTCCTATCGATCAGTTGTGGCCAGCTATCTGTAAGAGATGTTAAAGCAGTTCCTGTAGAGTATCCTACTTTGTATGCATGCTGGAAATCAGAATTAATGTTGTTTTCGTTGAAATACTTTTGAATCTGCTTGAACACAATTCCTTCCAATAACTTACCTATTACTGGTAAAATACTAATGGGCCTACTGTTTGAACCTGTACATGTCTCTTTACAGTTCTTTGGTAGTGGAGTTACTTTGGCTATTTTCCAAGGCTGAGGAAAGAAAATTAAATATATGTGATAGTGGCTTAGCCACACATTTTGCAGAGATTTGTAGCAGTATTCCATTCAGATTATCAACACCGCAAGGTTTATCTGGTTTAAGTACTAGGAGGAGCTTTTCAATATAATTTGGACTTGTGCTCCTGAATTTAAATCTGCATTTCTTGTCATACATTATATGTTTTTTTTAATTACAGAGTCTGACAGCTAACCACTCATTGGCAACATTTGATTTATAATTGTGTTTAACTTGGAAACAAAGTAGTTGTTGAAATGGGTTGCAATGTCAAATGGTTTAGTGATGAATATACCATCTGACTCAATAAATGATATCGTTTTGCCCATTTTATTTCTACCCATAGCTGCATTCAATGTTTTCCATAGTCTCTTACTATCCCCTTTACACTCCTCCAATCTGGTTTGATAATAATGTTTTTTTTTCTGTAATTTGTATTAATTTATAAATGTATAAACTGTTGATTGATATGCACTGTCCCTGATCAAATAAACTGAGTAAACTCAAACGAAACTATTGTTTTATTGCACAATCGTAGCGGACATTGTAATGTTTGGGGTTTTGCGAGAGAACCAGTGTTGGAGTCAAAGATTAAACAAGTGAGAGAGACAGATGGACAGAATGAATGAATGAAAACTTTATTTAACTGATTGCAGAATGGGTACAATACAGTACGGCTCAATACACACAAAATGTTTAAGGGGATGCAGAGAAAGACGTTTGTCTTGTTTACATCAGGGTCCCCCATTTTCAATTCATAGTGACATTTATGACATACATGACATACAGGTATATAGTACTGTTACATTTGTGACATACGATATGCAAATATACAGTAAGGAACCTGACACGAACTTTGCCATCACAACCATTGAACTATTATAATAGCTTTACTATTATAATCTAAATCTGTGCAATATTCATGTTTATTTAGTGATATTCATGTTTATTGATTCAACATAGCTGTTTATCTTTGATAATGTATGACAGGCTTTTGCCCCGACCGGGATTCGAACACGGCTGCACGAGAGCAGTTCAGCTCCTTGGACAGCGTGACAAATGCACCCATTTCATTGGCTGTCAGTCTGTTACACCTATACACGGCTGGCCCCCGCGTGAAAGTCAAAAGAAGAACCCGTTACACCACAGTGGAGATAAGTAAAAGATCGACCATACATCAATCAATGGGAAGAGAGCCATATTGTTATCCTGTATAACAGTTTAACTAATTATTTTCGCTAGCAAGATCTCATTTGATTATTCAATCCAGCAGGCAAGTTTAAAGAAATATAATCTGATTGATTGAGGTAATGAGGGACTTAAAATTAGCCTATAGATAACGCATTTAACTTGTCAGCGAGGCGATTGAGCCGTACTGCAATATGTTAATAAAGTTTTAAATCAATTAATCAATCAATGCCGCTAGAGAATCAGGATCTCTGCTATCGATACGTGCTGGCTTTTCAACTGGAGCGGCCGCGCGCACTTATCCTGGGTCTCAAGTCTGGCTTGAGTTAACGAGACTGAATCCACCTTCGAGGAACAGGAAAATCCCGGCTTCAAACATCGGCTTAACTGAATCTGGATAATGACATCTTGATCGACTTAGTTGAACCAGGTACGGGGAATAGGGCCCTGCTATATTACTCAATGTAAATTACTCCATTATCTTTTGCATAGCAGCAGCTATTCTTCCTGGGGTCCAATAACTTACATGGTGACAACACAAAAATATACATTCACACTCATCACAATATATTGACAAAGCACATACAAAAATAACTATAAATAACACGCCTAAACAAAACAAACACTGCAATTAGACAAAGCAAATAGACAGGCTCTTACTGTCCATCACAATCTAATTAATAATGGCTTTACTACTATGCACTCAACACTGCAGCACCAAAGTTTCAGCGCTGTTTGAAGAACATTGTTACTCAGCTGAAAGAGTTGTACCCTTCCTGCTGACTTGTTGTACAGAACTTGTAAGTCGCTTTGGATGAATGCGTCAGCTAAATGACTAAATGTAAATGTAATAGATGAATATAAACTCATACTCTAATCCGGCAAAATTTTGGAGTGCAGTGAAGGTGAACAAAATAAAATCATCTAATTCTTTACCCTCTCATATTAAAGTTGAAAACTGTGTGATCTCTGAGCAGAGTGAAATTTGTGTTGCCTTCAATAGGCATTTTGCGGAGGCTGGTAATTTATTTAATAGGAACTATAATGGACCTTGTCCTGTTGATTCTGATTGTTTGTACCCTGTGGGCGTCACTTCCCATTTCTCCTTTCAACCTTTTACACAGTCAGCTGTATTTGATGCTTTGCAATCAATTGATGCAAAGTGTTCTACAGGTGAGGATAACTTAGAGTCTTTTTTTATTAAGTTGGCTGCACCAGTTATCGCTGAACAGATTACTTATATTTTGAATCTCTCTATCTCATCAGGTAGATTTCCTCTAGTTTGGAAATCTGCACGGGTGATTCCTTTACATAAGGGAGGTGATAGGGATAACTTAGATAATTATCGTCCTATCTCCAGGCTACCTTGCTTAGCTAAAGTCCTGGAAACACTAGTAAGTAAACAACTCAAATATTACCTTTCAACTCCATACTTAGCTCTCAACAATCTGGTTTTAGAGCCAAACATAGTACAACATCAGCCATCACTTTGGTTACAAATGACATTATTTCAGCATTAGATAAGAAGAAACATTGTGCTGCCCTCTTTGTTGACTTATCAAAAGCATTTGACACAGTTGATCACTACTTACTTCTAAAGAAACTATCTAACATCGGGTTGGATGATAATGCCTGTGTCTGGTTTCAGGATTATCTATCTTCTAGGCGGCAGTGTGTGAAGTTAGGTCAAGCACAATCTGAATTCTTGGCCATGACTAAAGGTGTGCCACAAGGTTCAGTTTTGGGTCCTGTCCTTTTTACAATTTATATTAATGATATTGTTTCTTCTTTGTATGGATGTCATGCCCATCTGTATGCTGATGACACAATTGTGTACTGTATTGCAGACTCTGTACAGCTGGCCTTTGAGAAATTGCAACTTTCCTTTTATGCTCTACAGGATGCCCTTACTAGTCTTAAATTGGTTCTTAATGCTAGTAAGACAAAGTTTATGTTATTTTCAAGAGCAAGGAATATTAACCTTGATGATGTGAGGATATCTACTGTCAGTGGCTCTTGTATAGAGATAGTCACTGAGTATAAATATATTGGCCTGTGGCTTGACGAGAAATTAACATTTAAGTTCCATGTGGAAAATCTTGCCACTAAACTGCAACAGAAAATTGGTTTCCTGTACAGAAACAGATCCAATTTTCCTCTATTTAGTAGAAAAAGAATTGTGGAATCAGTCTTCTTATCAGTTTTGGACTATGGTGATATAATTTATAGGCATGCTGCGGCATCAACTCTTAAACCTCTGGATTCTGCATATCACTCAGCTCTCAGATTTATAACTGGTGACAGATATGATACTCACCATTGTGTCCTGTATGATAGGGTGGGTTGGCCTTCTCTTGCAGAAAGGCGCAACAAACACTGGTATTTATTTATTTTTAAAGCCCTTATTGGTAAACAACCTGTTTATATCTCCTCACTGTTAAATTGGAATATTGGAACCTATTCAACTCGATCGAATGACTGGATGGTTCTTAGGGTTCCTCAGATTTGTTCTGAGCTAGGGAAGTCAGCCTTTTCCTTTGATGCCTCTAACTCATGGAATGTCCTTCAACTCACGCTAAAATTGGAGGTTCTCCCTTCCCTTGGAATGTTTAAATGTATGATTTCAGACCATTGTAACCTGTAACTGTTTTAGTTGATATTTAAAAAAAAATTTTAAACGTTTTTAATTTGTTTTACTCTGGTGTTTAAATTTCTGTGAATATTGTTTTTATTATGTACTGTACAATCGTCGTTTCTGTAAATGAGGGAAACCTCAGATGCTTACGATTTTAAATAAAGGTTGAAATGAAATACATTTTTTAGCGGTTATCGTTTTATTCTACTGGGCAGTCCAGTAGAGAGAGATAGAGAGGTGAAATGGGAGACAGAGTGGGGGGAAGACATTTGACAAATAACGACGGGTTCGGGAATCAAACCCGGGTCGGCCGTGCCGCGACTCAGCGCATTATGTGGTTTGCCACTGGGGCGCCCAGATAAATATAATTTAAAGGGGAACTATCTTATAAATGGCCTTTTTGAGTGTTTAGCATTGTTTCCTAGCTATGTGAACTTATATTAATATGATCTATGTCTCAAAATTCTCATATTGGCGCATTCTTCCAATTCTCCTCTCACAATATTCACCCTCACTGAACTGAGTCATTTGAAAATGTGATGATTTGTGATGTCAGAAAGACACCGCTGCATGTTAATGTTGAGATACAAGATGAGCTGCACACAGTGGTTGGAGCCCAGGCTCAAAACGGCTCGAGATCTTGAGGTAGAATAATGCTGTTTTTGAGTACTTGATTAGAAATACAAAACAATGAATTAAAAAATATATATATATTACAGAGGTGTTCCATAGACTCACAGGAATTGTGTAAAAGTGCCCAAATAGTGAAAGAAATAGTAAAATAGTTCCCCTTTAACATAGATAGCCTGTGAGCCTTTCTCCCCAAATGATAACGTCACAGCAAACTTTCTAACACCCGCGTTCGAAAATCTCAACAGAGCATTCAAATGCGAGAAACCAAAAAGATATTTTCTACAGCCCTATTACTTACCAGAATTAATTTGTAATATTTTTTAGATAGAAGATACGTTGTGTATTATGTTTAGTTTATAGTTTAGTTTTAGTTTATATTATAATTATAGTTTATAGTTATAATTTGTATAGATATAATATGCGTTGTCTACTATGTTTAGAAAACTGCTACGTTTGAGGAGCCGGGAAACACAAGCATCTCACGTTTTTCAGAATGTATGTACATTTATATGACAATAAAATAATCTGAATCTGAATCATAAATAGTTTCACCCAATGAATGAAGTTTACGTTTTAGTTTATTTTTTACCCAGGGACAGTACACATTAATCAACATCTTCAGTTCCACATCAATGTAAATGTGCCAGAATTAGATAACAATCTAGTTTTTAATCTGTAGTCCCTGCCTAACATGCATGTATTTATGGTATGGAAGGACATATGGCATACACATATGTCTTATTAAAGTCTTAGTTTTAGAGTTACATACCGAGTATCTGATCCAAAAAGTATTTTCGGTACAGCCCTATATTAACCAGAATTCATTTTTAAATAACAATCTTTCATCTTTTTCTTAAAAGCATATATATTATTGTGTTGCATAATATGATTTGAAAGTCAATTCCATTTTACCATTGCTCTGTATGGGTGGGGGGGGGGGGGGGGGGGGGGGCATCTGCAGATATTAAGAATTTTTCTTGGCAGTCTCAAGGTTAGATTTCACAGTCGGCTCTCTGTGGAGAGAGAGACCAGAGTGACTCTGGAGTTTGTCCAAAGTAGCATCTCTGCCATCTGGTCGCAGCCGTCTGACAGTGATTATGGACGAACACACACCAAAGGGATGCTTCTCCTTTATGAGCTTGTGTTTCAGAACAGTTTCATGTTTTATTCGGGGAATATAATTTTTATAAAAAGTAATCTTGTTTGGAAGACTTATCATTTTGGAAATGTCAAGTCAAGTCAAGAGTCAAGAGTTTTAATTGTCACGGCATACAAGTATACAATGAAATGCGGGTGGTCTTGCCCGCAACGATGTGCAATACAGTGGTACAACATATAATAGAATCCAATAAAAAACATTGTGCAATAAACAGGTAACAGGTAACATGGTGTGACATCTCGGTATCTGTACATAGTTATTTACAGAGCATATAGGACATGCTAGGTAGCTTTGGTAGTGCAATACACTGTTCCTGTTATTCTAATTTAAAGTGGCCTTTCCTTTTGGCCATAAGTGTGCGTGTGTGCGTCATGAGTGTGTGATAGTGATATGAGGCGTTTGCACTGGAGTTCAGCAAATTGTGTCTTTTGCGTTCCAGCACTTTAGGTTACGGCGAAAAGGTGAAAGTCGTTCAGCTTAATTTTAGATTAGCGTGATACTAAGGCTATGTTCACACTGCAAGCCTTTAGTGCTCAATTCGGAGTTATTGCTCAGATCTGATCATTTGTTTTGTTTGGCTGTTCACATTTTTTTTTAAATGTGGCCCAATATCAGATTCCATTGTGAACTGGTCACTGCTCCTGAACTGACCCGCATGCGCGAATGAACAATAAAGAAGATGGACGTAAAAATAACTGTGATCAATCTGTGGCGTAAAAGTCGCATGAAGTACAGCCCTGTCCTATTCTATTGTATTTTTATTGTAATTTAGTTTCTATATTTCAATTTATTTTATTCTACCTTAATTAATGTTAATGTTGATGCACCAAAATACCAAGACACATTCCTTGTATGTGCAAACTCACTTGGCAATAAAGACATTTCTGATTCTGATTCGGAGTCTCTCGCATTGGTGACGAGCGCAATCTCCGCTGGCCACCCAGCTGCTTCTGATTCTGATTCTGATGAAAGTCACATGACTGTTCAGACTGAGGTCACAATGCAAAGAAATCTAACCTGTATCTGATTCAGGAGCACGTGTGAAAGTGGCCCAAATCAGATTATTGTGAAAAGATCAGATTCCATGTGATTTGTGCCGTTCACACTGTTCAAATCAGATCCGAGTCACATTATGAGCAAGGAAATCAGATTTGGGCCACGCTCGTCTGCAGTGTGAACGTAGCCTAAGAGAGGGATGTTGTCAAGCCCTCTCTGTCTGTTCTGTCTGTCTGTCTGTCTGTCTGTCTGTCTGTCTGTCTGTCTGTCTGTCTGTCTGTCTGTCTGTCTGTCTGTCTGTCTGTCTGTCTGTCTGTCTGTCTGTCTGTCTGTCTGTCTGTCTGTCTGTCTGTCTATCTGTCTGTCTGTCTGTCTCTCTGTCTCTCTCTCTGTCTCTCTCTCTGTCTCTCTCTCTCTCCCTCTCCCCCGCGCTCTCTCTCTCTCTCTCTCTCTCTCTCTCTCTCTCTCTCTCTCTCTCTCTCTCCCTCTCCCTCTCTCCCTCTCTCTCCTCTCTCTCTCTCTCTCTCTCTCTCTCTCTCTCTCTCTCTCTCTCCCTCTCTCCCTCTCTCTCTCTCTCTCTCTCTCTCTCTCTCTCTCTCTCTCTCTCTCTCTCTCTCTCTCTCTCTCTCTCTCTCTCTCTCTCTCTCTCTCTCTCTCTCTCTCTCACTCGCATACTGTAAATTATAGACTCAACTACATGTTAGTCGTGGCTCCAGCCTTTAAACCTGCAATTCTGTATACTCTGTATAATATTCTGTTTGCCGTGTACTAAACCTCTGCCTGTCTCCTGCCCAGGACCTCCAGTCTACCTGCCTGCCTCCTGTCTCCTGCCCAGGACCTCCAGTCTACCTGCCTGCCTCCTGTCCAGGACCTCCAGTCTACCTGCCTGTCTCCTGCCTCCTGCCCAGGACCTCCAGTCTACCTGCCTGTCTCCTGCCCAGGACCTCCAGTCTACCTGCCTGCCTCCTGCCCAGGACCTCCAGTCTACCTGCCTGCCTCCTGCCCAGGACCTCCAGTCTACCTGCCTATCTCCTGCCCAGGACCTCCAGTCTACCTGCCTGCCTCCTGTCTCCTGCCCAGGACCTCCAGTCTACCTGCCTGTCTCCTTGCCCAGGACCTCCAGTCTACCTGCCTGTCTCCTGCCCAGGACCTCCAGTCTACCTGCCTGTCTCCTGTCTCCTGCCCAGGACCTCCAGTCTACCTGCCTGTCTCCTGCCTCCTGCCCAGGACCTCCAGTCTACCTGCCTGTCTCCTGCCTCCTGCCCAGGACCTCCAGTCTACCTGCCTGTCTCCTGCCTCCTTGCCCAGGACCTCCAGTCTACCTGCCTGTCTCCTGCCTCCTGCCCAGGACCTCCAGTCTACCTGCCTGTCTCCTGCCTCCTTGCCCAGGACCTCCAGTCTACCTGCCTGTCTCCTGCCCAGGACCTCCAGTCTACCTGCCTGCCTCCTGACTCCTGCCCAGGACCTCCTGTCAACCTGCCTGTCTCCTGCCCAGAACCTCCAGTCTACCTGCCTGTCTCCTGCCCAGGACCTCCAGTCTACCTGCCTGTCTCCTGCCCAGGACCTCCAGTCTACCTGCCTGCCTCCTGCCCAGGACCTCCAGTCTACCTGCCTGTCTCCTGTCTCCTGCCCAGGACCTCCAGTCTACCTGCCTGTCTCCTGTCTCCTGCCCAGGACCTCCAGTCTACCTGCCTGTCTCCTGCCCAGGACCTCCAGTCTACCTGCCTCCTGCCCAGGACCTCCAGTCTACCTGCCTGTCTCCTGTCTCCTGCCCAGGACCTCCAGTCTACCTGCCTGTCTCCTGTCTCCTGCCCAGGACCTCCAGTCTACCTGCCTGACTCCTGCCCAGGACCTCCAGTCTACCTGCCTGTCTCCTGCCCAGGACCTCCAGTCTACCTGCCTGACTCCTGCCCAGGACCTCCAGTCTACCTGCCTGCCTCCTGTCCAGGACCTCCAGTCTACCTGCCTGCCTCCTGTCTCCTGCCCAGGACCTCCAGTCTACCTGCCTGCCTCCTGCCCAGGACCTCCAGTCTACCTGCCTGTCTCCTGTCTCCTGCCCAGGACCTCCAGTCTACCTGCCTGCCTCTTGTCTCCTGCCCAGGACCTCCAGTCTACCTGCCTGTCTCCTGCCTCCTGCCCAGGACCTCCAGTCTACCTGCCTGTCTCCTGCCCAGGACCTCCAGTCTACCTGCCTGTCTCCTGCCCAGGACCTCCAGTCTACCTGCCTGTCTCCTGCCCAGGACCTCCAGTCTACCTGCCTGTCTCCTGTCTCCTGCCCAGGACCTCCAGTCTACCTGCCTGCCTCCTGCCCAGGACCTCCAGTCTACCTGCCTGTCTCCTGCCCAGGACCTCCAGTCTACCTGCCTGTCTCCTGCCCAGGACCTCCAGTCTACCTGCCTGTCTCCTGCCCAGGACCTCCAGTCTACCTGCCTGCCTCCTGCCCAGGACCTCCAGTCTACCTGCCTGTCTCCTGCCTACTGCCCAGGACCTCCAGTCTACCTGCCTGTCTCCTGCCCAGGACCTCCAGTCTACCTGCCTGTCTCCTGTCTCCTGCCCAGGACCTCCAGTCTACCTGCCTGTCTCCTGTCTCCTGCCCAGGACCTCCAGTCTACATGTCTGTCTCCTGTCTCCTGTCCAGGACCTCCAGTCTACCTGCCTGTCTCCTGCCTCCTGCCCAGGACCTCCAGTCTACCTGCCTGTCTCCTGCCCAGAACCTCCAGTCTACCTGCCTGTCTCCTGTCTCCTGCCCAGGACCTCCAGTCTACCTGTCTGTCTCCTGTCTCCTGTCCAGGACCTCCAGTCTACCTGCCTGTCTCCTGTCCAGGACCTCCAGTCTACCTGCCTGTCTCCTGTCTCCTGCCCAGGACCTCCAGTCTACCTGCCTGTCTCCTGCCCAGAACCTCCAGTCTACCTGCCTGTCTCCTGCCCAGAACCTCCAGTCTACCTGCCTGCCTCTTGTCTCCTGCCCAGAACCTCCAGTCTACCTGCCTGTCTCCTGCCCAGGACCTCCAGTCTACCTGCCTGCCTCTTGTCTCCTGCCCAGAACCTCCAGTCTACCTGCCTGTCTCCTGCCCAGGACCTCCAGTCTACCTGCCTGTCTCCTGCCTCCTGCCCAGGACCTCCAGTCTACCTGCCTGTCTCCTGCCTCCTGCCCAGGACCTCCAGTCTACCTGCCTGTCTCCTGTCCAGGACCTCCAGTCTACTTGCCTGCCTCCTGTCTCCTGCCCAGGACCTCCAGTCTACCTGCCTGCCTCCTGCCCAGGACCTCCAGTCTACCTGCCTGTCTCCTGTCCAGGACCTCCAGTCTACTTGCCTGCCTCCTGTCTCCTGCCCAGGACCTCCAGTCTACCTGCCTGCCTCCTGCCCAGGACCTCCAGTCTACCTGCCTATCTCCTGCCCAGGACCTCCAGTCTACCTGCCTGCCTCCTGTCTCCTGCCCAGGACCTCCAGTCTACCTGCCTGCCTCCTGCCCAGGACCTCCAGTCTACCTGCCTGCCTCCTGTCTCCTGCCCAGGACCTCCAGTCTACCTGCCTGCCTCCTGCCCAGGACCTCCAGTCTACCTGCCTGACTCCTGCCACAGACCCAGCCTGCTTTCTACCACCAGCCACACCGAACACAAAATCAAGGTCAAATGTGGTCAAGAGATGTGATCTGATGAATCAGTGAGAAAGAGGCCAAAGAAATGAAGCCTGTGAGCAAATGACACGGTCGATGGTAGAGACTCGAAGGTTCATATAAAGCAATATTATGCGGATTATAGTTCTCTCATTTCAAAATCACAGAAGCATCACGTGTAGTAGGAAAACAAAATTAGAAACACATATACAACTGTGTGTGCGTAATGCTTGCGCACGCGTGTGACTGTGCTCGTGGTTATGTCGGCATGTGTTTGTGCACGTTTGTGGGTTAATGTATGAAGGTGTGTGTTTGTTGTTGTGGGACCATAATGGTGTGCAGCACCGTGAGGTTTTGGAGTGGTCGTAATAGTAGGAGCCTATTAGCAACTAGAAGGGGTGCTCGTATAGCATTGACCAAACTTGATATGCATGACCTTGGTGGGCTCTAGGTCAACTCCTGAAAAGGGGGTCAAAGTCAGACTTTGCAATCAAAAGTTAGGGGGCTAATAACCCTTGCCATAATTTCAGTGCGCCCCCTAACTTTTGATTGCAAGGTCTGACATTGACCCCCTTTTCAGGAGTTGACCTAGAGCCCACCAAGGTCATGCATATCAAATTTGGTCAATGTCAGACCTTGCAATACACTGTAAGGCACTGTAAGGCTACTGTCCTGCCTCACTTCCAGTGATGAAGCTAAGCTATGCTAACGGAGCGTTTATTCCCAAAGCTAAAATGCACGCACAGAGACAAAAAAGGTATGTATCTTCTTGTCTAACTCCAGGGAAGGTGTTAAATAAGCTAATTTCCCAAAATGTTGGAGTTCCCCTTTAAGGCAAACCAGAACTGTGATAATTTTTTATCTGGTTTAGTTTATGTAACTTGTTTCTTGTTTTTATTATTGTTTTTATCATTGATTGTCACAATGCTTTTACCATAAGCAGGCTATTTATTTATTGAAATAGTTTTGCTGTCTCCTGGTGTAAATTAGCTCTTGCTACAACCCTGCATGTTTACATTTTGTATTTTGTACTTGATGTTCATTAACATGTGCTGTCCCTATCAAATAAACTATCAAATCAAACTACTGCTACAAAAGTCACTTAACTTTAGCTTTTGCCCCTTTTATGCATACAATGCCTATGTTTTGGCTAGTGTTGCTCTTCTAGAAAAATATTCCTTTCAGGGTTGCCTATTGAAATACTGTACACCTCCAGTACAGAAACATTGTTTATGAGTTTGCGTGTCAGGTAGACCATTGATTGACAGTCGATTCTGCCAATTACGTCACACCGCTTGCACCCACCTCTGCTGTTGATAACGCTAGCCAAGTTAGCACACACACATACACACACGCACAGTGGGCCAGTGACTTTGGTGTAGGGGTGTAACAATGCATCGCAATGCATCAATCCTAAGGGGAAAATTCAACTGCATCGATTTGAAAATGTTAGAATCGATTATCGCAATTTTAATGTGTACACAGTGTTATGTTATTGTCATGTCCGTTACAGCCAACACAATGACATAAGCTACTGCATCAACATTATGATTAACAAAGCAAGGCATTCGTTTTGCTGCATTAACGTGTCGTAAATAATACTAATTTAATCTCACATAAGGTTGAAAATGGTCCCTGGCCTCACAGGTATTAGGTTGTAATACACTATTGGTCAGTTCAGCTCAGGGGCCAACCAAGTAGATGGTTTTACTGACAGGGGAAGCTGTAGACAATAAACGTCAACCGACTCCGGTCAGCTGTGACAGTTGGCCTGGGTGGCAGCCTTCAAATAGGCCTTAGAGTTAAGATATTCTTGTGAGAACTGGGGTCTGGAGCACAGCCCAATTGCTGAATACACGAGAAGAGAAAGGAGCGGTTTCAAGGGTGTTTAATGGTAATTGAGCAACACAGGAATTGGGGGAAAATAGAACGGGGTTATGTTCTGTCCTGTGGCTGCCACGGCGGCAGTGAGCGAGCAAGCGGTCCTGGTGCTTGTCGGGGGAGCTGCTGGGTGGCAGCGGGTGAATAGGTGTTCCTCTTCGGGAACAGGTGACGTCCAGTCAGGGACGCTGGAGCTGCTGGGTGGCAGCGGGAGATTAGGTGTTCCTCTTCGGGAACAGGTGACGTCCAGACAGGGACGCTGGAGCTGCTGGGTGGCAGCGGGAGAACAGGTGTTCCTCTTCGGGAACAGGTGACGTCCAGACAGGGACGCTGGAGCTGCTGGGTGGC
The DNA here is from genome assembly GCF_963971535.1 of Notolepis coatsorum. Lineage (NCBI taxonomy): Eukaryota > Metazoa > Chordata > Actinopteri > Aulopiformes > Paralepididae > Notolepis > Notolepis coatsorum. The sequence goes on along the minus strand of NC_140166.1, from coordinate 132,089,823 downwards.
AGCGGGAGATTAGGTGTTCCTCTTCGGGGACAGGTGACGTCCAGACAGGGACGCTGGAGCTGCTGGGTGGCAGCGGGAGAATAGGTGTTCCTCTTCGGAAACAGGTGACGTCCAGAAAGGGACGCTGGAGCTGCTGGGTGGCAGCGGGAGATTAGGTGTTCCTCTTCGGAAACAGGTGACGTCCAGAAAGGGACGCTGGAGCTGCTGGGTGGCAGCGGGAGATTAGGTGTTCCTCTTCGGGGACAGGTGACGTCCAGACAGGGACGCTGGAGCTGCTGGGTGGCAGCGGGAGATTAGGTGTTCCTCTTCGGGAACAGGTGACGTCCAGACAGGGACGGCGGTCCTTTGGGGCACAGGAGAGAAACGGGTTAGAGTAAGCCAATACACAGAGGGTATCTAGCAGTAGAGCTTGTGGCAGAGACGTCGTACCTGGACAGTGGTAATTAATACCACGACCGCTTCTGGTCAGCGTCGAGGTGTAGATATAGTCCCCTCATCAGGGGAGGATAGGGTGCAGCTGGGGAGAGTGGGGTGCTTGCCCGTGTGTGAATTAGGGGGATGGAATACAGCTGGGTGAATGAGGGTGAAGGAAGGGGTGACTGAAGAAAGAGGATGATGAGGAGTGCGCAGTGGATAGAGAGGGGGATGAAGAGGAGCGTGTGGAGGACGTGAGGGGAAAAGGAGGGGGAGTGAAGTAGGCCTGTGCTGTGATTATGACAATTCTGGGAAGAAGTGACCCAGCAATTATCAAATTTCTTAATTCTGAATATACCTGTACACCCCTCTGTATTACTGCTGAATGATGTTTTTGAGTGTGCAGTACCTACACAGCAAAAGAGATTGGTTTTATCTGGTATTACAGTGGCTAAAAAACTGATAGCATCACGATGGATTCGGAAAAAAATTGCCGAAAGGTCTGGATTCTTACATATCTCGATGTGATTTATCTAGAAATATCTACAGCAACAATTTTGGGTCTCAATGAATCCAAATTGACAATGTGGTTAGAAGTGGTGGAGAGAATAAAAGCTAGCATTTAATGGTAGTGTCTGGTTAGGAGCGAAGGATAATGGATGGATTATCCATTGGGGGGTCCAGGGCGGGGGGTGCGAGCAAGAGCATATGTGTGTAGGGGAATAGATAGCAGGTATTAGGGGTATATCTTGTATAAGACATTTATCCAAACGGTGAGTTAACTGATGTACACTGTTTTACAATGCTTGTATATCTAATCGTGTGTTGTCATGTTTGTTTATGTGTTTGTTTAAAAAATTATAAAAAAATAAAATACAAATCGGCCTTAGAGCAGCATGTTTGTACAAACTCTAGAAGGTATTTATGACTTCACAAGACCACAGTTCAAAGGAAAACCCTATCTTTACTCTTTTAAGCAGCTGTCCTAGAGTGACCACTTTTTAACAGACGGTTTGATCCTGCAAAGCTCCTCCTTTTTAAACTGTGTTAGAATAAATGAAAAAGTGAATTAAAAGACTAAGGCATGCCAGGAATAATAGTTAAAATCACGTCATTGCTTATTATTTTCATAGATAAATCTAGTAATATGAAACAGCTGTTTTCCAGTATACTGTGACACTGAATTTAGAGAAAACTCTATTTATAAGTTGGGAACAACTGTCGTATCATGTTCAAAATGATACAGAGAATTGTCTGATATATTAGATCATATTTTGAAATGAAATACAGTTAAAACAATGATTGCAAATGCTCTAATTGCGTTTTTCCAGCTATATATAAGGTACAGGTATTAAGAAAAGGAGCGATTTGTTTGTCTATAAAAGTTACAAAACAATATCCATAGGCTAATTCGAAATAACTAATTCTACGGTTTAAATCTGAATAGCCATATTCTCTTAAAGATATGTGAAAAGGGAAGTATTGGACTGCCTCTTTAAGTCACTAAAATGGCCACTGGTGGGTGTCATCAATGACGACACTTGCTCAAAGTCTTTTGTTTATCGTACCAGCAAGGCTGTGTCGTTATCGTTTTTTTCATGTAGTGCTTGGTGAACTTCAAGTAAAGGGTCATTATCTACACGAATCCTGCCGTCTCTGCCTCTCATCATCTTTGTCCGCAGTATTGGGTTCTCTCTCCTCTCCACACTACCCCCACTCGTAACAGAACCGCACAGTATAGTCAGATCACAATGACTATAAATGAGTAGCCGTCGCTTGTCCGATTAATCAGAAATACATCCTGACTGACACTAATGTGTAAACGGTTACAACCTATACGTTACAGTATACAGGGAGACTACAGTAGCTGTCACTGCATGCATCCCTCATGGCTATCTTTGGTGGAAAGGACAATCTGCAGTATTTGATTTAAATAGTCATTTAAAAAAAATATGTATTGTTTTGCTGTCTCAAAGAACCCTAGGTGCCAGTATAATATAGTATATTGTTTGGTAAAAGGTGACGTGTAGGTGTAACGTGTAAGTGTTACCCCTGGAAAGGATAGGAAGTGTCAACAGGATGGTGGGATGTGTGAGAGGCACATGTTTTTGCTACGCCCTAGGCTTTTTTGAAAGCATTCTGGAGCCACTGCTAACTAATCTCCCGGTGTATTTTGATGGATTTTCTCCACGCGGATTCAGGCGCGGCCGGTGTCAAACACGTCTGGTGTAGGTGTAACTGGTCTAAGGCCACCCTCTTGAATGTCGTCGTGTATGGGAAGTGAAGAGACAGTTGTGGCCAGTCATTGTTTTTATTTCTCCTGTTGAAAACATCCAAGCAGGCACATATCAACATTTGGCCAGCAGATGGCGTCAACAGCTTACAAGGCTTCTTCACGTTCAGGCCAGACTGCTCATTTTGAATCATACATTGAAATATCACATTAAAATAAAATACACAATGAAATAATACAAAATAAACAACAAGATATCTCCAATTACCTGTTGAAAACATCCAAGCAGGCACATATCAACATTTGGCCAGCAGATGGCGTCAACAGCTTACAAGGCTGCAATGGGGGAAATATGTCACGCTGTCAGAACGAGGCCTACAACACATTGCTCAACCATTACCACTAGCTCAGTCACATGTCCTTACAACAGTTCGCCACCACAACTAAACCACATTACAAAAAGTGCACAACTGTTCATCATTAACACAGTTACCACTATATACAACTCCGGTTCATTGCCCGGCAACTTATTTACAAAATGTAACCCATTAATACATTCTTTTAAACCAAGGATATGTTTAGGGACACTGAGCAACTCTCACATTCTTCACGTTCAGGCCAGACTGAACGGGAAGAGGCACGCACCAAAGTAAATACGTCACTTCGGGAGGAAGTGACGACGGTTTCAAAATAAAAGACTATGAGAGTAAAAGATAATAATAAACAAATTAAAATAAAACGTGAGGGAGGGATTCTTTGTGGAATACATATTAGTATATTCTATATATACCTGCTACATACTCCCCCCCTGAATTCCACTAAAATCCTGAACGACAGACATGACACACACTAACAGGGACCTCCAACACACGTCAGAACCGGCACGGGTTTACATGAAGAAACATATCCTCAGAATCAGCTAGAAGCTACCTGTCAAACAGGTTCAGAGAAAACAAAAGGTTGATCAGGCCTCTGTTCCTCCTAGAATCGCTTGGTGCCTTATACACCAAACCTACACCCGGCCTACACGAGTCCCCTATCTCATTTGTGAACACATGCAGCAAATACGCTACTTACAGTGACACATCGCAAGATACAAGTGTACACAGACTAAACAAATATGCACTAACTACAGCAACTACAGTATACTGCCCATTGACCTAGACAACGTCGGTTTCTACGGTGTGAGCTAACTGCAGCCGCTACAGTACACTGCCCTGCAAAGGCTAACCGCAGTCACTATAGTATACTGCCCCTTGACCACACGGTGTGAGCTAACCGCAGCAACTACGGCCACCTGCCCTGCAACCTAAACACTTAGATACAAACACAGGACGTGGAAATCAAGGAGCGTGAAATCAAAAAAAATAATTGGCCTCAAAGCACAGAGTTCCTGTGACATGACAGAGAGTTCCCGACTCTGTATACTGCAGGGCACCAGCTCTGCCCCAAGCAGAGAGTTCCAATGGTTCGACAATAAAATTCCAGGCTCTGCACGCTGCCATTTCACCACACCACCGCAACTGTTGTCAAACAGCTAACCAAATAACAATCAACAATCCCACATCCCCAATTATACTATTTACATGTATCCAAATCACCATCAGAACAAATTATGAACTCCCCTCTACGACATAGGGATCCATCTTCCTTCTCTCACTACAAAACGAGCTATCAGGAAAGAAGGGAAAAAAATTATATATATTCCATTAATCACAAAAAAAATTCTCCAAATGCTTCAGCACCTTTAACAAAAACAGAAAAACAAAAACTGACCACCAGTCCTTTCCAACAACTCAACTGTCCTCTTTTTTCAAAAAGAACACGATGTCCAATGTTCCCCCTAAGGTGCGCCCGTGCGCGCGCACGCACATGGCCAAATGCTCCCGCGCACATCTGAAATCTGTCGCGCAGAGAAACGTTTGTGTAAAAAAAAAAAAAAAAATACGTTTGTTTGGATGCACGTAATTTACATGTTCTGGGTTGGCTAGCTCTTGGATACGATCCAACCTATTGCGTGGCACCACAGAGAGACGTTTTAGTATCGGCGTCTGTGATTTGCCTAAACGTTTGGCCCTTCCTGAATCTGCAGCAGCCGACGCGGAAGTGAAAGCGTTTTAGGGAAAATATACACGCGGACGGGCGAGACGCGACGACAGGAATAAGTTGCAAAAGAACAGATCTGACAGCCAGCAAGTGAAAGTGCTCATTGACAATGTACTACTCGGCATACAAATGAACGCATCGATGCTGTCTGTTCAACAGATCTATGATCGTGTGGCAAAATATGTGAGTATCCCAGAACACTGGTGGAGCAAGAACTATGCCTTTGAGTTTGTGAAGTCAATCAGTGCAATTGTAAAGAATGAGACTATGTGCAATATTTGAAATGCCCCGTTTCATACTTTGATAGTAGATGAGAGCACAGACATCACAGTGTACAAAATGCTAGTTCTGTATATAAAATACAGGGAGGAAAATGATGTCAACTACAAAACTGAGTTTGGTGGCATGATGCATCATTCAGTTAATTAACGTCATGCACTGCTCCAGCTATTGTTGAGGCCATCACGCAGTTTTATTCCAAACATGAATTAGACATGCAGAGAATGGTGATGCTGACCTCTGCTGGTGCCTCAGTAATGCACTTTAGGGAGTGCAATTAACACTCCCAAATAGTAAAAATGTTACTCTGAGCAGTGTTATTTGTCTAATCCCCTTAGTGTTAATTTAACTCTATTTTTGAGTTAAAGAAGGAACTGGCATAGTGTTAAATGTTTAACTATTTTACAAGTGGATTTTTATATTGGAGCTATATAAACCCTGAAAAAGAGTTGAAAGTAACTCTGGGAGTTAATTCAACACTGGTCTGTGTCACTGCTGCAGACAGTCATTCTAGTATGTAGTGGCCAGCATCCTCTTCTATGCTGGGGGGGCTACATCAACTCAAGGGACACCAACAAACTGAATAAGCTGAGCTCTGTGGTGGGAGTCGAGCTGGTCAGACTAGAGGTGATGGCAGAGAGGGGGATGAGAAGGAAGCTGGCTGCTATCCTGGAGAATCCCTCCCACCCCCTCTACGAGCTAGTCAAGAGACGTTAGGGACTGCAATGTCCTCTGCTTCACCGAAACATGGCTCACACCGGAGGTTCCAGATCACGCAATTCAACCAGCGGATCACTTCTTTATCCATCGCAAGGATCGGTCATCAGAGTCCGGTAAACAACGTGGAGGAGGTATTGCCTTCATGTTTAACAAAAATTGGAGCGATCCAACTAACGTGAAGGAATTATCCAACCACTGCTCCCCAGAACTGGAATATATAACCATCAAGTGTCGTCCTTTCTTCCTCCCGAGGGAGTTAACGGCGATCGTCCTGATCGGAGTGTATATTCCACCGCAAGCCAGCAACAAGGTTGCACTCTCCAGACTACACGAGGAGGTAAATAAAATACAAGTGGCGAACGTTAACGCCGCCATTTTAGTGCTGGGAGATTTCAATAGCGCCAATCTGAGAAAGGTATTGCCTGACTTCTATCAGCATGTGACTTGCAACACCAGAGGCGGTAACATCCTAGATCACTGTTACACGCAATTTAAAGGTGGCTACAAGGCTCATTCTGATAGTGGCTTTGGTAAATCAGATCACGCGTCCATTTTTCTTTCACCAAAGTACAAACAGAGAATTAAAAGTACTCCCGTAGTCTCGCGAGAGGTGCAGAAATGGGATCTGACGTCAGAGGATACGATCCGGTCAGTGTTTCACTACACAGACTGGAATGTGTTCCGCGACACAGATAACATTAATGTCTACACGGAGACAGTGCTGGACTATGTTTGTACTAGGGTGAAAGAAACAATCCCCACTACCAAAATGAAAGTTTACCCAAATCAAAAACCCTGGGTAGACAAATCCGTCCGTGAAGCTCTGAGAGAGCGCACCAAAGCATACAACGACGGCCTAGTGGCAGGCAACATGAATGACCACAAGGTGGCGCGATACAACGTAAGGAGGACAGTGTCAGAGGCCAAACGGCGCTACAGGGATAAAATTGAACTCCAGTTTGAACAAGCTGACTCTAGAGCTATGTGGCAGGGGCTCAAAACGATGACAGACTACAAAGGCGCCTCCCTCAAACTGAACAGTGACATCTCCTTAGCAAATGACCTCAATACCTTCTATGCGAGGTTTGATGCTGGTAATAACAACACCAGCTCACAAGCCTCGGCAATGGGGGGGGGGGGGGGGGGGTCGGCTGCTGATGGAGGCGCAGTGTTCAGGGTAACAGAGCATGAGGTGAGGCGGACCTTTAAAAAAGTGAATATCAGGAAGGCAGCAGGTCCAGACGGCATCCCCGGCCGCGTCCTAAAAGTATGTGCCGACCAACTGGCCCCAGTATTCACTGACATATTTAACCTGTCCTTAGAACAGGCTGTCATCCCCACCTGCCTGAAGAAGTCCACTATTATCCCTGTACCCAAAAAATCCAAGCCTGCTTGCCTCAACGACTACCGCCCTGTAGCTCTCACCTCCATAGCCATGAAGTGCTTTGAGAAGCTAGTAAAGGGCTACATCTGCTCCTCCCTCCCCATCAACATGGACCCCCTGCAATTTGCATACCGCCCCAACAGGTCCACGGAGGACGCCATATCCCATGTGCTGCACACAGCAGCATCACACCTGGACAAGAGGCAGGGGAACTATGTGAGAATGCTATTCATCGACTACAGCTCGGCATTCAATACCATAGTCCCCTCCATACTCATAGCCAAGCTCAGGGACCTGGGCTTGGGCTATGACCTCTGCCAGTGGGTCTTGGACTTCCTGACTGGCAGACCCCAGGTGGTGAGAGCAGGCAACTGCACCTCCTCATCCATCACCCTCAACATAGGGGCCCCCCAGGGCTGTGTTCTGAGTCCCCTCCTCTACTCCCTGTACACACACGACTGTGTGGCTCAGCGGAGTAGCAACACAATCGTCAAATTTGCTGACGACACAGTGGTGGTGGGCCTGATCTCTGCCAACGACGAGAGGGCCTACCTGGAAGAGGTCAAGGTCCTGGCGGGATGGTGCCAGGAAAACAGCCTCTCCCTGAACGTCAGCAAAACAAAGGAGATGATTGTGGACTTCAGGAGGTCGGGGGTCAAGGACTACAGCCCCCTCAGCATCGACGGGGCACCGGTTGAGAGAGTCAACAGCTTTAAGTACCTCGGAGCCTACATATCCGAGGACTTGACATGGACCACACACATTAACAGTGTTGTGAAGAAGGCACGACAACGCCTCTACTTCCTCAGGCGCCTAAGGAAGTTCCAAGTTAGCCAGAAGATCCTTAAGAACTTCTACTCATGTACAATAGAGAGCATCTTGACCGGCAACATCACCTCCTGGTTTGGGAATAGCACTGCACAAGACCAAAGCAGACTACAAAGAGTGACACGTTCAGCCGAACGCACAATTGGAGGGGGGCTCCCCACCCTCCAGAACATTTACTACAAGCGTTGCAAGGGCAAGGCTAAGAGAATCATTAAAGACTCCAGTCACCCGAACAACTGCCTCTTTGAACTGCTGCGGTCAGGCAAGCGATACAGGAGTCTCAAGGCGAGCACAGAAAGACTCAGAAGAAGCTTCTATCCCCAGGCCATCAGGCTGCTAAACGAACAATGAATGAACACTACACAACAACAACCACCAAACGCACATAGCACACACATCCACACGCACACACTCACTTTAAACAAACACACTGTAGCACCCACTCCACACACTTATAGCACACACCCACTTTAAACAAACACACTGTAGCACCCACTCCCCACACTTTATATTTATGGATGAAGGATTGCACTACAACTCGTACACCTTACTGTAAATTGTACCTAAAATTGTACCTCATCCCATTTCTGCTTTGCACTAGATAGTACTGTACATTAGTACACTGCATAGTATTGTGTATTGTATATTATATGGTAACTCAGAACATTGTACATATGTCTATACCGAACACTGTGACCTCATTTTCTTCTTCTAAATTCATGCTATATTATGTTATTATGTTATTTGATACTATCTTGTCTAGCACAGTCTCTGGAGCGTAACAGTAAGAAGCATTTTGTATGAAAGTATTCTGTACTTCTGTATGACAACTATTAAAGAACTTGAACTTGAGAGGATAACCAGTAGGATAACATTGATGTGTGCAGTCACTGCAGTGAGTTTGGTGACACTACACTCTATAAGAGTGAAGATTAATGTTTTTTCCTATACAAAATCCCCAGATTTTGGAAAGAGGAGTAAACAAGTGACTCTTTTCTGATGTGCAGTGTTCTGATGTGCAGTGTGCACACAGACTAACAGAAAGGACTAAGTAAGAGCTAAGACCAGACCAGAGGAGAAGAGCTGCCTTTGGATTATTTTATTTATTATTTTTTGAGGAACAGAGGAGTAAACAAGTGACTCTTTTCTGATGTGCAGTGTTCTGATGTGCAGGTGTTCTGATGTGCAGGTGTTCTGATGTGCAGTGTTCTGATGTGCAGTGTTCTGATGTGCAGTGTTCTGATGTGCAGGTGTTTTGATGTGCAGGTGTTCTGATGTGCAGGTGTTCTGATGTGCAGGTGTTCTGATGTGCAGTGTTCTGATGTGCAGGTGTTCTGATGTGCAGTGTTCTCATGTGCAGTGTTCTGATGTGCAGTGTTCTGATGTGCAGGTGTTCTGATGTGCAGGTGTTCTGATGTGCAGGTGTTCTGATGTGCAGTGTTCTGATGTGCAGTGTTCTGATGTGCAGTGTTCTCATGTGCAGTGTTCTCATGTGCAGTGTTCTGATGTGCAGTGTTCTCATGTGCAGTGTTCTGATGTGCAGTGTTCTGATGTGCAGGTGTTCTTATTTGCAGTGTGCACACAGACTAACAGAAAGGACTAAGTAAGAGCTAAGACCAGACCAGAGGAGTCTGGAAACAAGTGACTTTCTTTTAATGATGTGTATCTGAATAACAGAAAGGAGGAATGAAGCAGAGGGGAAGGTGAGAGGTTTAGAGGACGAGAGGGAGGGAGAGAGAGAAGAGGGAGGGAGGACGTTGCTCTGTATCGTCAATGGTCAAATACATATTTTGTGTATTTCTGTGTATCAGCAAAGTGTGTAGATTTTTATGTTGGATATTAAGGTAAATTATTTTTTACAAACCGCCGCTTATCAACCAACCGGTTAATCGGAAGGTGACGTATGTTGCTCAGTAGTTGCTGATGTCTGCTCAGGAGGTTTGAGTGTTTGCTCAGACCGAAAAAAAATTAGAGGGAACATTGACGATGTCCTCCTTTTTTAGAAAGAACACGATGTCCTCCTTTTTTAGAAAGAACACGGTGTCCTCCTTTCTTATAAAGAACACGGTGTCCTCCTTTTTTAGAAAGAACACGATGTCCTCTTCTCTCTTCTTCTTAGAAAGAACACGATGTCCTCTCAACTGTGACACAGTCACTTCGACACAAACCTCCCAAGGGAACTTTATTTTCTTCTTCTTCCTCCTCTTCCTCCGACCTCCGATGATCAAGCTGGCCTTGACCCTCATTGCAAATTTTATTTTTATTTTTTTAGTGATCACAGCATCTTTCTTCTGTTCTTCTGTAGTTCTGTTCGACGACCTCCCGGTGACCAAGCTGGTGTTGGTACTTGCGTCGTCCGGGTCATCGGCACCACTGTAACTGGTCTAAGGCCACCCTCTTGAATGTCGTCGTGTATGGGAAGTGAAGAGACAGTTGTGGCCAGTCATTGTTTTTATTTCTCCTGTTGAAAACATCCAAGCAGGCACATATCAACATTTGGCCAGCAGATGGCGTCAACAGCTTACAAGGCTTCTTCACGTTCAGGCCAGACTGCTCATTTTGAATCATACATTGAAATATCACATTAAAATAAAATACACAATGAAATAATACAAAATAAACAACAAGATATCTCCAATTACCTGTTGAAAACATCCAAGCAGGCACATATCAACATTTGGCCAGCAGATGGCGTCAACAGCTTACAAGGCTGCAATGGGGGAAATATGTCACGCTGTCAGAACGAGGCCTACAACACATTGCTCAACCATTACCACTAGCTCAGTCACATGTCCTTACAACAGTTCGCCACCACAACTAAACCACATTACAAAAAGTGCACAACTGTTCATCATTAACACAGTTACCACTATATACAACTCCGGTTCATTGCCCGGCAACTTATTTACAAAATGTAACCCATTAATACATTATTTTAAACCAAGGATATGTTTAGGGACACTGAGCAACTCTCACCTTCTTCACGTTCAGGCCAGACTGAACGGGAAGAGGCACGCACCAAAGTAAATACGTCACTTCGGGAGGATGTGACGACGGTTTCAAAATAAAAGACTATGAGAGTAAAAGATAATAATAAACAAATTAAAATAAAACGTGAGGGAGGGATTCTTTGTGGAATACATATTAGTATATTCTATATATACCTGCTACATAGGCAATGGCACCGATAGAACGGGCGCTGAAGTGAAGCGGAGCGTTCCGCTTCTCATCCATTCCAAGGGTGGTTAGGTGGAGTGTAGGCGTATACTGTACGTATTTTCTTAATGGCTGCAGCTTCTTGTGACAATGAAGATTATCCATATTAACAAAAATAAATGTCTTGTTTCACTTACGTTTCAAGTTTAGTTCAAGTTTACTTTATTTGCCATGTTCAGTAGACTGAATTGGAATTATAATGTACAAAGTGTAAGGGTTCAGCGTTCTCTGGCCAGACTCCGCCTGCTGCTCCCCCCTCCCCTCCTGTCCATCCAAGGCCTCCTCAACAGCCCCCACCTTTGCACACTTTCCCCATCTGTACCTCCCCCTGCTGGCCATTCATTGCCTCTACTCCTCCTTCACTTGCACTTCATCAAGACATCTATATTTATGTGTTTTCTCGCCTTGTTGTTAACCCTTCCTGTATATTTGTTACCCTCTGTGCTCCCATGGTTTTGTTAAGTGTTATTCTGTCTTTTAGTGGTTTTCCCAGTGTGTTTGTATCTAATTGTTGTCTTGAGTCCTAGCCCCTGTGTGTTAGTTCTGTTTTCCTCCCAGGTGTGTCTTGTTCCCAATCACCCTCATGTGTCAATTAGTCTGGGTATATCAGTTGTGTCTGCCGCCTTCCCTGTGTCGGTGCATTATCCTGTTTCCCCTATCTACACTGGTAACGAAAGGTTATCCTATAACCTAGTTATATGAATACTGGCAGAGCGTCTCGCTCTTTGCCATTATGAGATATCTCTTATCTCCTAGCACCTACTGTGCTCACGAACAAACAACTGTACTCACATGCAAGGCATTCGTTTTGCTGCATTAACATGTCGTAAATCATACTAATTTAATCTCACATAAGGTTGAAAATGGTCCCTGGCCTCACAGGTATTAGGATTAGAATCGGTCCCGGACATGGTCACACTCTACTTTCCTCAGAAAAAGTGTCCAACACTGAAAACCCAAACAAGGGACCTCAGGGCGCTAAGAGCGAGACGCTCTGCCAGTATTCATATAACTAGGTTATAGGATAACCTTTCGTTATATTATCATACTGGTCATCGCGTCTCGCTCTTTGCCATTATGACATATGGGACAGTGCAGACGCGTGACCCGACAAGTGAACCCCCTGAGGGCCCGTAAGCCCCACTACCAGGGAGGAGGGGAGTCCCGTCCACCCGCCCGTCCTAACGAAGGGGGGGAGGCAGTCAACTCCACCAAAGTGCGAAAAAGAGGGAACCAGAGACCCCTGAAAAACGCACAGCACAGGCGAGACCACGTGTGACACATCACCCCGTGGCACACACCTACACACCCCTGCTAGCCCACCAAAGGCGGGACGCAGGAGAGGTCTCAGACCTCAGAACCGCCTGGGAGACAGAACCCCCAGTCATGTCCACGAGGTAAAACTTAACGAAGGGACCCGGGGAGGACCAGGAGACCGCAGCACAGATGTCCTCCACCAAGGCCCCCCCTAACAGGGCAGCAGCCCGAGGGGGGACCTGTCCAGCCAACGTGCAGCAAAAGGCAACGCCCCCGCACAACCAATGTGACAGGTGCTGCTTGGACAGCGCCTCACCCATGCAAGGGCCACCGTAACAAACAAACTGTTGAACGGAAGCCCTGAGAGCCAGAGTCCTGAGGTAAACCCCCAGTGCATGGACAGGACACGACAGGTGAAGGCCCGCCTCCAACTCACTAGCGTGAGGAGGCGTACGAACGCCTGAACCACAATATCCCTGGAGCGAAAGAGCTCCGGATATTCTTTGGCACGAAGACTGGATTAGGCCTCAGAGTTGCACCGCTATCGGCCGAATAGACAGGCACTCAGGCCGCACCGAGAGAGCACACAGCTCACCCACGCGTTTAGCGGAGGCGATGGCCAAAAAGAACGCTGTCTTCAAGACAGCAGATCCAATGGCGCCTGCTCAAGAGGCTCAAACGGGGCCTCCGACAACCAGCCCAGGACCAGTTGGAGGTCCCACTCGGAGACAGAGAACGTTCCACAGGCTTGAGACGCCGAGCGCCAAGCAGGAATGTTCCACGAGAGGGTGGCTGAACAATGTTCCGCCCCCACACTCGACCATACGCCACTCCCCAGCGTAAGCCGCGGTAGAGGACGGAGCGTGCGCGTACCGGATAGCGTCAACCACAGAATAGACAAGACGCATCCCCACCAGATTCACACTGTCAGCAGCCAAGCCTAGAGGCTGCCCCAGAACAGGAGGCAGAACAGAGTTCTGCGTGCCTGAGAGAGGGCCCGCGGTGACCACGGAACAGGCCACGGCGGGGCCACCAAGAGCTGAATCAGGGCCGGGGACCACACAGCTGAGCCCCGGCCCGGCGCGACCAGGACCAAGTCCCGCGCTCCCGACGTACCCGCCCCAACAGCAGAGCTATCAGGTGTAAGGGGGGGAAAGCGTACAGAAACCCGGACGGCCACGGAATCGGTCCCAGACCTGCCAGACTATGTCTGGACGTAGTCCCCGCGACATCACACCTGCACCCACATTCACCCTGCCGGGGATGTGGAGAGCCCTCAGGCAGAGCAGATGGAGAACGCCCATAGCCAGAGCCCGACTGCCGCCCGGTGCAGACGGGGGGAGCGCACTCCTCCCTGTCTGACAATATACGACGCTGACGTCGTGTTGTCCGTCCTGACCAAAACATGCTTGCCCACCACAAGGTGGTCAAGCCGTTTGAGGACCAGAAGGACTGCCTTCAATACCAACACATTGAATGTAGCGCAGACCGGGCAGTGTGAACACTTAAGGCAACTAACTTGTGCTTCCGCGTTTCTCTGATTGGCCAGCGCTCTCCTTCGTGAATACCAGCCGCTCTACGCTCGTTCCCTACGCCAGAGGCGTGAGCCTCCAACGAGTGACGCGTCTCTCTTCTGACCAATCAGTGGTCTGCATTGTTTCACATGACTTTTCTGGTCGCTGCGGGCGATCACTGCTATGCCAATTCAGCTGCGCCGCAGGCAATGTAGTTAATCAACTAAGCAAGATGGATGCTGCGGGCGATCACTGCTATGCCAATTCAGCCGCGCCGCAGGCAATGTAGTTAATCAGTCAGCAGCCTCCACTGATGGATGCTGCGGGCGATCACTGCTATGCCAATTCAGCCGCGCCGCGGGCAATGTAGTTAATCAGTCAGCAGCCTCCACTGATGTACAGTGATTCAAACCCCCTCAATGTGCAGTTTCTGACAGCTGTGCTATGTTGTCACGCGAAATAACGTTATGAATAAAAACGCGAAATAACATTATATAACGTTGCATTATATAACGTTGCATTATATAACGTTACAATGTACAGTTTCTGACAGCTGGGCTGTGTTGTCATGCGAAATAATGTTATGAGTGAATCTGGTAGTTGTTTTGATAAATATGTTGTTTTGATAAATATGTAATGCATTAACAACACCCCTTAGATCAGGGGTCGGCAATTATTTTTCCCGGGTGGGCGAATGAGCAACTGAAAATATGTTGGAGGGCCGGGCCAAAATTCCAAACTCAATTATGCATAATATACATTTTATTTCTATATAAAAAATCAGTAAATGGCATTGTTTTGACCCCTGGTAAGAGTGTATGTTATTATTTGGCAATTAAAAGGTGAGGTTAGCTTTCAAAAATATAATTTATTCAAATAGAATTTATTTCCAAAATGATTAACAAAATGTGAAACATTAATAACAAAGAGCATGTATGAAAAAGTGCTATACAAATAAAGTTATTATTTTGAGTTTCATATACTATTGAAACAAGGATTTTCTTAGCTTTCTAAAGACATCATCTTATAGCCAAAATAAACAATGTACAAAAAAAAGTGTCCCAGTTTTGTAGCCTTTTTTACTTTACATGCCTATATTAAACATTTAATGTTTTCAGAACTGTGCAAAAAAAAATATCAAGTGTCCCATTTCACTTGTTATATTTCCACATTTTAGTGTTCTTCAGTTCTTTTTTTTTTCATTCAGTGTGAGAAATCCAGTCTCTGTTGAGCTTTAACAAGTCCATCAAAGTCAGGTTGCATGTCTGAGGTGGAGATGCGAAGCACAGCTGCCAGATGTTCATCAGTGAGAGAGGATCTGTACCTGGACTTGGTAAACCTCATGACTGAGAATGTCTGTTCACATATGTAGGTGGATCCAAAGAGAACCAACATCTTCTGAGCATGTCTCCTCATGTTTGGAAAGTTCTCCTCCTTGAGAGCAGAGTAGAACTCTAGCAGTGATGCTGACTTAAAGTGCTCTTTCAGTAGTGAATCAGACTGCAGGTCAATGAGTTCAAGCTGAACATGAGTGGGTGCACTATCAACACTGCAGGTAAAGGGAGAGGAAACCAGCTGCATTTCATCCTCAACCTTTTTGAAATCTTGAAAACACCTTGAAAATGCATCATGCAGTGCTCCTAACATGGATGAGTACCTGTGCCGGTGATCAGCTGATGGTTTGACTTATTTCAGGGTTTTCATGTGTTCGAGATTGTTGCTGCCTAGTTGCCTTGAAATTAATTGCAAATAAAATAAATTTAATCTACCTACCAGTTGTGAAAAAAAACCACACTCGACAGTTTTCGGCTTGCCATTGCCCTGACTGCTTTGTTGTTGAATCAAGTCAAATCCTAGGTAAGCGTATATTGTGCGTGTGAACGTTGACATGAAAATAAAAAATGTTAAAAAAAAATAATAAATTTTTTTTTTTAATTTTTTTCATGTAATCTTTCGCGGGCCAGTCAGAATCATCCCGCGGGCCATATCCCAGGTCTGCCTTAGATCATGTAACCTACTGTGCCTCTGCGCTGGCTTGCACGTTGGCCTACAGCACAGCAGGTAATGTAGTTAATCAATCAATCATGTAACCTACTGTACCTCTGCTTTGGCTGGCCTACAGCACAGCAGGTAATAAAATGCATTAACAACACCCCTTAGATCATGTAACCTACTGTACCTCTGCTTTGGCTGGCCTACAGCACAGCAGGTAATAAAATGCATTAACAACACCCCTTAGATCATGTAACCTACTGTACCTCTGCGCTGGCTTGCACGTTGTAATGTAGTTAATCAATCAATCATGTAACCTACTGTACCTGTGCTTTTACTGTACCTCTGCTTTGGCCTACAGCACAGCAGGTAATGGAGTTAATCAGTCAGCAGCCTCCACTGATGTACAGTGATTCAAACCCCCTCAATGTGCAGTTTCTGACAGCTGTGCTGTGTTGTCACGAGAAATAACGTTATGAATAAAAACGCGAAATAACATTATATAACGTTGCGTTATATAACGTTACAATGTACAGTTTCTGACAGCTGGGCTGTGTTGTGACGCGAAATAACATTATGAGTGAATCTGGTAGTTGTTTTGATAAATATGTTGTTTTGATCAATTCTACGGATTCGAACATAACATTACATTTCCGCGAGCAGCCTATTTCCGCGAGCAGCCTCGCTTGGCGTTTGAGTGCCGTCAAAACGAAAATGCGCATGCGCGCGTTACCGGCGTAGGGGGAAAACGAGCCGTAGCGTCACGTGGGGTCTGTTGGCCAATCAGAGAAACGCGGAAGCACAAGTTAGTTGCCTTAAGTGTTCACGTGACCGGGCGGCATTGGCAGCTGCCCCCTACTGCGTTGGCCCGACACGTCCCCCCAGGGGCGGACCTTCCTACAGGCAATATAGGCAGTCGCCTAGAGCGCCACCCAGAGGGGGGCGCCAAAAAAAAAAAAATATATAATTTATTTATTTTTTTATTTTTTTTTATTTAATTTTTTATTTTTTTGTGCAGTTTTGGCGCCCCCCTCTATATCTGCAACCATTATTTGTACATAAAAAAAATTCTAACATAAGGGAAAATGAGCCAGCTTTAGGTGTTCACAGTCAGAACATGCTAGAGCGCTGTGCATTGATGGGTATCGGTCAAGTGTTTATAGAATTGAGCGTTGAGGAAAGAAAGACTAACGTTAGAGAACTATGAAGAGGCAAAAGCCATAAAAAAAAAATTACAAAAAAAAAAAAAAAAAACTTTTCTTTTGGGGGGGGGGGGGGGGGGGGGCGCAGTGGTGAATCTCGCCTAGGGCGCCAAATGTGCTAGGTCCGCCCCTGCGTCCCCGTCCCCCCCCCATCCCACACAGAGTGAATTGAGGCATTGATACGAAAGATGGCGTTGGGTGTGGCTGGAGCGACAGCAGCTCTCCTAACTTGTATCTTGTTCTTAAACATTGCGGGGTTTCTTGGCTATACCCCCCATGATTTTAATTGCAGATTCTTAAAGAAATGTAAATCACAAATTGATGATACTCCTTCGAACGGAATGAACGCCAAACATTTTGGCTTCGGTAAAGCGGCGGTGTTTACTACGTTTGTTTGTCACCTGGGGCAACGGCGCATCAAATTAAAATCAAACAAGCGGAACGTAAACGCTAGGAGGCTTATTATAGCAATTTGCCTGCTATTGTCCGGGGATATTCATCAGTGTCCTGGCCCAACTACAACAGCAAACGATGCAAGCTTCGCCGACGCCCGCGATTCTACCTCCTCTCAGGTAAGCACCTTGTTCAGAGGCTACTCCTGCCCCAAGACAAGTCAGCAAACTTACCTTGTTCAACCTGTACTCCCGAGCGTCATGGAGGAACCAACAGCCCTCCAGCTACGACGTCCAGACACCGGCCCGGGGTGGTCCAAGGAGGTCGATCCAGCTGAGTGCCCATTCCTACCAAGCTCCACGGGGGACCCAGTGACCATCCAGCAGGGTCGTTTCGCCAACCGAAGAGAGTTCCAGGAGGTTGATCCAGGCGAGTGCCCGCCGCGGGGGAGGGGAGGACGGTCGTCGTCGGTGCCCAAGCATGAGATGCCACCGGTGGATTTACTACCAACGGAGCCGTCATCTTCCCGGAGTCCAGCGACAATAAATACCTCGCCAACAAGTAACAACTCGTATACGCGCGATAATCTACATAGCAACCCACACAATGACGATATGAACACACGGCGCAAACGCATGCTGCATAACAACAACAAGCGTAGGATAGTAAACAGAGTCATCCAAATGAACCGGAAGTGGAAAGTCTTCTGTAAATAACTCGAGACTTATTTGGGACTCAAGTGCTAAACCAAAGGGTATATTAGGCGGACACTTGAACATACAAAGTTTAAAACCCAAAAGTGAAGAGATAAGTCATATGTTACTAGAGTCTAATCTCGATTTCCTATGTTTATCAGAAACTTAGCTCACTGAGAATTCTCCATATGCTGCTGTAACACTTCCGGGTTATAATATCTACAGAAGGGATCGAATGGATACGAAAGGGGGCGGTGTTCTGATCTACACCAGAGACACCATCCGTTGTAAGGAGATACAATGGCAAGACCCAAGCGATCTAGAATGTATAGGTCTGAACATGGCCGCCTAGTTATAGTTGAAAGTGGGGGTGCAATATTTTAATTATTTTTTTGTAATTATTTTTTTTTTTTTAGTGACATGCAAGGGGTGGTTTGGAGGTGGTCCGGCACGACCCCCTCCATAGCAGATTTTTTTTTCATTTAATGAACCTGTACGTGCAATTTCCTGCAATATAGAGCCTTAAATCTTGACCAATAAAGGTGCTCTTTTCACTATAAAACTCAGTTTATATTGCAGTATGATAGCCAATTACTATAATAATAATAATATATTAATATATATATATATATACTGTATATTGATTTTTCGCTCTTTTATTTTTATTAAATCAATCTCCTTTCAAATAGGCCAAGTTTTTAATAAGAGAGAGAAAAAATACCAACAAGGAACAATAACAGGGTCTGCTGTAAATATAGCCTATTTTCAGAGAATGACAAGAATATAAACAGAACATGGGAAACACATGCGCATAAATCAATTGGAAAAAATCTATAGAAATGAACGTTCTTACAAACAGAATTGAAATTCTCCCAGTATTCATTTTCCCCCCTCCCAGCACTCCCTCCCCCTTTTATGATGGTAAAAAGACTAAATGAAAGGAAGTTATTTATAAATAAAAGTTATTTTACTGAACAAGTATTTTTCTTTACAAAAGAAGACCATCAGTGGTATTTAAAAATCTAATCAAATTGGGATTTGAAGAATCGTTACACCCCTAATCCTTAGCAATGTTAGAATGGGTACATTTAGACAGAATGGTGGTGTTATAGGATAGGACCCAAACGCAGACAGGCAGAGGATAAGCAGGAGGCAGCTTCTTAAACAAAATAAGGTTTATTGGTCAGGAGCAATAGGGCGTTAACACCAACAAGGATGACTAACAAAAAAGGATGAGACACGGTCTCCAAAACCCTATAACGAATACAAATAAAAGGCGAGACAACTCAGTCTCTGCAAAACATTACACGCGAACAAAACACTTAAACAGGGAAAAACAAATGAGAAGCCAGTCTCCAAAATGGGATAAGCTACAATAATACGGAACTTGGATGTTGCAAACACACACACCAAGGTACAAACACTCAAATATTACCTATACAATAACGAAACCTATCCTCCAAAGCGGGAGAGATAAGAGTTGCTTCCGGCAAGAGTACTCTCCTCTGTCCTGATTCTCCTAGATCTATCTGCAGCCTTCGACACAGTCAACCACCAGATCCTCCTCGCGGCCCTCGCAGGAATGGGAGTGGCTGGCTCTGCGCTGACATGGTTGTCATCATACCTCAATGACCGCTCCTACCAAGTGTCATGGAGAGGGACCCTGTCGGCCACCCGCCCCCTGCGGACGGGTGTCCCCCAGGGCTCGGTTTTAGGACCCCTTCTCTTCTCCCTCTACACTAAATCACTGGGTAACATTATCACGTCTCATGGCTTCTCCTACCACTGTTATGCCGACGATACTCAACTCTTCCTCTCCTTCCCTCCCTCAGATATCCACGTCTCTGAGCGGATCTCGGCCTGTCTGTCCGACATCTCCGCCTGGATGACGACCAACCACCTCAAACTGAACCTAAGCAAAACAGAATTGCTCCACCTGCCGGCCAAATCCTCCCCCCTGACCGACCTTTCCATCACAGTCGAGAATGCAGCTGTGACCGCGTCCCCGACCGCCAAGAACCTTGGTGTTGTCCTCGACGACCAGTTGAACTTCTCTGCTCACATCGCAGCGACAACCAGAACCTGCCGATTCCTCCTGAGCAACGTCAGAAGGATACGCCCCTTCCTGACAAAAGAAGCCACCCAACTCCTCGTCCAATCAACAGTCATCTCCCGCCTCGACTACTGCAACGCACTGCTCGCTGGCCTCCCGGCCACTGCCACTAAGCCTCTTCAACTCATTCAGAACGCAGCGGCCCGCCTGATCTCAAACCTACCGAAGTCGGCCCATGTCACCCCACTTCTTAGGGACCTGCACTGGCTCCCCATTGCTGCACGAATCCGCTTCAAGGCCGTTGACCTAGCATACCGTGCGGCAAAGGGAACTGCTCCCGCCTACCTCCGGTCAATGGTCTCTAACTACACACCCTCAAGACCCCTACGCTCTGCATCTTCTGGCCGCCTCAGACCTACTCCTATCCAAGCTCCGGGAGGGTCATCAAAGAGAAGTCGCCTATTCTCAGTCCTTGCCCCACAATGGTGGAATGAACTACCCACCCCAGTTAGGACAGCCGAAACACGTCCAATCTTTCGCCGTCGACTAAAGACTCACTTCTTCAACCATTATCTGAATTAAAAAAAAAAAAAAAAAAAATCTAACCCTAACTAACCATACTGTCATGCACTTGTCCTAATAAACTAACCTACACTGTAGCACTCAACACTTTGATGAACATTGTTACTCAGCTGATAGAGTTGTGCTCTTCCTGATGGCTTGTCGTACAGAACTTGTAAGTCGCTTTGGATAAAAGCGTCAGCTAAATGACTAAATGTAAATGTAAATGTACTAACGTAACGGTCAGTGAACGGCTGACAATGTAAACAGCATAAACAGTGACAAGGGTAACAGGAGTAACAAGAGCAATGACCCGACAAGGAAGGCAGGGCAGACAACACTTAAATACACAGACTAATTGACACATGCGGGTGATTGGGAATGAGACACACCTGTGATGGAACAGACTGAACAGCTCGGGTAAAAGTCTAAATAACACAAAAGACAAGACTAAACACGCTGGGGAAATAACACAAAAGACAATAATCACAAGTTAAACCAGCTCAGCTTCAGCTTCAGAAGCTCAGCTTCTTCCCCCAGGCCATCAGAGCCTTGAACAATGAACACTGAGTGCCACAGAGCACTGAACTTTCCACACACAAGCACACATGAGCACACACAGGACACGCACGCTGTGCACGCTCGCACACTAGCAGCCACCTTAACATGAGCAGGCACACACTCATGCCGCACACGCCCACACTTATGGCCAAAAAGGAAAGGTCACTTTAAAAATAGCACAGCAACAGTAACAGTGTATTGCACTACCAAAGGATCTAGCATGTCCTACATGCTATGTAAATAACTATGTACAGATACCGAGATGTCCCACCATGTTACCTACTTGTTACCTGTTTATTGCACAATGTTGTTTTTTATTGGATTCTATTATATGTTGTACCACTGTATTGCACATCGTTGCGGGCATGAACACCCGCATTTCATTGTATACTTGTATGCTGTGACAAATAAAACTCTTGACTTGACTTTACTTGACTTGACAAGAGAGAACAAGGGGCAACAGGTACACTGGAATAGACAGCAATATGGTGAGAGCACTCACAAAGACAGACAGTTTGAGCAGACATAATACAAGGGGCAATGACGAGAGGAAGTCCATGGAAAGGTGGGGGCTGTGAGGCAGGACCTGGTGGAACGTAACAAGCAGTTGTCTTATTTTTTTGGGAACTCTCCAAATGTGTTCTGCCGCTTGGCGGAGCGGGCTGCAAATTGTTTAGCTATGGCATACAGGTCAAGGTTATCGGCCTGTTGCTGTTGGACATGGAGGACAAGAAGGTGGTTGAGTCTTGCCTGGGTCATTGTGTTTCTCAGATACGTTTTCAGTCGCCGTAACCCTGAAAATGACCTTTCTGCTGAGGCAGAGGAGCTTGGCAGGACCAGAATGATCTTCAGGAGGGTCCGAACCTCGCTGAAGAGGCGGGCAGCCTCACCTAACTTTTTGATTGCAGTGATTGCCAATTTCAACACCAGGTCATTGGATGATGTCGGCTCCACTGACACTAGGTCAGGGAGCATGCTCAGTTGCACTTTTAGCTTGTTGACATCAATGTCAGAGGAGTAGTGCTCCACCACAGTATCGAGGTCTTTGGAAGAGCCCTTTTCCGCCCTGATACTGTCAACAAGTAGCCTCTCCACACAGGAAACCACAGAGGTGTCCAGCGTGTGGAACCGCTCCTCCAGGGTTTTTGTCATTTTGGAAAGCAGAGGTTCCCAGTGCTTTTCTCTGTACATTTGTTTTACTGTGAGGACGGTTGGATCCTCTGCTTCCTCATCATCCTCCCTGATTAGCCTTCTTGGTGGCCTTTTGGTTCTTGGTAGGCTAGGGATATCGACATCTAGACCTCCTGCCTGTTCTACACACTCCTGCCACAGATCTGCAAAGCATGAATCTGACTGCATGCGCAGCATGTTATCTTTGAGGCAGTCTGTGGCTTCCTTGGCTTTGGATATTGTGATAGTTTTGCCCTGCAAAACCTTGCTGACCATCTCGGCCTTTGAGAACACTTTCTCACAAATCAGCAAGCCAAATAAAAACTCAAATGATTTGAGTTGTTTTGCGAGACCGGATGCCTTGCTTCCAGCCTTCCCCCTATCAGTTTCGGAGATCTTAACCAATGCTTCATGCAGAGGTTCCAAATTTTCAAGGACACTTCTGATGGACGAAGTACGCATTGTCCATCTTGTCGGGCACAGTGGCCGCAGTGCAGCCTGATCTCTGTGTTGGAGCTTCTGGAAACCTGCCAACCGCTTTGGTGAGTCCCGGACAAAGTTGACCAAATCCTGGACCCAGTCGATAGTGTTCCGCACTAATTGGACATCTCGTGTTGCATCCTGCAGGACGAGATTAAGAACGTGAGACGAACAGTGCACAAAGAAGGCATTTGGCTGCTCCTCTTTTATCCTTGCCTGAACACCGGAGAACCGGCCTGACATAGCACTGGCTCCATCATAGCACTGGCCTCTGCAGTTCTCCAGGGGTATGTTGAGGCGAAGCAGGACGTCCTTGATGATTTTTGTCAACGTGGCAGCATCGGTCTGATCTGTGTTGTACAGACCAAGGAAATCTTCGTAGACTTCAAAATGCTCACTCACATGACGAAGAATGAGTGTGACTTGCTCCTTGTTACTAAGGTCAGAGGTTTCGTCAACAATCAAAGAGAAGAATTTGTTGGAATTCACTTCTTCTGCAATCGCACGCAGGCAGGGATGAGCTAACATTTCTAGCATTTCATTTTGGACCTGATGTCCAAGCCATTTTTCCTTGCGGATAAGCCACTCGGCAAGCTCTTCCGAGTCAGTCGCACGTACTTTCAGAAGCTGTACTAGATTGCTCTGATCATCGGTGCTACCCCTGATTGCAATGCCCTGTCTCGCAAGAAAACGGAACGACTCCAAGATCTTCAGCAGTGCAGTTCTGGCTTTTTCACATTCTTTGTTTGCTTTTGTTTGGATTTTGTGAAGCACAGATGAGGAGGACAAGTAACTGCTGAATTTCATCTCTGCCTCCATATGAGCATATGATTTCTCATGGGTTTTGAATTTGATAGTGGCCTTACTCCAGTTACCAACACCTTGGGAAGTGAAGGCTTCTTCTCTGCATTTTGAGAATGAAAACAATTTCAGCTTTTCAGCCATTCTGCAGCTATGGCAAAAGGCTTTGTTCACTTCTGAGTCCCACTCAAGCCATGGATGGTCTTTGAACCAAGAGTATTTGAAGGACCTCTGAGTTGATCCAAAGGCTGACTTAGGGAACTGAATGTTGGGCTGATTCGGTTTCCTACGCAAATCGACATCTGACCTTTCCTAAAGGTGGAAACAAATTAAAAACAAAACTCACTTGAGGTGCCTCAATGGTAGATGTTTGGGTTGCAACGCAATACAAGAGACTACAGTTTGGTTCAAAGGTTCATGGTTCAATGACCATCCATGGCTTGAGTGGGACTCAGAAATGAACAAAGCCTTTTGCCAAGTTGTTTTAATTCTCAAAATGCAGAGAAGAAGCCTTGCTCTATTGTTATTTCTTTTACATCGTACTACAAGAAGCCTTACACAGGATTTTGGGTTAGAATCCAACCCTTTCCTATTTCTTTTAAACATCTCTGGTGATTAGAAAAGACATGACTTCTGATTTGTTTTAGTTTTTTACTATCCATTAAGATAGAATAATGGAATGTGTGATTCTCTTTTCAAGAATAACTAGAAAAAGAATATCATAAAAATGTTTTCTGCTTTTCTGACAGTGAGGTTCGAACTGGAAGCGCCTGCACACTAAAACACTTGTTAAAAGAACATATGATCCAAGTATTTGTTGCTTAATTTGTTATCCCTAGTCGGAAAATGCTATAGGAATCCTATAAGAATCTGTATACGTTTTAGGAACCAAACCCATAAGAATCCTATAGGATTCTTATAGAACTGTCTCAAAATCCTATGGGATCCTAAAGGATTCCTATAGGGTTCCAAAAACATATAGAGATTCCTATAGCATTTTTTTGACTAGGGATGTTATCCTACACTGCTGTCTGATATTTCCATTACCTGTGACTCTTGGGTCTCTTTCTCTCCTTCTCTGCCTCCATCCCGGGTCTGCACAGTCACCATATCATTCTACATTAAGGAGAGCAATACACTTATGAATACACTGAACCGGTTTGAATACACAATCTTTATGCTAATCTGTAAAGAAAGGGAGAGAGGGGGGATATATAATCCAAGTATTTGTGTCTTAATTTGTTATGTTATCCTACACTGCTGTCTGATATTTCCATTACCTGTGACTCTTGGGTCTCTTTCTCTCCTTCTCTGCCTCCATCCCGGGTCTGCACAGTCACCATATCATTCTACATTAAGGAGAGCAATACACTTATGAATACACTGAACCGGTTTGAATACACAATCTTTATGCTAATCTGTAAAGAAAGGGAGAGAGGGGGGGGATATATAATCCAAGTATTTGTGTCTTAATTTGTTATGTTATCCTACACTGCTGTCTGATATTTCCATTACCTGTGACTCTTGGGTCTCTTTCTCTCCTTCTCTGCCTCCATCCCGGGTCTGCACAGTCACCATATCATTCTACATTAGGGAGAGCAATACACTTATGAATACACTGAACCGGTTTGAATACACAATCTTTATGCTAATCTGTAAAGAAAGGGAGAGAGGGGGGGGATATATAATCCAAGTATTTGTGTCTTAATTTGTTATGTTATCCTACACTGCTGTCTGATATTTCCATTACCTGTGACTCTTGGGTCTCTTTCTCTCCTTCCTGAGTCTGTACAGTCACCATATCATTCTACATTAAGGAGAGCAATACACTTATGAATACACTGAACATCATTATGAAACATTTCTATTGCACCCTTACTTACAATTCATTATGAATTGAAAATGGGGGACCCTGATGTAAACAAGACGAAAGTCTTTCTCTGGTCTGCATCCCCTTAACAATTGTGTGTATTGAGCCGTACTGTACTGTACCCATTCTGCAATCTGTTATTGATTGATTAAAAATGTTATTAACATATTGCAGAATGGGTACAATATAGTACGGCTCAACACCAAGTCAGCGGCGCGGATGTCCGCGCGTCAGAAAATAGGAGCGTCGCACGACTCGCACCTGTGGGTCTGCTGTCGGCTGAGATCAAAGCTCAAGAGTCCGCGCGGACATCCGCGGAGTCTGCTCTGTGTACAGTCTGCTCGACTATGGGAGCACCTTTAACGCCAACGTTATATTATTATTATTTATTAGTTACGGACTTACGGTATGACCAGATGGCATTTCGGACCGTGAAACACTTTTATTGTATTGCGTGGTAGATGTTCTACCACTCGACAGTAAAGACATGTCTTCTAACATAATAGTTTGTTTGAACAACTGAACTTACTTAGTGGAAAATCCTGCTGTTGTTGTAACTTGTGCGTTGTGAACTTGTGCCTAAACTAGTGTTCACGAATCACGCTGCTGCCTGCCTGTACCAGCTTACTGTGTTACACCTGGACTAGTGGAGGCTGCACTGTTGTAGCGGCGCGCTGTGCAGACTGGGCTCCACTCAGTCTGCAGGACTGGATCAAACCATATCGGGCAGGGGGGTGTCGCAATCTTTGGAAACTTAAAAACTTGCTATTAAGTGTCATTGCGTATTATTAATTTGATTGAAATTACGTAGTTATGCTTAGATAAGATTTATATATTGGGGGGGGATATTTATATCATATGATATGATCAAAAAGTGAGGGAGCAAAAAGACAAGCTTGCTCCCCCAAGTTCAATAGTCCTAGAGCACGTGCATCTTATGCTCCATTAAGTGGGCGCCTATGGGTCTGAATATGATCCTGTCGCCTCAGATGTCCTTTACACTTATAGTCATTTATCGACCACCTTCCTCCAACATTAGCTCTTTTGATAAATTTAAGAATGTACTAAGTCAATGTGATTTTAAGAGAGAGGTCATTATAATGGGTGACTTGAACTTGAACTGGGAGGACAAGGCAACAAGGAAGAAGCTCAAGCAAATTACTGACAGTTTTAACTTAACTAAAATGGTTAAAGACCCAATGCGAATAACAAACAGCACCAGCACTCAGATTGACTTAATATTCACTAATAGACCCGAAAGAATTACAAAAACACACAATATGATAACAGGGCTGTCAGACCATAATATGGTGCTGATATCAAGAAAACTAACAGGCAAGCGGTTCAATACAAATGCTGGGAAAAGTGAATCCTTTGGCATTCCAAAACACAAGCAAGAGAAGTTTAGATTAGCCATACAAAACTTAAACTGGAACGATCTACTGCTTGAAAATGACCTAGAAACAACTAGTCAAGTTTTTACGGAAAAATTACAATCTACAATCAATACATTTTCAATTAGGATAAAACGCAAAAATAAGAAACAGACTCTCCCCTGGGCGAACGATTTGGTCAAGAAACTAATGAAGGAACGGGACATTGCTTAAAAAATTTCCACAAAATCAAAGCTGTCTCACGATAGACAAACATTTTTAATGTTGAGAAACAAAACAACAAGGGAACTGAGAAAAGCAAAAGCAGATTTCTTCCTCTCAATTATTGAAAATGCCCACGGTAACTCAAAGGTTATATGGAGTCAGATCAAGAAATGAACTGGTCAAAACAAAGCTGCAATTAAGCCAATTGAACTGAAGGTCAATGACAAAACTTTACAGTATCCGTCAGACGTAGCACCGGCCCTCAATCAGTATTTTGTAGAGTCTGTGGCCGCAATAGCCCAAAGCTTTGCAGTTCAGGGCCCTGTTTCTTGTACCTGGTTCAACTAAGTCGATCAAGATGTCATTATCCAGCTTCAGTTAACCCGATGTTTGAAGCCGGGATTTTCCTGTTCCTCGAAGGTGGATTCAGTCTCGTTAACTCAAGCCAGACTTGCGACCCAGGCTAAATGCGCGCGGCCGCTTCAGTTGAAAAGCCAGCACGTATCGATAGCAGAGAATCTGATTATCTAGCGGCATTGATTGATTAATTGATTTAGAACTTTATTAACATATTGCAGTACGGCTCAATCGCCTCGCCGACAAGTTAAATGCGTTATCTATAGGCTAATTTCAAGTCCCTCATTACCTCAATCAATCAGATTATATTTCTTTAAACTTGCCTGCTGGATTGAATAATCAAATGAGATCTTGCTAGCGAAAATAATTAGTAAAACTGTTATACAGAATAACGATACGGCTCCCTTACCCATTGATTGATGTATGGTCGATCTTATACTTATCTTCTCTGTGGTCTAACGGGTTGTTCTTTTGACTTTCACGCAGACGACCGGGGTTCGAGACCCAGTCGTCTCCTTCTTTTTGCAATATAGGAATAATTCAATTTGGTGCACGTTGAGAGCTATATAAAGAATGACATCCTCAATGCATGTAGATTTATAATATTTTAACTTAAAACTATGCTACCTTTGCGTATAATCATTAATATTATATTCCAAAAATTTATATTGGAAAGACGGGGTTTCGAACCCCGGTCGCTAGGTTGCCAGGATTGAGCACTACCGCTGAGCCACTGTGCCAGATGGGATAAATTCATTGTTTATACATTAATGAACGAGAGACCCGTGTTTAGAATATTCTTTGTTTTGAATGTGACGTCAACGGCTCATTCAATTTCTCAAATCCGTCAAACAGCGCATCTCATCAGACATCTTAATCCCAGTTACAATTAAAATAACCACATAATGTGTACATCGCACGAGCGAGCGCCACGGTATATATAACGTGCATTATTTAGGACAAAGTGAATTTAGTATCAGCATTTTGGGTCTATTTTACATTTCAAAAGCCCCCTCTGGAAGAATGGAGCACAAAAACGTAATTCAGAATGGTATAATGCAGATCGTAGACTGTGGGAATAATTTCAGGAAACGGGCTGTCACTTCTTTGCGGGGGCGTGGCGATGGTTCAGGCTAACTTGAACTTAAACTCTGCTTTCGACCAGGCTCAAACTTTTGGATCTGTTGTCATGGTGATTTGGAAAATCCAGGTACGGGGAACCGGAAAGTCCGGCTAACTCAGTTATCCAGTTAAAGTTATCCGGCTAACTCAGTTATCCAGGTACGAGGAACGGGGCCCAGGACAGTAGTCCTAATCTGCCATCTACTGTCAATATTTATGAACCAGCAGTCTTACCAAAATCAGTCACTGAGATAGAGGTTGCAAATATAATTGCATCCCTCAAATCCTCGAGAGCTAAGGATATATATGGCATGGACACACTCATGCTGAAAGAGATAAACTCCTCTATAGTGAAGTCACTGACCCATATAATCAATATGGGTTTCAATCAATGGAGTTTTCCTAACCCATGGAAGCCTGCAGTTGTGGTCCCTTTATTTAAAAGTGGTGACCCTCTCATGACATCCAATTACAGACCCATCAGTATTCTACCCATAGTGTCCAAGGTGTTTGAAAAACTGATTGCCAAACAGGTCACTGATCATCTCAATAACAGCTCCTTCCCACTGCACCCAATGCCATTTGGATTCAGGGCTAACCATTCAACAGAAACAGCAACATGCTTCTTTTTAGAGAGAGTCAAGGCTTCAATGGACAGGGGTGGGGTTGTGGGGGCTGTGTTCCTTGATCTAAGGAAAGCTTTTGACACTGTTAACCATACTATTCTACTCCAAAAGATGGTCAATTTCAACTTCTCCATAGAGTTCCTCAACCTCTTCAAATCATACCTTTCATTCCGTTCCCAACTTGTCAAAATTGAAAATCATAAATCTACTGCCATCTGTATGTCAACTGGTGTCCCGCAGGGCTCTGTCTTGGGTCCAATCCTGTTCAGCATGTACATTAACGATTTGCCTTCTGTGTGTGGCCAATGTGATGTACTGATCTATGCTGATGATACAGTGATCTTTACACACGGTAAAACCACAGAAGAGGTTGCAACAAAATTGTCTAATGTCATGGTGAATGTCACATCCTGGCTTAAGAACAGCTGTTTACAATTGAATGTCTCTAAGACTGTCTGTATGTTCTTCTCCAAGGGCCAGAGAGAAGTTGCAGAGCAGGATATCTTCATCTCCGGTCAGAAATTACAGGTAGTATCAGTATATAAGTATTTAGGATTACACATAGACCCAAACCTTAGCTTCAAAAATCACATAAAAAAAGTCTGCAATAAGGTAAAGTTCAGCCTATCAAACTTCAGGTACATAAGAAACTTCCTTTCAACCGAGGCAGCAAAGCTATATTTTCATTCAATGGTTCTTTCCCACATCACATACTGTTTGATAACCTGGTCCAATTCACATTCCACCATTCTGAAACCACTTCAATCACTTTACAAACAAGCAATACAAATTCTAGACAAGAAACCATTCAGGTACCATCATTGTCACATTCTAAAAAATATATAATCTACTCAGTTGGGAAAACCTGACCCTATATCAAAACGTCTGTCTAGTTTTTAAAATAAAGTGTGGATTGGCTCCTCCTCCTTTGTCCGGTTTCATCAACCTCAAGTCTGCCTCAACCAGGAACACTAGAGGTGCGGCAAGGGGGGACTGTACAATCACTTTAAAAAAAAAAGTGTATTTGGCCAGGCCGTCTTCTCATACAGAGCATCCCACCAATGGAACTCAATTCCTCAAACAATTAGAGTGTCCACATCATACCATTCTTTCAAGTGCAGGGTTAGGGAATGGCTCATTGAAAACCAGAACTGTCAACACTGAGGTGTCTGTGTATGTAGGTGTGTTTGTGGATATGGTGCGTCTGTGTATGTCTGGATCTCTTAATATGTCATGATGTGCTCTGTCCTTGTGTCCATGACTGTATTGTGACTTGTATCCCTACTATGTCTATGTGCTTTTGTTGTGTTTTTATTCTAATGTTATTTATCTTGATTTTATTCTGTTTTTATTGCTAACCCTTTTTTTACACAGGATTTTAGCCTGTACCTTCTGGCAGGGGGACTGCCAATGGAAATTTGCCTTTTGGCAAAAATTGGGTGCATTTACATTTGTAAAATGTTTTATTAATGTACACTGTCCCCCTTGAACAAATAAAGTAAACCTAACCTAACCTAACCCATGAGGGAGGCGTCGGTGAAGACCGTGACGTGTGACAGCCTGCTGCCCACGGGGACCCCGCAGGTGAGGGCACCAGACCCTCCCCAGAAGACGAGGTCCCCCAGTACTGACATGGGAACCTTCAGCCGCTTCCACATGTCTCACACCGGGTCCATTTCCATACTGGAAAAAACCACCTCTGCATCCTCCTCATGAAGAGGAGGCCAAGAGGGACCGCAGCAGCAGGTACATCACGGACAGCGCCGTAACCGTCCTAGGACGGAACCTCCCGAGCGTGCCGAGAACCCAACCACTCGCCGCCGCTCCGAGAGGGATGCCCATATAGACCTCGAGCTTAGAAAAAGCCCAAGTACTCCACCCGTTGACTGGGAAGAGGAGAACTCTACTTCCAGTTTACAGCAAAACCCAGGCTGGTGAGACACCACCTGCCTGGCGATCTACCCTGACCGGCCAAGGACCAGAACGTCGTCCAGGGCAGATTTCGTAACCCCCGACGACGCAGAGGCCCCAGCGCGGTCTCCACGCACTTGGTGAAGATGCGGGGAGCCAGAGAGTAGCCGAACGGCAGCCTCTGGTACCCGTACGCTAAGCCCTGCAAAGGAAGCGTAGGTAAGCCCTAGGATGGAAGATCGGGAAGATCTATGGAGGTGAACCAGGCCCCCACCTGACAGCGTCTAACAGGTGGGAGACGGTCAACATTCTGAACCTTCCATGGGACAGGTCCAGTATGGGTCTGACACCCCCCCCCCCCCGATTTCTCGGGCACCAGAGAATACCGGGAGGAAACGCCATGCATCGCGTCCTCCTTTGGGACCACGACGATGGCTTGCTTTGCCAACAGAGATTGGATCTCGTCGGCCAGAGCTGTCACTGCTGTTGACCCTGACAATAGGGTCTGTACCAAACCTGAAAACGGGTGGGGTTGTGCAAACTGAACACAAGTCCTCGCATCAGCGTTCTCTCCATCCACCTCGACATATGGTACTGCTGTAGCCATATGTGATGATAATCCCAAGCGCACCCGCCGCCACTTGGCGCTGGTCCACCAGGAACCGTAGATAGGCTGCCCGGTCCCACCCGCTGTGCGTCGCCAACCCTGGACTCGCCAACCGCGCGAGCAGGGCGTCTCGTGGAGCTGGGATATCGCACCCTGACACTACCAACGAGGCAATCGCACCCAAGGGGGGACCCCGACAGAAAAGGCCGGTTTGATACGGGGGAAGCTGACATCACACTGGGTGACAAAAGCTCCCCC
This sequence comes from Notolepis coatsorum, assembly GCF_963971535.1. Classification (NCBI taxonomy): domain Eukaryota; kingdom Metazoa; phylum Chordata; class Actinopteri; order Aulopiformes; family Paralepididae; genus Notolepis; species Notolepis coatsorum. The sequence continues at coordinate 132,057,615 of NC_140166.1, read as the reverse complement.
ACTGAACACCTCCCCGGCATGGATTGCTGAGGAACTGTTCTACAGCTGGACATGCAAGGTGTGAGGTCCCCACACTGCCCGATAGGGTGGGTTCCTACACACCGTAGCCCTGCAGTGATATTACTACCACCCAAATCATACACGCCTGCCTGACCACCGCCGGTCTTCCGGCCATGGGAGGCACTAACGTGATACCCGGCCTGGCGAGGGCGGGGCTCGGGGAACTCGCGCTGTGACCCCCTGGGCCTCGAGTTCCCCCGCTGACAACCTTCATCGTTGACAGACACAACACCAGGCTCACCAAACACAGACGCAGAACGTGTGGCGTGGGAGCCGCTTGACAGCACAGCATTCTCACGGACAGACCCAGGCCTAGCCAGCAACTGGGTGTCAGCCCCTGTCCCCATGAGAAGCGAAACATGGGGCCGCTCGTGCTTCACCGCAAAGTTTTTTTAGGGCGTGCTCATCTAATGTAGCCGATCCCTTGGCCGCCAAGGCTGTCGGCCTTGCGATCACCTGTTGTCTTTGTGTCCAGGGTACCTCAGGCGGGGGAAACATGGCCGCTGGTTGGGGGCCTCGCCACAGCCGCTGGCGAGGCCGCACCCTCACCTCTGGCTGCGCGGTATGAGGCGGTGTGGGGCCTAGGTCAAATATCGCTCCTGCGGAAAGACCAAAGTCCCTCTGCGGAGAGGGAAGCCCTGAGGAGGGAAAACCCTTCTCTCCTCCTCAAGGGGAGACCGATCCAACCAAAGATGCCTGTGAACAACCGTTGACAGCATCCTAGCCCTCCCTGCGGTTATAGCTTGCGGCTAGGTCAAAAGCTAATAACCTCAAACCTTGCACCATGTTTCGACATCGGCTGGCCCTAAGGCCCCACCACCGACACCATTTTTGACAGAAAAAACTGCAATTCGAACAATGTTGCTAGTCGCTGCTAATTCTATACCGCGGCGGTATATGCTTTAACAGCCTACCAGCCACCTGCCGGGCCGACTCGCCTCATGGCGTCGGCCGGGCGGGACACCGTTCCACCATGTCAGAGGCAAAGGACTGATGCCACCTGCTTCACAAGCACGGAGCACCAGTGGTGGCTTCAGACAAAAGACTACTACTAGTGAAGCACTGCCTCACTAGTAGGAATGCAGCAACCTCCACTGTGGTGTGCACCCATGAAGGGGTAAATGAATAAATGAACAAAAACTCCACTAACACACTGCAGAATGGGCTAGCCCATACACACAATTGTTAAGGGGATGCAGACCAGAAAAAAACACCAGTCCCGCACACAATTCATAGATTCACAAAAAGCACACCAGCCCTGGGCCTCAGCCCATCCACCCATGAAAATGGTAAACAAGCCCCCGCTAAACCCCCAACATTAGACACCGATTGACCGACAGCATGAATGGTTAAGAGGAGGGAAGACCGTTTAGTAAAGACAGCCCTCGGCGGGGAACAAAGAACGGAGACCCAGCATTGTAGCATTAGCATTAGCCGCGCGCACTAGCATAGTTGGGAAAACACCCAAAACAGAGTCATGACGATCATGTTTTCCCAAATATCCTGCCCCTCGCGCCAATACAACACACGGCTGTCTCACGGGACAACGAGCAGTATAACTCATGCTAGTATCAATGCCTGACAACGCAGGCCTACCTGTGCATGACATAGCTCGACTGCTAACCATTGCGCGATGTCCCTCAGTCCGCTGTCACGAGATGAGGAACCCCAGGACAGGCCCGATGCGCTGGTAGGATGTGCCGAGAAGATTCCAGGGGCTGGTGAACCTCCGGCGAAAACCCAACATTGTGTAATTTCTTCCTGCGTTTCATAACAACTAGTTCACGGAGTGCACTGCAGCGTCGATGTTGGAAACAAAAAAGAGGAAGGTAGAGTGTGACCATGTCCGGTGTCATATAGTAGGACCCGGGGGCGTGGCCTGGTCACGTGCATGTGAGTGCAATTGTTTGTTCGTGAGCACAGTATGTGCTAGGAGATAAGAGATATCTCATAATGGCAAAGAGCGAGACGCGATGACCAGTATGATAATATAACTTGTATCCTGTCTTTGTTTCTTGTCATGGTCGTTGTCAGATTTTTCACAGTGTTCGTTTTTTGTACTTTATTCTCTGCCAGCATTGCTGAGGTCTTTGTTCACGTTTTGGAAAGTACTTTTGTTCAGGGGTGTCGTTTTGGTATGGCAAGGTATGGCACTCGCCATACATTGACAAATTACACCTACCAAAATGTTATGCTGGAAATTTTGAAATGTATATATAATATATGTGCGCAGGCTGCAGCACATCATTATATAGGCTACTATGTGTGTGTGTGTTGTGCAGCCCACTGGCCAGTCAAGGTGTCAATGGCCAAGGTGTCAATCGGCGTTTAACATTCCAAATACAGGCAGTAACCAATCACGAGTAGGCTCAGGTTAAATAATGTAGCCAATCACACATGATCATCCTGATCCTGCAGGCAGCAGCAAGGCATACTTTCTTTTTTGTAAATATCTGCGTTCCGAATTTCCGCCCCCGCCCCCCGGCGAACACCAGCGTGCTATTTTGAGTAATATTTCTAAAAGCAAAATGGATATACAGTATTTTTCCAAGGCAACATATAAACAAAGTAATTTAGAAGCTGCACCGGGCTGCCCCTGGGCATAACTACGGATCACCTGAGGCTGTATGTTGCTTTATCTTGGCAAGGCATACCAGGGCTTGCTCTAAGTCTTCTAAGAGGACATGATGAGAGTCAGAGTTCATCAAATCGTGGAAACTTTTTAGAGCTACTGTATGGTAGTTCCGCAGTGTGTGGTTCTCATAGTAAGCTTGTGACTAGTGTGACACGGGGAAGGCACAGTTTTTTTTCAATGTGGGTGTAATTCTGGGGGGTGAATGTAACAAGTGCCTTGTTGCCATGTATGGATAATTACACCCCATCACAAAATACACTTTAATACATTCCACTAATAATCCTTAACGTTTTATTTTATTGCTTTGGTTTTATTTCATTGCTTTCGTTTTATTTTATTGCACTTTTGGAAGCTAAGTCTTTTATTTTGAAATCGGCACCGCCCTCCCGGAGCATGTATATTGTCTGGTTCCTGTTTAATACGCTAAATCAGGTCGACAGTGCTGAGTGCAGATTTGTTTTGGAACTAAGCGAGCTACATGAACCACGTGATCGCGTGGCGGCGAGATCACAGAGTGTCGCAACTCTTATTATATGGCTCTGCGCACAGTATAGTCAGATCACGATGACTGAGTAGCCGTCGCTTGTCCGATTAATCAGAAATACACCCTGACTAATGTGTAAACAGTTACATCCTGTATACGTTACAGTATACTAGACAGGAAGACTACAGTAGCTGGATCCCTCATGGCTGTCTGTAGTGACAACATGGCTTCTCCCCTCCCTCACACACACACACATGCACACAAGATCAGTCATGGCACATGTGTGTGTGTGTGCCTGTGTGTGTGTGTGTCATTCTGTGACCAGTCAGCATATTGCCAGGACATCCGTCACCATCAAAAGCAGCGGAACAATATGTCTCTCTCTCCCCGTGTCCTCAGTGTAGATGACAGGAGTTTACTCAGTAGCCCCCAAGTCACCATCAGCACGACCGGAAGGACAAGCTTGCGTGGCAGAAGACATATTGTATGACATTGCATGTTTTGTGATGTGTGGTTTCATCTGTGTGTGTGTGTGTGTGTGTGTGTGCGTGCGTGTGTGCGTGTGTGTGTGTGTGCGTGCGTGTGTGCATGTGTGTGTGTGTCTTGTTTATGTGACCAGTCAGCACATTGCTGGACATCCGTCACCCTCTGAAGCAACAAAAGCAAAAGGACAAGTGTGTCCGTTAGAAGACATATTGTATGACATTGCATGTCTTGCGAAGTGTGGTTTAATGTGTGTGTGTGTGTGTGTGTGTGTGTGTGTGTGTGTGTGTGTGTGTGTGTGTGTGTGTGTGTGTGTGTGTGTGTGTGTGTGTGTGTGAGTGTGAGTGTGTGTGTGTGTGTGAGTGTGTGAGTGTGTGTGTGCGTGTGCGTGTGTGAGTGTGTGTGTGTGTGTGTGTGTGTGTGTGTGTGTGTGTGTGTGTGTGTGTGTGTGTGTGTGTGTGTGTGTGTGTGTGTGTGTGTGTGTGTGTGTGTGTGTGTGTGTGTGTGTACCTTGTTTATGTGAAAAATGTCAAGGCTCCACAATCCCAAAATCAGGACAGGCTACCAACATTTGAGTAACAAGGACATTTTTTGTCCTGATTTAGTTTCACAAGCTATTGTGTGTGATGGTTAACCCTTTCACTACCACACTACAGAAGGTTAACGCTTTCACTACCACACTACAGAAGGGTAACCCTTTCACTACCACACTACAGAAGGTTAACGCTTTCACTACCACACTACAGAAGGTTAACCCTTTCACTACCACACTACAGAAGGGTAACCCTTTCACTACCACACTACAGAAGGTTAACGCTTTCACTACCACACTACAGAAGGTTAACCCTTTCACTACCACACTACAGAAGGTTAACGCGTTCACTACCACACTACAGAAGGTTAACGCGTTCACTACCACACTACAGAAGGTTAACCCTTTCACTGGCACACTACAGAAGGTTAATGCTTTCACTACCACACTACAGAAGGTTAACCCTTTCACTACCACACTACAGAAGGTTAACCCTTTCACTAGCACACTACAGAAGGTTAACCCTTTCACTACCACACTACATAAGGATAACCCTTTCACTAGCAAACACTAGAGAAGGTTAACGCTTTCACTACCACACTACAGAAGGTTAACCCTTTCACTAGCACACTACAGAAGGTTCTATTTCATTCTGGCCTCCGCTCAGCGTCAGTCTGCACTGACTTCACTTCGTGCACGTGCACTGAATAAAAACGTCCACAATGTACCTTTACATACCAACATTCGTCTGGCCACACCCCTATCCGCTTACCTTCATAAGCAGGTGTGTGGTCACCTACTCGCCTCCTTCTTCACTTTCACCACAAGGAAGTGCCTTCGGTAGATACCCACACTTGACGAGGTTGTTTAGTTGAAGAAAGTTGATACGTATTTACATTTTTTCTTGCTTTTTTCTTCTCTCATATATTTCAAAAAGAAAAAAGCTAAGTCATAATGTCTACCTCGGAGGGTCGCACTTGCAACGTCACCCTTCACCAGCGGTTCTCCATTGCCGCCTCTGTCGTACGTCTTGGAGCGGGGTTGAGGCCTCTCTCGTGGTCGGCAGCCACGCCCGGTAGGCGTCCGATGGGTAGTTTGCCTCTCCAAGGAGCTGGTGCACCAGCGCCGTCTCCTGTGCGATGGCCTGGTTCCGGCTCTGGTTCCTCTGCTTCCGGGGAGTCGTCCGCTGTTGAGCAGTTGTCGCCTTTGGTTGCGGGGGATTTGAGACGCAAACTTTTTGCGTCAGCTCGCTCCTGTCGCAAGATGGTGGCTTGCAGACGCGAACGGCCTGGTTTTGGTGAGTTGCTGGAGCCGGATGAGGATGCGTCTGACTCTACATGGCCGATGGAAACAGAGGACTACATGATAGAAGCGGACGGGTTCTTGTTCGAAGGCCCGGTGGACACATGTCTCCCGCCCGTCCAGGTAACACTGGAGGGGGGTGAGATGTCTCCTTGGTCAGATGTTGGGTTAGAACCTCCAACTCGGCGGTGGGATGCCCTGCTATCAGCCATATCAGAATGTGGCTCCTTAACCAGTAGTCTGCTGCATGTGAGGGACGCGGGCTCGGTGGGGGAAAGCATGCAGGGGGAACTGCGTGCTTTGTTCCCCGAGCTCATGGCGGCGGCGGCAGTCACAAACGGCGTGCCGCTGCCACAGCCACTGCCTGTTCCTATTCCTGACCATCTCATAGGTCATCTATGGCAACGTCGCCCGGTGAGAGGGGTGGACGTTGTCTGCCCATTTTTCCCCTCAATGGCGGCCTACGTCCGTCAGGGACAGGTGGTCTCCCACATCATGGGCCTTACTACCGCCTATGTGCAAGTCACGCGGGTGGTGGGTTTGGTAGAAGGCATGAAGGAGGGCGTGCCTCGGCTTGATAGACCGATGGCGGCGCTCCTTTGTCCTGAGGTGGTGTGGGAGCCGTTACGGAAGCCGGTTCCTCAAGGGAAATCGGCGAGGCGGTTGGCTTACTGGAGTGACCAGTCATTTATCTCCGCGACGCAATCTCTGGCTGCCACTTCCAACATCGCGCAGCTGGCGAGATTCATGTCCGGGATACTGACGGGCGGCACGGAGCTGACTGATTTACAGCATGATCAGCTCGCCCAGGCGGCAGGAGCCATCCTGCATCTGATTCAGCCGCAGGCTATAGCCGCTGGGAAAGTGCGCGCCCTGGCCACTCTGATCCAGCGCCACCTTTGGCTGGAGCAGGCGCGTGTGCCGGAGAAGAAGAGGACTCCACTTCTGACGGCACCCCTCTCCGAGGCTGGACTATTCGGGTCGGCACTGCAGCTGATGACCTCAACCTGCAGGGAGATGCAGGAAGAGCGCTCCGTGCTCCAGCCTCATTTCCCCCCGCCCGATGTTGCCGGTGGAGTCAGACGGCCGCCGCGTCGTCGAGGTTCCTCCGCCGTGGCCGCCGCTGCTACCACCGCCACTGCTGGACCTTCGGCGAAGAAGGCCAGGAGGAGAGAGGGCGCCTTCGCCACTGCAGCCGGCCCATCTACGCCCGGAGGTGACGGTAGGGATCATCGAGACCAGCCGCTGATCGTTTACCGTCCCTCCGGGGCTCCACGGGGTGGAAAACCCCGAGCGGCTTGTGGCAGGCGTCGCTAAAATAATTGACTTTTTCCCTCTGTGGTCCCCCCCTGTTCCCTTCACGGCCCTACTATGATTTTTGTTGAGAGAAATAAAGAGTCCCTCCTAAGGGAGGGACTGTATTTTTTGTTAACAAACTGTGTGTTTATTCACCAAACATATGATGGGGATGCAACGTGTGAATCTTTCGCTAGTATGGGTTTGATAGGAGGGCTAGACGTTACATTCATGTTAGAGCTTAAGCAAGGCCTGCAGCCTAGACTTGGTTGAAAAAGGTTTTTTTCTGCCTCGATCTGAATCTTCACATAAAGGTAGAGGTTAGTTGTGTGCTCTGTTGCTTAAACAGTGATATTGAGCTGCAACACTATTGTGTTGGTTTGCAGTAATGCTTGTATGAAAACGTACCGCGGCTCAGCCGCTCTCTCTCTCTATCTGATTTTTCTGTGTCTTACAACACATACACAACTTGGCCTTGCTATAAACCCTGTTCACAGATGTGTCTGTGGCTAGCGTGCATTGAATTAGCTTACGCTATTCATTAGCGTTGCTACTGAAGGTATCATTTGGCTGTTGTTGTTGTCGTATGCAAGGGTTGGGCTTGCGAGGGGGTACCGGATAAACCCCTCCTTCCCTCTTCTGATTGGTCAGGGGGTTATTGGACTCTCTTTTCATTCGTTCAGGGGGGGGGGGGAAGGGTTTCCCAGACTCTGCACCTATCACAGGTGGTTGAGTCTTGGGTTTCCCCCCGTCATAGCAAACGTCGCTATGCACGTTTCTATTGGACGACGGCTTCCGTGAGTTTAGACCCGTATGTAGGGTCTGTTGTTGTCAAGTTGTCGGGGCAGAGCGTAGGAACTTAATGTTCTACTACGCTCGATATACGTGTAACTTGAGTCGGTTGGTCACATGACTCAATGTTACCGTGACTTTTCAATCTATGGCTCACGTGGGAAGTCTCTCTGAGGAGTTCCGTCTCTCCTCTGTGGTGAGGGTGGCAAGATGTAAAAATGTAAACAAAATGTTTACCCTCGGCTGCGTCACGTGGGATTCATGTCAGTCGGTGTTTCTTTCTTTTTTTTAATAAAAAAGAGTGGAGAATATGAAGCACGACAAACTTCTTGTCGTTCTCCCAGGCGACTTGAAGGACCAATGTTGGTGTCTGGTTAGACTATCCATTGATGTGTTTGGGTCCCGACGCATACATAGTGCTGGCTTGGGGTGTTTCTGTTAAGAATAATACGGGAGGCTAGTACGCCTTGGTTGCTCGTTATTAAAACAGCGTTTTTATAGGGCAACTGGGATGGGGGATTTTTTCCTCTTCCGAGAGCCTGTTACTGGGTCTCGACGGATTCTCGTTCATATCTGGGGGATGTTAACGGAATAGATCAGAACATAGGTAGAGGGGTCTCACGCCCTTGGGGTGGGCCACTGAGCGCGGTACGAATGGGACCGTCTGGGTGGCGCCCTCTTTTCATGTTTTTAGATCGACACGCATACCTACCCCCTCTCCTGGAGTGGGCATGTCGGCGTGGTTAGGGCACGGGACAGGTTCTGGTCGCACTGGTCCAGGTCAGTTAACCCCGTTGTCCGCCGGGGATGCAGATCTGCTGTTCTGGTACCCTGAGGGACTTGTGCTTTTTTCGGGGGGAAAAATGCCGGGTCGGCCCGGGTGTCACAGGGTTAGGCGTTATGGAGACCCTTTGTTGGGTACACATTGTACCTGGCACTATTATAAGGGGCTGGTTCTCCTTTCTTTCGCTCCTCTCTCACGCATGGTCTTCTGGACCTCCTCTGGTAACCCTGTGTGCTTCCCGAGCCGCTGGGCCCGGTCCGAAGTAATATTTTGTTGAAACCGTAGGCCTGGGATAACCCTTTTTTCTTGAGGGGTTATAGGAACAACCACCGTATGTGGTACCAAGAGGGTTCCCTGGTGTGTTGGAGCAGAGTCAACTCCCGGGTTACCTGGTTGAGTGTGCCCCTGCACGTTCATGGCGTCTGCCAATCGTGTCAGCCTTCTCTGCCTCGACCCCTCTGGGTGGTTTTTTTTTTATGGGGGCTTTGTCATGGTGCGCAACAATGCCAGCATACGCCCCTTCCGCCGGGGGGCTGTTTTCAGTTGACCCCTTTGGCGCCTGTCTCGTCCGCAGTGCTCCAGGCTCAGGTCTACAGCCTGCTGCCTGGTTTCCCCGGTGCGCTGCCTGCTTCCGTTGGTTAACCTTTTGAGTGCTTTACGGCCATGCTGACTGCCTGTGTTGCAGGGTCAGTGTGCCAGGCGCGTACTAATGGGGGGAAAGGGCCCGCTCTTGGAGGGGCCCTGTCCGAATACGCTGGCGTTGTGGGGGGCGGTGTCACTAAGTGACCGCCTGGTGGGGTCTTGATGCCTGGCGTCGTTGACCTCTCCGGGCCCCCGTTTTCCAGGGGATACAGTCCTTTCAGTGGGTCTGGGTCTTCCTTCGCGCTCCGCTGCTACGGCCTTGCCACGGGGTTGAGTTTGCTCCTGACCCCGTGATTTTGGGGGCAGTAACGAGGGTTGTTCCTTCCGTTCGTTCCCGGGTGGCATGCGGGTTGTGCGTGTGTGTAGTCGTGGGGTCAAGCCACGGTCTGCTCACCCTGTGCGTTGAGTTGCTTGAGTGCCTCTTCGCACGGTCGGATCCGTTTCCCTCCCTTAAACCTCCAATAGGGAGGGTATCCTCCATTAGGGAGGGTCGGGGGGGCTCGGTCCTCCCCGATCTGATGGTTGTGGCGGGCCTCAGCGGGGTACATTTGTCGGGCTATGGCTCTCGCTCAGCCTCCCTTGTGCAGTTGTGATGCTGAGCGAGATCCATTACGAAACAGAACGATAGGTTATAACTATAACCAAGTTCTGTGAGTAATGGTGACGCTCAGCGTCAGGCACCGCTGCGGCCCTTGATCTCACCTTGTGGTGAAAGCTTGGGAAGGAGGCGAGTAGGCGACCACACACCTGCTTATGAAGGTAAGCTGATAGGGGTGTGGCCAAACCAATGTTGGGATGTAAAGGTACATTGTGGAATTTTTTATTCAGTGCGCGTGCACGAGTGAAGTATAGTGCAGTCGTGATGCTGAGCGTCACCATTACTCACAGAACTTGGTTATAGTTATAACCTTTCGTTAACACTTTCACTACCACACTACAGACGGTTAATGCTTTCACTACCACACTACAGAAGGTTAATAATATTTCCATAATTATATTTGACCGGATGGCAGAATTCAGTACTGTATCTACAAAACCTTCTGTTTAATCATCTTCCCTTTATTCATTTGCTTCGATTTTGTATACACATGATCTCAAGAAGGTGCTGAACGAGCTCAGTGGCAGTTCTTCATGTCTGGTCATTTTTAGCATGGTGTTATTCACCGTCAAAGATGAACAATTTAATAAATAAAAAAAAGAATTGATATTCTCCTTTGGTTCATTACAATTTACTCAAGCCTAGTAACAGACACAATATTTCTGACACTGGGAATACATTCCCTGAGATCCATATATGTCCCTAGATAAGAACATGCAAATGGACTGTGTAGAAGTGGAGCAATCTTACATTTACTTAGGTGTGTATTTATAGGTGGAATTTCAGAAAATATGGCTTTAGAGGTTAAAGTTTCAGTAGTTAGCCTTAAAGTCTCAGTACAATTAGCTTCCTACCAACATATCACAGTATATCAAACATTGTTTTTCAGCCTATTTTTTATCTTTTTTAATTTTTTTTTACTGTAGGACTTCCTTCTTTGCATTCATAATGAATAGAGTAAACAACATCAGGATGGAGTCACTGGGTCTTTATAGCCTGAGTCTCACCACCAGGCCAGCTGCCTTGATCATTTTAATTTCAAACCTTTATTTCAACTCGTAAGACGACGAGCTTACAAAACAAGACACAGTTTATCAGCAATTTCATGCATACACAATAAGAACAAACAATAAAACATCTGCAAAGATAATTGCAAGTCGACACACAGTGGTGGTCGGAGATCATATTTTTAAATGCAGCAAGAGAAGAAAGAACCTTCAGCTTCAGAGTCAGTCGGAGGGCATTCCAGGTGTTGGAAGCATCAAAGGAAGAAGCAGTCTTTCCTAGTTCAGAGCAAACTGGAGGAACCCTAATGACAAAATGACATTCTAAGAAAAGAAAATAAATACATATAAAGCATGTGAAACTGAAGATACAGCCTGCTTTACGTGACACAACTGTTGACTTCTGATGGCGAGAAAAAACAGGAACTTTTCTAGAGATATACTGTATACTGTATGCATGCTTCATGTGTGCCCTCCCCTTTTGAGAGAGAGAGAGAGATAGAGAGAGAGAGATAGAGAGAGAGAGAAAGAGAGAGCGAGAGAGAAATAAAAACTGGAACTTTTCTAGATATATACTGTATATGCATGCTTCATGTTTGCCCTCCCCTAATGATTTTTAGAGAGAGAGAGAGATAGAAATAGAGAGAGAAAACAGCAACTTTTCTAGATATACATGTGCATGCTGCATGTGTGCATTCCCCCCCTAAAGATTTTCTGTTCAGATAGATTAATTAAATCAGCAGCGGAAACTGAATCTCTCTCACCATTATGATACATGTTTCTGTTCTTATAGGCTGGTACTACTTCATCTGTCCATCCATCCATCACATCTGAAACATTCCGCCTGTGTGAATAACGACAGACCTCAGAACCGCCTGGGAGACAGAACCCCCGGTCATGTCCATGAGGTAAAACCTTACGAAGGGACCCGGTGAGGACCATGAAACCGCAGCACAGATGTCCCCCACCGAGGCCCCACCCAGGAGAGCGGCAGAGGCCGCCACCCCACGAGTGGAGTGCGCCCTGACGCCCCCAGGCGGAGCCAGCCCGGCCAACGTAAAGCAAAGGGCAATGCCCTCGCACAACCAATGGGACAGGCGCTGTTTCGACAGTGCCTTACCAGCACGAGAGCCACCGTAACAGACAAGAGCTGATTGGTAGCCTTGAGGCCCTGAGGCCCTGAGTTCGGCTGAGGTAAACCCCCAAGCCCGGACCGGACATGACAGGTGAAGGCCCACCTCCAACTCACTAGCGTGAGGAGGCAGATGAAACGCCTGAACCATAATATCCCTGGAGCGGAAAGCACTCCGGATATTTTTAGGCACAAAGGCTGGATTAGGCCGCAGATTGGCACCGCTATCGGAACGAAAAAAACAGGCACTCTGGCCGTACCGAGAGAGCACAAAGCACACCCAGGCGTTTTAGCGGAGGTGATGGCCAGCAAGAACGCAGTCTTGAACGACAGCCGTTCCAACAGCGCTTGCTCAAGAGGCTCAAACGGGGCCAAGGACAACCGACCGAGGACCAATTGAATATCCCAGCTCGGAGCCAAAGAGCGTTTCACCGGTTTAAGGCGTCGAACGCCAAGCAGGAAACGCTTCACAAGAGGGTGGCCTTACACCACTCTTGGAAAATACGCCACCTACCCGCGTAACCCGCGATAGTGGAGGGAGCATGCGCGATCCGGATGGTACCAACCACAGAAGGATCCATCCTCTCCAGACTCACCCTCTCACCAGCCAACCCACCAGCAGCTGGCCCGGCACAGGGAACTAACACAGAGACCTGTCCGCTTGAGAGAGGGCCCGCGATGACCAAGGAACAGGCCATGACGCGATACCAAGAGCTGGATCAGGACCGGGAACCACACAGCTGCGCCCCGGTCCGGCGCAATCAGGATCAAGGACCTGCGCTCCTCAACGTACCCGCCCCAACAACTGACCTAACAGATGTATGGGGGAAAGAATCCCAGGCGGCACGGCATCGGTCCCAGACCTGCCTGACTATGTCCGGACGTAATCCCCACCCGTCAGGGTGAGGACCGCCCGGCGACATTACACCTGTACCCACATTCACCCTGCCGGGGATGTGGAGAGCCCTCAGGCAGCGCAGATGGAGAATGCCCATAGCCAGTCACCCGCCGCCCGGTGCAGACGGGGGGAGCGTACTCCTCCCTGTCTGTCGACATACGACACAGACATCGTATTGTCCGTCCTGATCAACACCGTTTGAGGACCAGAAGGACCGCTTTCAATACCAACACATTGAACGTAGCGCAGACCGGGCAGCATGGCTTGCCAGCTGCCCCCTACTGCGTTGGCCCGACGCGTCTCCAGCGAGGGAGGCGCCGGTGAAAAACGTGACGTGTGACAGCCTACTGCCCATGGGGACCCCCCTGGTGAGGACCCCAGGCCCTCCCCAGGGGCGAGGTCCCCCAGTACTGACACGGGAACCTTAGCCGCTTCCACTTGCCTCTCAACGGGTCTATTTCCATACTGGAAAAGAACCACCTCCGTAACCTCCTCCTGGGGTGAAGAGGAGGCCAAGAGGGACCACGGAATGAGCAGATGCCCTCATACCGAGCAGGCGTATCACGGACAGCGCCGTAACCGTCCTAGGACGGAACCTCCCGAGCGTGTCGCAACACGCTCTGAGAGGGATGCCCATAGCACTCCACCCGTTGACTGGGAAGAGGAGTACTCTACTTCCAGTCTACAGCAACCCCAGGCTGGTAGGAAACCTGCCTGGTATGAGACCTGACAATCCACCTTGACCGCCAAGGACCAGAACGTCGGCAGGGCAGAATACACTTCGTAACCCCTGACAACGCACTTGGTGAAGATGCTGGGAGCCAGAGAAAAGCCGAACGGCAGCCCCTGGTACTCATACGCTAACCCTGCAAGGAAGCGTAGGTAAGCCCTAAGACGGAAGATCGGGGATGCGAACACGCATCCTACAGGTCTATGGAGGAGAACCAGACCCCCACCTGACAGTGTTCAACAGGTAGGAGACGATCCAAAAAATGCTGAACCTTCCCATGGGACAGGTCCAGCATGGGTCTGACACCCCCCCTCTCGATTTCTCAGGCACCAGAGAACACCAGGAGGAAAACGCCACGACGATGGCTTGCTTCGTCCACAGAGATCGGATCTCGTCGACCAGAGCTGTCACTGCTGGTGACCCTGACAATAGGGTCTGTACCAAACCTGAAAACGGGTGGGGTTGTGTACATACAAGTCCCCGCCTCAGCGTTCTCCCCATCCACCTCGACATATGGTACTGCTGTAGCCATATGTGATGACACTCCCAACGCACCCGCCGCCATGTGGCGCAGGTCCGCTAGGAACTGTAGATAGGCGGCCCGGTCCCACCCGCTGCGTAGCCAACCCTGGACCCGTGCGAGCAGAGCGTTCCGTGTCGGGACATCTGACCCTGACACTACCCACGAGGCAATCGCACCGAAGGGGGGACCCCGACAGAAAGGGCCGGTTTGATACGGGGGAAGCTGACATCAGTTCTAGGTGACAAAAGCTCCCCCACTGAACACCCCTCCAGAACATGCTGAGGAGTTGTTCTGCAGCCGGACATGCAAGGTGTGAGGCCCCCATGGGTTCCTACACACCGTAGCCCTGCAGTGATATTACTACCACCCAAATCACGCACGCCTGCGAGACCACTACCAATATTTCAGGAGTGGGAGGCACCAACATGATACCTGGCCTGGCGAAGGCGAGGTCGGGGAAGCCCGCACTGTGTGCCTCAAAAAGGTTTCGAGCCCCCCTGCTGAAAACACTTATAGTTGACAGACGTAACATCAGGCTCAAACAAACACAGCTTATGGTGTGGGAGCCATTCTCACGGACAGACCCAGGCTCAGCCATCAACTGGGTGTCAGCCCCTGTCCCCATGAGAAGCGAAAAGTGGGGCCGCACGCGCTTCAACGAAGGCACGCGGCCCGCAGCCAAAGGAAACAATCAGAGCCCCTTTTCCGCTGGTGTTGGGGGAGGGAGTGATCGGAGAGCGGGCTGCTCGTGGCAGGACGGTGACGGCTTGTATATTCCAAGCCAAGCTCATCCAACATGGCCGATCCCTCGGCCGCCAAGGCTGTCGGCCTTGTGGACACCTGTCGATTCAACGCCCAGGATACCTCTGGCGGGGGAAAACATGGCCGCCTGTCGAGGGCCTCGTCATTGCCGCTGACGAGGCCGTGCTCTCTCTTCTTCTGGCTGCGCGGTGTGAGGCGGTGTGGGGCCTAGGACAATACCGCCCGCGCTCCAGCGGAAGACCAAGATCCTCTGCGGAGAGGGGAGCCCTGAGCGGTTATAGCTTGCGGCTAGGTCAAAGCTAATAACGTCAACAACCTCGCGCGATGTGTCAACATCGGCTGGACCTCAAGGCCCCGCCACCAGACACCATTTTTTGATAGAAAAAAAACAGCAATTCGAAACACAGTTACTAATCGCTGCCAATTCCATACCGTGGCGGTACAGGCTTTAGCAGCCCACCAGCCACTCGCCGGGCCGACCCACCTCATGGCGTCGGCCGGGCGGGGCACTGTTTCAACATGTCAAAAGCAAAGGACTGATGCTAACACGGAGCACCAGTGGTGGTTGCAACCAGCAACCTCCACTGTGGTGTGCACCATGAAGGGGTTAATGAATAAATGAACTAACACCACGAAAATACTGTAGAATGGGCAAGCCCATGCACACAACGTTAAGGGGTTGTGGACCAGAGAGAACCAGTCCCGCATTCATTCATAATATTCACAACAGCACACCAGCCCTAGACCTCAGCCCATTTACCCATGAAAGGTAAACAAAGCCCCCCCCCGCAATACTCCCCCAGTAGACACCGATTGACCGTCAGCATGAATGGTTGAGAGGAGGGAAGACTGTAGTATAGACAGACATTCCCGTAGCAGAGAGACAGAACAGAAACAGTAGCCCAATATAGCATAGCGTTAGCCGCTCGCTCCAGGATAACGGGGAAAACAACAACGTTTACCCAGATATCCCGCCCCTTGCGCCGATACACAACTCGGTTCTCTCTCGGGACAACTCGAGCACATCACAAACGCCAGCATTGTCATGCCTAGTGACATCCCACAGCTGGGAACAGTAGAACAGTGACCCAGCATTTATAACATTTAGTATTAGCAGCGCGCTCCAGGACAGCCTGGGAAACGTCCTCTCAGAGGGACGTTTACCCAAACATCCTGCCCCTGGCGCAAATATACAACTCACAACAAGCAGCATTTACTAACACCAGCGATAATGCCTAGTGGCGCAAGTCCTACCTTGTGCGAGGTAGCTCGATAGCTACACCTCACACGCTGTCCCTCTGTCTGCTGTCTACAAGACAAGGAGACTACAGAACTCAACGCTGAAATGCATCGAAATGCATCCCGCTGCAGAGTCGCAGAACCCATACGAGCGCCGCCAGAACATGCCGCGAAGATTTCAGGGGTAGGCAAATCTCCGGTAAGCACTCAACCTAATTTCTCTAAACTTTTCATATCAACTAGTTGCATAGGGTATCATGCATCCGCTATGATGGAAACGAAAATAGAGGAAGAGTGAGTGGTGGCCACGCCTAGTACTATATAGTACGGCAGTAGGGCGGGGCCTGGCAGGTGCTGGGTGTATTTGTTTTTATTCGTTGATGGAGTACACTAGTAACAAGAGAGAGAGAGAGAGGGGAGACAGAGAAAGAGAGGGGAATAGTTATCTCTAATATTTATGAATGGTTCTCTTGTTGGGGGAGGGGGGGTGATAGACAGACTGGAATGCAGCATCCATCCTGGGAGCTGTGAGGTATTTGAATGTTGAAAAATGCATTAGGTGTTCTTATTGATAGAAACACAGATCTGCCTTTTTTTTCTTTTTTGATGGATGGCATCTGATACGCCAACACACAGCAGAGTGTTATTTATGTGAGGGAGAACGTGAAGCGTCTGGTTATGTGTTTGGTGCCATAGGGACTACCGACGCTGGCAGGAAAACCCAACAAGAAAAGGATTGAACGAGACTTTCCTGGGAACCCAGAAGAATATGCGGAATATACTGTACACAATACCGATAAACGTATCCTAAACCATCCCCGGCGTCAACTTTTCCAATCTACTTAACGCAACTCACTGGAACAATATCTTCATTCGAATTCCCTTCTCCGTATCCAACACTCTCATTATTCATTGATGTTTTCCTATAATGTGTCCCAGCAGCTCTCCGTACTCATATTCATTGAGATACACATAACTGGTATGTTATATGCAGGGCCGCCTGGGAGAAATGCGAGGCCCTGTGCGAGATTTAAACGATTTTTATTTTTATTTTTTTCATACAGTCAACATGTTCTTAAATAATAGCGCTGCCCGAGGCTGGGCATGATACAGTCAACATATAGCAAGAGAGAGAGCGAGAGAGAGCTCCCGTTCTACAGTCAATATACAGTGTACAGAGAGAGAGAGAGAGAGAGAGACACATTGGAAAGAAATTGAAATGCTATTTGGCCCTAAACAGAGAGTACACAGTGGCAGAATACCTGAGCACTGTGACTGAAGATCCTTGACTAGGTACAGACTCAGCGAGCACAGCCTAGCCATCGAGAAAGGCCGCCATAAGCAGACTGTGTGTGTTAGAAAGAGAGAGAGAGAGAGAGAGAGCATGTGTGTTTGTGTGTTAGAGAGAGAGAGCATGTCTGTGTGTCGTGTGTGTGTGTGTTAGAGAGAGAGCATGTATGAGAGAGATAAGCAAAGATGAGCCCCTAAAGGATATTCAACTTTTAATGGAAGAACAAAACAGAAGGAAAAGATAACTTCACAAAGGCAACATGAATATACATAGATCCAAAAGGACAAAGATCAACACTTAAATCCAAAGAGAAGAGGGTCTATACCAGAGAAAACAAAGTAGCAAGGAGCCAATGGCCGACATCAGCTAAATAGGCTAACTGCAAATAGAGTAGCCAGGTACTGACACCAGGCCACACACAGCTTTGGCCAACGCTATCCAAGCTACACAAACGACCAAGACAATTCACACACAGCACATGTCGTATCTCCAAATGTTGTGAAGTAACATATGTTTTGCCTGGAAAAAAACATCGTTATTAACAAAACATTCGGGAGGGGAAGGAAGGAAGAGTGGGGTAATGTCCAATGGACATCTTACCTGCACCAAGGAACGCACGGCGAAAGGCCGCAACACAGGTCTCCACGTTGACGAAAGGCCGCTCGCTGGCGGGACAAAAAGAAGCTATGGCCGGAGCCTTGTCATGGTGCAGGCCCGACTACATCTTCTGTCAAAGATGATGTCGTAGTCAGAGTGCCAGGGCCTGCTATTCTCACGGCTAATGTCAATGGTCGTAGCACAAGCTAACAGCTAACTCTAGGCTAACTGATAGCATCAAGCTAACGTTCCCAGCCAAGCGAAAACGAGCAGCTAACGTCGTAGCTAAACAGCTAACTGGCTAACAGTTAGCTCAACCCGGCTATCGCTAACCATTAGCTAACGCAGAAGCAAGCTATGCGGCTACCACTGAAAAACTGTACAACGTGAGAAAAGCAATACAGGCCAACACTTCAGACAGCCGCTGTGTTTTCCTCTTCTCATACGAAGAGAGAAGGGAAAAAGAAGGCAATACACGTCCCACTACAGAGTGGTGTTTACCATAGCGGTGCCAGCAACAAGTCCCTCGCGGACTATAGCCGACTTGAGCATGGAGATATTCTCATAATGAAACACCAAGCTCACCTCCCTCGCACCAGGTGCTGACACCAGGCCACACACCGTTAGCTACTAGTACTACAACAGCTAGTTGGCCCGTTTGGCTCCCGAGAGAGAGAGAGAGAGAGAGAGAGAGAGAGAGAGAGAGAGAGAGAGAGAGAGAGAGAGAGAGAGAGAGAGAGAGAGAGAGAGAGAGAGAGAGAGAGAGAGAGAGAGAGAGAGAGAGAGAGATATCCACGGCGGGAATAGAATAGAGTGCATTAAAAACTCACCAAACGTCCAAGAGGATGGAGACAACCGCGTGGAGTTGACGAAGTTCATCTGCCGAACGACCGTCCTCTTCATCTTGGCATAACAATGCTGCACGCGCTGTCTCTAGGTTAGCTAATGCTAGTTAGCCTTTAGCTAAGCTAGCTACTAGCCGACATCATCATGGCTATATCCCGACTGAACCACACGTTAGCACTCAATATTATAACGTAGCTAAAGCTAACTAGCTGTCCCTGTCTTTAGCCGGGATGGCTAGCCTGACTGAACTGTCTAACATGCAACAACTTTCATCTTCAGTCCATCTGCCGAACCATGTCCTCTTCATCTTGGCTGGCATAACCTCCAATGCTGCACGCGCGAAATAGTCAGACGCTACCTTACCTGTAACCCCTCCCCTCATTGAAACCAATTCGGCTGCCTGCAGAGCCTCAGAGCTGCCTGCAGAGCCTCAGAG
This sequence comes from Notolepis coatsorum, assembly GCF_963971535.1. Classification (NCBI taxonomy): domain Eukaryota; kingdom Metazoa; phylum Chordata; class Actinopteri; order Aulopiformes; family Paralepididae; genus Notolepis; species Notolepis coatsorum. The sequence continues at coordinate 132,038,549 of NC_140166.1, read as the reverse complement.
CCAGGAACAAGTCAGACACATTCTACAAACGTGTCTAATGTGAAATATATAAGCATATAAGCTAAACTAGATTTTAGGTCTGTGATGAAAAAGGGCCTCGCGGGAAGGGGGGCCTCGCAAAAAATAAAAAAAAATAAAAAAAATAAAAGAAAATTATAAATACATTTTTTTTTTTTTGTATTATTATTTTTTTTTTGCGAGGCCCCCCTTCCCGCGAGGCCCTGTGCGACCGCACTTCTCGCACACCCCCTGAGGCGGCCCTGGTTATATGATACGAAATCACACCTGTGGATATGGATGAGGCCGTGGGGAAACGGTGATTATCTTAATATGTCCGCGCGTGCTGTCGGTGAACAGCATGTAAACATGATTCTGAACTATGAACGTGTGGGATAATAGTCCTTGATTGCTGCATGAAACAACATTATAGGGCAAGCAGCACTCATGGGGTGATGTTATGTTCTCTGAACAGGCGGTTGATATCACTGGCTTCACATCACATGTGATGTACACAGACTGTGCATAAGACTGATGCCCCATGAGAGGTGTGTGTGTGTGCGTTTATTTGTGTGCACTGTACCGTGTATATGTGTTAATTTGCTGTGTTTATTTGTGTGCACTGTACCATGTATATGTGTGTTTATTTGATGTGAGCGTGTATCTATGTGTGTGTTTATTTGTGTCCACTGTATACCATGTATATGTGTGTTAATTTGCAGTGTGTGTGTGTGTGTATGTGTATGTGTTTTTTTTATTTGTGTCCACTGTACCGTGTATATGTGTGTTAATTTGCTGTGTGTGTGTGTGTGTCATGTATGTATGTGTGTTCATTTTCTGTGTGTGTGTGTGTGCGCGTCATGTGTGTAGGTGTGTTCATTTGCTGTGTGTGTGTGTGTGTGTGCGCGTCATGTGTGTGTGTGTGTGTGTGCGCGTCATGTGTGTGTGTGTGTGTGTGTGTGTGTGTGTGTGTGTGTGTGTGTGTGTGTGTGTGTGTGCACGTGTCATGTGTGTGTAGGTGTGTCTGAATCCCAGGCCAGCCTTGACGTCCCTCTCAGAGCCTCCATCTTCACCCCCAGGATGAGAGTCAGGAAGTAGCCGGCCTATCAGAAGACTGGCCACGGTCGGTTGACTGCTGCTTAGCAACCGTCGGCAAGGGCGGAATGTTCTCCCCTCGCATCTCCTCTCTCCTCCTCCCCTAACAGACGCTGCTCCTCCCTGCTCTCTCCACTGAGTAATTATTAAAAATCATATCTCTGCATACATTGTACCAGCATTTCTGCAAGGGTTTTTAACCCTTTCACTGCCTGCCACACGACAAAAGGTTAACCCTTTACTATCACACAACCGACGGTCGGCTGTTGTGTGGCAGTGAAAGGGTTAACCTTCTGTGAATTGTCGCAGTGCAAGGGTTAACCGTTTTGGTTGTGTGGCAGTGAAAGGGTTAAGTTACTAATTCTTCTATATACCTACTTATACACCTGCATGTAACTCTGTATGATAGCATGTACAATAATGCTGTATATACCGTTTATTCTTACTGTATATATATCTATCTATTTATATCTGTCTGTACATACCTGCATAATCCTTTTTACATATCTGCAGATACTATATCTACTGTATATCTGTACATATCCCTTAACTACTCTTACTAGTTTTGCCGCTGGCCAGTACCAGTGCTGACTTACTACCATAGTGTCTTTATACCTGTATCACTGTACATATTAATATTACAACTCTGTACATCTGATTAGCACTATTACTCAGTACTACTCATTTATATATGTTATACTCAGTTTAATCTCCTGTACATTGTATATGACTGGTGCACTTTACTGTTACATTTTCACCCTGGTTGGATGTGTATATGCACTCTGGTTGTGCTGCATAATGACAATAAATCGAATCCAATCTAATCTAAATACGTGGTAAGGTTTGGTTTGACTGCGATTATTATCTACCATTCTTTCTGCAGCTTTTGCTTTAGTGCGACTATGAGTGCAGCGCTGATTGAACCCTTCAGATGAAGAACCACTCACTGTTTCGAGAGTTGATTTCATGGTGGAAATGCGTTTGCAGTGTGATTGAACCAAAAGCATTCAATCTCTTCTGTCTTCTCACAGTATGGATGTATACAGTACACAACACGGCAACTGTCTCTATATGATTCGCTTTGAAAACGTTGTACTTAATGAAACAGAATATGTTGTATCTTTGCTGCACGGTCCTTGAATGGTGAGAAGAATACATTTCTAAGACCACAGAGAGAGAGCGAGAGAGAGAGAGAGGGAGAAAGAGAGAGAGAGAGAAAGAGAGAGAGGGGGGAGAGAGAGATAGAGGGATAGGGAGAGGGAGAGAGAGAGGGAGAAAGAGAGAGAGAGAGAGGGTAGAGAGAGAGGGTAGAGAGATAGAGAGAGAGAGGGGAGAGTGATAGAGACAGAGAGAGAGAATGAGAGAGGGAGAAAGAGAGAGGGGGAGGGAGAGAGACAGAGAGAAGGAGAAGGAGAGAGAGAGGGGGAGAGAGAGAGAGATAGAGAGAGAGAGAGAGAGAGAGAGGGAGAGAGAGAGAGAGAGAGAGAGATAGAGAGAACGAGAGAGAGAGAGAGAAAGGGGAGAAAGAGAGAGAGGGAGAGGGAGAGAGGACCAAGAAAAAGGTAACAATGCCTAAACTACAGGATATCTAGGTATCTTCCTCTAGGGGTCATTGACTGTATGATTAACAGATCAGGAGATTATCGTCATTTGAAAACGTAAAGCCTGATGGTAGCACCAGAGGAAATATATCATGGTGTCACCTACTGTAAATCAATAGACTTCTTTCTCTTGGGATCATGAATGTCCATGGCAAATTTCATGGCAATCCGACCATTACTTTTCGAGATATCTCCCCAATGTTTCGAAGCGCTGGAGGAAAGGTCATGGGGTCAATAAGTGTATGAATGAATGAATGAAAACTGTTAAGGTTAGAGGTTCTATGTAGGATTGTTAGTAACTGTCTAACTGCATATATAACTGTTTCCACTAGAGGGCGCTCTAGGCGGAGCCACTCCTGATACCACCATGTGGCGAGTATAAATAGAGATGTCTCCTCCCCCTCTACCTCTTTCTTCACCAGCCTCTCAGTGAGAGGAGAACTCATGTGCTGCTGCTCATACCATGTGAATGAATAAACCACGCCGTTTACAGGCTAAAGATAGAAACCATGCCTCTTGACCACATTATTGTCGCCCTATAGCCGGATTCTGTCAACAGGTTATGGGCCCAGATCATAATAATAAGGGTAGCAAGTTTAGCTGAAGTATAGGCTAGGTTAGCGCCGGGAGCACCGCGTGGCTAGACGCTAGGCCAACAAGAGCTAAGGAAGGCATCGGGCGAGGAAGACCCCGAGATGTGGCCCTCTACATAGCACTAACAGCCCTGAAGAAGGGGCACACCGAGACTGTGACCGAATACGTCAACAGAGCGGAGCAGATCACGACGCCATTGAGGAGTGCAGGAGAAGCACCAAGCGATGGGCTAATGATGGCGATGGTGATGAGAGGACTACCGGAGCTGTACAAACCGTTCACACTCCTGGTAACACACGGTTCAGCGGACATGACGCTGGGACAGTTCAAGGCCAAGTTAAGAAACTTCGAGGCCTCAGAAGATACCCACCCAGCCGCCGTGGAGGCGGGAGAGAGGGTGCTGAAGGCCCAAGCGACGCCAATGGAAAAGACCAGACCCACGACGGAGCTGGCGTGTTGGCGATGCGGAGAGAAAGGCGATCGGAGAGGTAACTGCACAAGGACTGTCTGGTGTAGCTTCTGCAAATCCACGGGGCACACAGACAGAGCGTGCATGAAGAAACACGACCAGAGCGCGCGATACGCGCATGGACAAGATGACGGCCATGGACGAGACGGCGGCCATGGACGAGACGGCGGCTACGGACAAGATGGCGGCTGTGGACAAGATGGCGGCAGCGGACACGATGGCGGCGGCGGTCGACGTGAGACGGATCGAAGAATAACAAGAAGACTTCGCTTTCGGGGCGCGGACAGCGTGCGTCGCCAGGCCGGCGCAGCGGGCCCAGAGGAAGGGACTGATCGTGGACACAGGTGAGTCGTCCCATGTCATCAACGACAGGAGTCGGTTCAAGAACTTTGACAACACTTTCCACCCGGAGAGACACAGCATGGAGCTGGCAGACGGGAAGCGCACCTACGGGTTGGCGCAAGAGAGAGGAGACGCACAAGTATGCCTCACGGACAGCAGGGGGCGCCGGTGTACAGTGACGTTAAAGAACGCGCTCTACGTATCATCGTTCCCACAAGGACTATTCTCTGTAATAGCTGCTACTGCAAGCGGTGCCAAGGTATTCTTCGATAAAGGTAAACATTTTCTTGTAGAGCCTGACGGTACACAGTTTGACATAAAGATTTACCAGAGAATGTATTATCTGCAAACAGAGTGTAATGACAACGACAAGTGTAATGATAATAATGATATGTGTAACGTGACGGCCAGTCACGATATTCAGACATGGCACGAGATTATGGGTCATTGTAATTACGAGGATTTACTGAAACTGCAAGCAGTGACAGAAGGCATGCACATTGAAGGTGAAAAGCGTATACCTGACAAAAAATATGTAGTGTGCAAAACGGGGAAGTTTACTCAATCGAGAAACAGAAATCCCACAGAAAAAGTAAAGGTACCACTTGCGCTAGTTAACACGGATCTAGCCGGTCCAGTAAGCAACGAGTCCATAGGAGGCTTTAGATATGTACAGTATTTTACAGATGTGTGCACAGGAGCAGTGTTTGTTTACTTTCTCAAAGCAAAGAGTGACACACTCAAGGCCACGGAGAAATTCCTGGCAGACGTAGCCCCTTATGGTAACGTAGGATGCTTGAGGTCCGACAACGGAACCGAGTTCACAAACAGAGAGTTCCAATCACTGTTGAGAAGGTACAAGAAAAGACACGAGACGTCATGTCCATATCCCCCACACCAGAACGGAGTGGCGGAAAGGAAATGGCGCACCCTTTTCGAAATGGCTAGGTGTAAGCTAGTAGACAGCAACTTACCTAAGAGCCTATTATGCGGTGCAAGAAGCCGCTTACACCAGAAACAGGTGCTTTAATAAGCACACAGGCACCACCCCGTATACAGCACTGACAGGAAAGAAGTGTAATCTAGCTAGAATGCACCGATTTGGATCAGTGTGTTATGCGTACCTGGAGGACGGGGGAAAGCCCGATGTGAAAAAGGACTCTTTGTAGGGCACGACAAGGGAAGCCCCGCTCTCCTAGTGTATCATCCCGGTAAAGGGAGAGTGCAGAAACACATGCTAGTCAAGTTTGTCACAAAGACAACATGTGAGAGCGAGACACAGACAGAGGAGCCAGAGCTGGACTCCAGAGTAAGGTGTGTAGAAACAGAGACACATCAGCCCAGTGTACTTAGCACGGTCGTGCAGGCAGACAGTCAGCCACCCCCAGAGGGCGATGACGAGGAGCACCCGAGGGTGACGTCAAGTGCCCCAAGCAGTGGGAGGTATCCCTCAAGGGAACACAAACCACCAAAGTATCTGACAGACTATGCCTGGAAAGGGAGTGACGAGGATGACAGTACACTTACCACCGTTGATTACTGCTACAGGGTAGTCAGTGGGGTACCCCCGACCTTTAAAGAGGCCATAGTGTCCCCTGAATCAAGTAAATGGGAGAGAGCAAGGGATGAGGAGATGAGGTCCCTAGAGGACAACCACACCTTTAGGAGTAGAATCCATGTTTAAATACTGAAATGGATCCTATGTTTAATTCCATGTTTAAATACAGAGGTGGATGACTTACCATGTTCTAAATGATTTAATTATGTGGAAAAGATCCTGAGATGTTTTGACTGAGAGATGTATAGAGAAGCTGTGGGTAGCCTCATTTGTTAGACAACCTGTACTCGCCCTGACCTATGTTTTGTAGTGAGTAAAAAATTGTCACAGCATTTTGCTGACCCCACAGAGAAGCATTGAACTACGTCAAAAACATGTTTTTCGTTATCCCAGAGGTGCAGCAGACGAAAAGCTGTGTTTCAGAAAGTGCAGCAAGGGTTTAGGACTTAAAGCCTGCAGTGATACTATCAACCTGTGAAGCCGAGTGTATGTTTCTAGCTATGTATATATGAAAAATGTTGTTCATCTAGAACAGATGCTCGAAGTGGTGGACACCTATGTATATATGAAGACTGTTGTTTATGAGGGCAACCAGGGAACCATTGTGATTGCTAGGAACCCAGTGTGCCGACATAGATGTAAACATGTCGATATAAAATATCATCTCATCAGATCTGTCATCAGAGAAGAAAGAATGACACTGACTTATTGTCCAACGGACGACATGGTAGCAGACACTATGAGGAAACTTGTTCCAAATTGAAATTGAAGAGATTTGCAGAGGTCATGTTTAATGTGTAAATATTGACTGCCATACTCTTTTGATGTTTTTGGATTGTATTATTTTCTTTGTAAAATGTTTTTCGGAGAAGTTATCCAGTATGCTGATAAGTGCTCGTGCAAGCCTCGGTCAGATTGATAACCCAATAACTCATTGGTCCGCATCTCAACATCAAGCAGCGTCCTGCGATGTCTGTGATGTCCAGGACTCAATGCGTCCACAAACTGAAGGGGTTAAACCCGACCGACCTAAGCCCACACACGCACCACTCCGTCCCCTCCAGTCAGCGGTTGATTGATTGGAGTTGCGGAGTATTTTTATTTTATTTTGCACCGAGAAGGACTTTTCCTATTCATAGGATGTCCATTTCACTTATTCGGTTACACGTATTATCACTGTATGGCTTTACTTGATAATCACATTTATACAGAACCCACCTTTAGTCCATATACATATACATTTTTCTCCTTAGGCCTCCGTCTGGATAAAGCCACACTTCTAAAGTTTTTTACATCATAAATCAGGAACATTACGGGTAAAGTTATAATGCAAAAAAACATTTCAATGCTTACCAGTCGTCTTTCAGTTTTGGAAGAATGGAAGCAAAAGGGTGTGTTCCAGAAGAAGATTGTTTTATTTTTTAACAGTATAAGATTACATTAAAGGCACAGTTTCATTTTTATAAGTACACAGGTTTCTGCTCACAATATATCAGAATTCAGTCATCTCCACAAAATCTCTCAAAAAGTCTGGCTCCTCGAAGGAGGAACAGTCATCTTTATACTGATCCTGCATCATATCTCTATTGGTCCAAAAACAGCGATGTCACAGGGATGTCATCTCACCAGCCAACCAACATACAATACGCAGTAAGGATGTACTCCTCCCCTTCTAGTCATTACATCTACTGGGAAAACCCCATTAATGAATGCATGTCTGTTCTGCTTCCTCACTGTAAGGGTTAACTTCCTGACTCCCCTTCGTCCTCCATGGGCCTCTTTCGTTCTGAGACGAGGACGAGGCAGACTGCCGTAAAATATCTTACATAGCCCAACACATACATATACAGATATATACAGGTACACTAGGTTACATGTACAATACAGTACTCAGTGTACTATAGTACATTAGTTTACATTACAGTACACATTACAGTTTACTCTCCTCTCCTCCTTCCTCTTCTGCGGCCTCTCCTGCTGCCTCTCAGGGTCACATTCTTTAGGGTTAACTCCCTACTGCAGGCTTGCTCTCACAGACACCTCTATGCAGACCAGGCAATTCTTTCTTAAGCAGAAGAGGTTAGGTTCACACAACAATCATTTCACTGTCTTCCAACCAGAGTTTAGTTTTAAAGTCTATAAAGAATAGACTGGTTATAAAGGAACAAACAGGATGTCAATTTCCAAAAGGGTCACTGTTGTTCTGTGGCACTTCACACCCCCTCTGTCATCCTGGTCGGTCATTTTCCATTGTCTTAATAGCGTATGTACTGGAGGGACGAGATGGCGATTGCGGGGTCACGTGGCTGTGACTCTCCACACCCCCTCTGCCATCTTGGTACCTTGTTACGCTGGTAGCCGGCGGGAAGACTTGCATCTGTTGTTCCCTGGCTGGACGGCTCGACAGGATAGGGGTCACGTTGTTGCTTGGTATCCGGCGGGAAGACTTGCATCTGTTGTTCCCGGCCAACGCACCTGAAGACAACACCCGGTGGTCATCTTGGTCATCGTGGGGTCACCCCCTCTGACCTCTTGGATCTCTCCCATAGTTTGAGGTAGGTTGAATTGTCACTTCTCGGGCGACCCCACGGGTCCCCGAGAAGTGTAGCAGCAGTCCTTTATTGAAGGGTGGTTGGCCTGGTCGTGTGACCCTGTCCGTAGGCCTCGCAGGACATCACAGATACAGTCCACAGAGGACTCATTTCTTTTCTCTCTTTCAGGTCCATTCAGGGCTCTCGTCGCCCTGTAACCTGGGTCCAGGCCGATGTCTCTCTGTCCGGTCTAGGAGGTCTAGGAGGTCTGGGAGGTCTGGGAGGTCTGGGAGGTCTGGGAGGTCTAGATGAGGACCTTGAGGATGCTCTGGAGCTTGACCTATCCCGGTCTTCCTCCATTTCCGAGTTCTGACCTGAGTCAGTATATTCCTTCTTGCCATTCGCTGCGTCGTCCACTGACTCCGGGGGACCTCCCCCCTGTCTAAGAATGCTCCTGGCCCGAAATAGGGCAGGTTCTGATCCTTCCGGTCCGAACTGTACTGTCGGTCTCCTTGGTGTATCCTAAGGAGGGAGGTCGGTTCATTCCAGGATCGCAACATATTCACTTTGATCATCTGATCCTTCATAGAGCGTACAGCTCTCTCTGCCACCCCGTTCGTATTGGGCTGGTAGGGTACAGAGTATTGGGCCATTACACCCGCTTCCTCCAGTAGTTTCAGTCCTGCTCTCAGATACTGCTATTCGTCTCGATGGCACTGGTTCAGGTTTTGTCCCCCTTACCAGCGCACATTGTTCACAGGCCTTTCGGACTGTTGTTTCCGTCCATTTCCTTCTTGCACAGGGGGTCAACCCTGTGTTGTGCCTGTCTCGGTCCAGACTGGGTAGTTAGTTACTGTTATGTCTGGTGTTAGTTCTGGCTAGTTAGCCTGCTGTAGACTCAGCTCCTGTTGATAACACCAGCCTGTATGATTACGCTGGTTCCACTTCCGTCACAGTAGCAGGACTTGCTCCTGCTAGCTTCTGGCTTGTTATCCTGCTAATAGCTCCTGTTAGCAATGGCTAGTTATCATGCTATAGACTCGTAGAGTTTTCTACTTAAGTTTTGACTCTAAGTAAGCATTATGTTACTTTAAGTTTAAGTGACTGTTTAAGGCTCCCTCGGCCTTTGACTTTAAGGCTCCCTCGGCCTTGGACTTTTAAGGCTCCCTCGGCCTGCTAGTTGCAAGTAGTTTTCAGTTTTGACTCCAAGTAAGCATTATGTTACTTCAAGTTCAAGTGACTGTTTAAGGCTCCCTCGGCCTTTGACTTTAAGGCTCCCTCGGCCTTGGACTTTTAAGGCTCCCTCGGCCTGCTAGTTGCAAGTCGTTTTCAGTTTTGACTCCAAGTAAGCATTATGTTACTTCAAGTTCAAATGACTGTTTAAGGCTCCCTCGGCCTTTGACTTTAAGGCTCCCTCGGCCTTGGACTTTTAAGGCTCCCTCGGCCTGCTAGTTGCAAGTAGTTTTCAGTTTTGACTCCAAGTAAGCATTATGTTACTTCAAGTTCAAGTGACTGTTTAAGGCTCCCTCAGCCTTTGACTTTAAGGCTCCCTCTGCCTTATCTCCGCTTGCTGCTCTGGGGTTAGTTTCTCCCCCAGGTTTTCCCCTGGATCTTGACCGGGGGTTCTTATTTCTCTTTCCATCATTTGGGCCATTGAAGCCCCTTTGGTGAGCTAGCGTCTCCTTGTGCTAGCTTCTCTTGAGCTATTACTCAATATGTTGAGTAATCAGAACTGTGTTCAGTTTCAGAGGTATTTAGCTCCCCATCCTGTTCAGGCTCAGACTCAGTTTCACCTGAAGGTGTCATCTGTGGCCTCGGGTTCTGATCCTTGATCTGAATGTCGCCATCCTCCTCTTCTGGGCCATAGAAAATGGAACTCGTCTAGAGAGTTGAACGCCTCTATGTCAGTGGAGGGAGATACTCGTTTTGAGGTGGAGCCTTGCGCCTCATAAAGAGGAAGAATGACTACATCGTCCTCTTGGTTTTTTCCATTTCCAAACTCGTCCATGATAGTGTGTCGCAGTGTTCTTGAGCGAGACACATAACCCCTTACTGCCCCCGTTAAGCAGGTTGGCACCTTGCATGGCTGCCTCCGCCGTCTGTGTCTCTTAAGCCCTTGCTGGTTCCGGAAGCTCATGTAACACTGGTCACAGTAGTATGGTTTCTCTCGTGTGTGTATGTTACGGACTGTGTCCTTATGTATATGTATATGGGAGTAATGTATGTAATCTGTTGTGTATATAGGCATGTTTTGTTTGTTTTTGTCTTGTCTCCCTCTTGTGTCTACATATCCCACTCTCAGGTTCCCAGTTGCAGCAGCAGCTGGTCAATCAGCAACTCACCCGGTGCAGCGGCAGCTGAGACTCGTTCACCCAATCAACCTCCACTCCCTTCATAATACCCTTTGTGTTTCAGTGTTAGTTGGCTCCCTGGTTCGTTTGGTTGTGGTAACTATGCTGTGTCTGTGTGGGAGAGCTCTTTGATGTGTTTTGGTATAGAGCTGAGGCTCTTAGCTAGTGTTGGTGTGAGAGCTGGTCAAATCTCTGTGTGAGCTCATTGTGTGTGAGAGCTGGTGAAAGCTCTGGTTCATTGTTTGTTAGCATATAGGAATTATTATCAGTGTTGTGTATTTGGTGTAGAGCTGGTACCTGAAGCTCTGGTTTATTGTATTGTATTTAGGTAATTCGTTTATTGCACATTTCTGTTAACATTTGTATATTTGTTTGTCACCCAGCCTATGGTGATTGTGTTCTTGTAATTAATCTTTGGTTTCGCACACAGGGACATTGAGGGCAGAAAGATACCCTGGGGTCTACATCTGCATCATGTAGGAGAACTACTGTTAAAGACACCAGCTTAGAGTGAGCACCACCTCCTGTACTTTGGGGCATCCGCGCCTGTAAGGGGGGGGGGGGGCTTTTGTTTTATTTTGATATTATTTGGTGCTCACTGGTAGGTCCTCTTTGCTCTCTGTGTTGCTGATCTCATTTGTAAAATAAATATTGTTATTTTACAATCTGTCTCCGGTGTTTTGTGTCACTGCATCCTCACCTATCCTGTCTGTGGCCTAGTGTTGCGTCTCCCCACGGGGGCACGTAACATAAATGGGGGCTCGGTAGTTGGGCGACAGACATTTGGTGTTGGTGTGCGGTGGGCACGTTGCTTGGTTTTGGTTTTGGGTGGTAGTTTGTTAGGTGTGTTTTTGGTGTTTGTGTGCACTGGTCTGGGTAGGGATGTCGTCTTTTGGGGTGGAGGAGTTCCTGGGTGATCCCTCGGTTGATCGTTTGGAAAAGTGTAGGAGGGAAGACTTGTTTGCCATCGCCTCGCATTTTCAGGTCGCCCTTTCTAAAAGTTTGGCAAAGGCTGACCTGAGAGAAGAGGTGGTGCGCATATTGGTGTGGAACAAGGTGCTCGGTGTCGGTGAGGGAGCGTCTTTTGTTTCTTCCCCTATAGTCACAGACGAGGAGGGCGAGGATCCTCCGGTGGTGGACCCGGTTAAAGACGGGGTAGAGGATAAGCCTCCCCTTTCGGGTGTCACGTCTCCAGTGCACGGGCGTGCAGCATCTGTCCCTAGTGGGAGTGCTGAAGGGGACAATCTTAAATTGAGTTTAGCACGGTTGCAATTTGAGGAGAGGAAGGAGGAGAGGGAGAGTGAATATAGTCACAGGTTGGCTATAAGAAAAATGGAGCTGGAGGCTGAGGTCTCAACCCGCCAGCTGGACACTGAGAACCGCCGGGTGGATGCTGAGAAGGAGGTTAAGTTGAAGCAACTGGAGCTCGACGCTGCTAAGGCTGGGAGTCCTGCTCAACCCTCTTCCACGGCTGTGGGGGCTTATGATGTAAGTAGGCTTATTTCTTTGGTACCTCAATTTCGTGAGGCGGAGGTAGACTCCTATTTTAATGCGTTTGAGCGGGTGGCTACATCTTTAAAGTGGCCTAAAGAGGTCTGGGCTCTCCTACTGCAATGTAAGCTAACGGGAAAAGCCCAGGAAATTCTGTCTGCCCTCCCTCTGACTGACAGTTTGTCGTATGACTTAATTAAGACGGCTGTGCTTAGAGCTTATGAGTTAGTGCCAGAGGCGTACAGGCAAAAGTTTAGGACTCACAGAAAGTTACCTGGCAGTACTTTTGTGGAGTTTGCTCGGGAGAAAGAATCCCTATTTCATCGGTGGTGCAGGGCTTGTGATGTAGCTGATTTTGATTCTCTGTCTGAATTAATGTTACTGGAGGAGTTTAAGGGTAATCTGTCTGACCGTTTGGCTACATATTTGAATGAGCAAAAAGTGGGTACGTTGGCTCAGGCTGCAGTGCTCTCTGACGAGTTTGTGCAGACCCATAGGCAAACGTTTGGTACTCTCCGACATGAGAGTAGGACTTTTTATCCCTCTGCTCACACTCCAGCTAGGTCACATGTTAGTCCGCCGCAAATCTGCCGCAGTGGCTATGTTGGACAGACTAGTCCGCCCCGCTCAGTATCTCCCCGCTACAAGGAGGAGCGGGAGTGTTTTTATTGTCATCAAGTGGGCCATGTAATAAGTGACTGTGTTGTTCTGAGACGCAAGGAGCAGTCTCAGACAGATGGACGACCTAAAGCGGTTGGTTTGGTCCAGACAGTGTGTGACATCCCAGGTCCCAGTTACGATCCGTTTATGTCGGACGGGTTGGTCTCGCTCAGTGGTAGTGAGTTGGACCAGCGTCCAGTACGCATACTGCGGGACACTGGGGCAGCACAGTCATTCATCATAGCAGACATGTTACCATTTTGTGATGAGTCATCGACTGGCTCTAGTGTGTTGGTGCAGGGGATCGGCATGGGCTTTGTGTCGGTGCCCCTCCATCAGATACATTTAACCTGCGGGTTGGCAAAGGGGGTGTTCAAGGTGGGCGTGCGCCCATCATTACCAGTGGGTGGCGTCACCTTTTTATTGGGTAATGACATCGCTGGTGGCAGAGTTATGCCATGTGTTTTGGATCACCCTAATGTTTTGTGCCCTGATGTGTTTGCTCCGTTTCTCCCAGATGTGCCAGTGTGTGCGTTCACCCGTGCTCCACAACCTGTAGTTGTGACGAGTGACAGGGTGACAATTCGACGGGGAACACTAGCCTCTGAGGCACCACGGTTACCCAGGACTTGTGGTAAGCTGGTGGTTGCCCTGAGTGAAGACGCTGGGTTGGGCACATGTTCATTTACCGCTCCTGCTCCTGGGATAGCTGGAAGCAGGGAGGTGGTCAGTTCGGTGGTGAATAAAATTCGGTCAATAGACAGCCCTTTTAGGCTGTTAAGGAAGCAGCTGATGGGAGAGACTCTTCACAACAAACCTCAGGTGAGGGGTTTGTTGTCTTGTGTATGCAGGCTTGTGAAATGGCTGCAGGAGGCTAGTGCTGTCTCTGAGGGGGGTCTCTCTGCTGCTCAGCGTATTGTAACGCTGCATTTTGTGCTGTGCTGTGTGGACTTTCTCACATTGTATTATGTGTTTTACTTTGTGAGGAGGAAAAGGGCAGCAATCTGCCATTGTGCATTTTAACCATGGTCCATCCCTCTGTTTTTTTTGTGAGGTGCCTTCTCAGACCACGGTCTTAAATCTTGATGTTGGTGTTGGGTCTGCTGTACCCCTGGACATTTTGTGTCAACAGCACCCCTGATCATGTCAAATGCTACCAAGAGAGGTATGAAGAGGCGGATGGTGATGGTCTGTTTGGTTGGTGGCAGTGGTGGATGTTTTGTTTTGTGTTATGATCTGTGTTCTTTGGGAAAAACAAATGGGGTACTTGGGTGTTGTGTTGTCGCCAGCCATGGGCTGACTCTTTATGGGGGGGGAGTGTTACGGACTGTGTCCTTATGTATATGTATATGGGAGTAATGTATGTAATCTGTTGTGTATATAGGCATGTTTTGTTTGTTTTTGTCTTGTCTCCCTCTTGTGTCTACATATCCCACTATCAGGTTCCCAGTTGCAGCAGCAGCTGGTCAATCAGCAACTCACCCCGGTGCAGCGGCAGCTGAGACTCGTTCACCCAATCAACCTCCACTCCCTTCATAATACCCTTTGTGTTTCAGTGTTAGTTGGCTCCCTGGTTCGTTTGGTTGTGGTAACTATGCTGTGTCTGTGTGGGAGAGCTCTTTGATGTGTTTTGGTATAGAGCTGAGGCTCTTAGCTAGTGTTGGTGTGAGAGCTGGTCAAATCTCTGTGTGAGCTCATTGTGTGTGAGAGCTGGTGAAAGCTCTGGTTCATTGTTTGTTAGCATATAGGAATTATTATCAGTGTTGTGTATTTGGTGTAGAGCTGGTACCTGAAGCTCTGGTTTATTGTATTGTATTTAGGTCATTCGTTTATTGCACATTTCTGTTAACATTTGTATATTTGTTTGTCACCCAGCCTATGGTGATTGTGTTCTTGTAATTAATCTTTGGTTTCGCACACAGGGACATTGAGGGCAGAAAGATACCCTGGGGTCTACATCTGCATCACGTAGGAGAACTACTGTTAAAGACACCAGCTTAGAGTGAGCACCACCTCCTGTACTTTGGGGCGTCCGCGCCTGTAAGGGGGGGGGCTTTTGTTTTATTTTGATATTATTTGGTGCTCACTGGTAGGTCCTCTTTGCTCTCTGTGTTGCTGATCTCATTTGTAAAATAAATATTGTTATTTTACAATCTGTCTCCGGTGTTTTGTGTCACTGCATCCTCACCTATCCTGTCTGTGGCCTAGTGTTGCGTCTCCCCACGGGGGCACGTAACAGTGTACCATGTGGTGTAGTGTAAGGTTACGCTTCGTCTTGAAGCTCTTCCCACACTGGTCACAGCAGTAAGGTTTCTCTTCTGTGTGTACCATGTGGTGTTGTTTAAGTTCTGCCTTCGTCTTGAAGGCCTTCCCACACTGGTCACAGCAGTAAGGTTTCTCTTCTGTGTGTATTAGGTGGTGATGTTTAAGGTGAGTCTTCGTCTTGAAGCTCCTTCCACACTGGTCACAGCAGTAAGGTTTCTCTTCTGTGTGTACCGTGTGGTGTTGTTTAAGTTCTGCCTCCGTCTTGAAGGTCTTCCCACACTGGGCACAGCAGTAAGGTTTCTCTCCTGTGTGTACCATGTGGTGACGTTTAAGACATGTCTTTGTCTTGAAGCTCATGTCACACTGGTCACAGCCGTAGGGTCTCCCTCCTGTGTGTACCAGGTGGTGACGTTTAAGATCT
Source organism: Notolepis coatsorum (assembly GCF_963971535.1). Taxonomy (NCBI): domain Eukaryota; kingdom Metazoa; phylum Chordata; class Actinopteri; order Aulopiformes; family Paralepididae; genus Notolepis; species Notolepis coatsorum. The sequence continues at coordinate 132,023,174 of NC_140166.1, read as the reverse complement.
CCCTTTGTCTTGAAGGTCCTCTCACACTGGGCGCAACCGTAAGGTTTATGTTCTGTGTGTACCAGGTGGTGTTGTTTAAGTTCTGCCCTCGTCTTGAAGGTCTTCCCACACTGGTCACAACCGTAAGGTTTATTTTCTGTGTGTACCATGTGGTGTTGGTTAAGACATGTCTTTGTCTTGAAGCTCTTTCCACACTGGCCACAGCTGTAAGGTCTCTCTCATGTGTGTACCGTACAGTGTTGGTTAAGACATGTCTTTGTCTTGAAGCTCTTTCCACACTGGCCACAGCTGTAAGGTCTCTCTCGTGTGTGTACCGTACAGTGAATTTTAAGCTCTCCCTTCGTCTTGAAGGCCTTCTCACACTGGGCGCAACCGTAAGGTTTATGTTCTGTGTGTACCAGGTGGTGTTGTTTAAGTTCTGCCCTCGTCTTGAAGGTATTCCCACACTGGGCACAGCAGTAAGGTTTCTCTCCTGTGTGTACCATGTGGTGACGTTTAAGGTGAGCCTTCATCTTGAAGCTCCTTCCACACTGGTCACAGCAGTAAGGTTTCTCTCCTGTGCCAATTACTGCCTGCTGTACAGCCGGCAGCTCTGGGTATTGTGATTTGCTTGGTTCTGTGAATTCCTCACTTCCCGCAAACGTTTCAGGGGACTCTGGGTGTGCCTCCCGTTAGTCTAGGTAGTCCAGACCCAGGTCAGGTATGAAAACTCCCAATCCCTCATCCGAGGGTAATTCCTCGTCCTCTATGATGTGGGAATGATTGTGAGACATTGTGTTGTTACTGGCTCGTTAGCCGATGGTGAGCTAGTTAGCTTCCGTCTGGCTAGGGCCAGTTCATGGGTGTCAGCACTGGCTCGTTAGCCTATGGTGAGCTAGTTGGCTTCCGTCTGGCTAGGGCCAGTTCATGGGTGTTAGCACTGGCTCGTTAGCCGATGGTGAGCTAGTCAGCTTCCATCTGGCTAGGGCCAGCTCATGAGTGTTATTACTGGCTCGTTAGCCGATGGTGAGCTAGTTAGCCCTCAATCAGCTCCTGGCTTTGTTAGCCTGTGGTTGGCTAGTTAGCTCTTGGCTAGTTAGCCTATGGTGAGCTAGTTAGCTCTTGGCCAGTTAGCCATCAATTCACTCTTGGCTTGTTAGCCTGCATTCCAGTGAGCGCGCCGTTTTAGCTAGCGTCACGTAGCCTCAGGCTAGGTAGCCATCCAGTTAGCATTTAGCTCGTTCCTGGCTTGTCAGCCTGCATTCCAGTGAACGCGCCGTTTTAGCTAGCGTCACGTAGCCTCGGGCTAGGCAGCCATCCAGTTAGCATTTAGCTCGTTCCTGGCTTGTCAGCCTGCATTCCAGTGAACGCGCCGTTTTAGCTAGCGTCACGTAGCCTTGGGCTAGGTAGCCATCCAGTTAGCATTCAGTTAGTTTGTGGCTAGTTAGCCTGCATTCCTGTGAACGGCCGTTTTGGCAGCGTGTCACGTAGCCTTGGGCTAGGTAGCCATCCAGTTAGCATTCAGTTAGCTTGTGGCTAGTTAGCCTGCATTCCTGTGAACGGCCGTTTTGGCAGCGTGTCACGTAGCCTTGGGCTAGGTAGCCATCCAGTTAGCATTCAGTTAGCTTGTGGCTAGTTAGCCTGCATTCCTGTGAATGGCCGTTTTGGCAGCGTGTCACGTAGCCTTGGGCTAGGTAGCCATCCAGTTAGCATTCAGTTAGCTTGTGGCTAGTTAGCCTGCATTCCTGTGAACGGCCGTTTTGGCAGCGTGTCACGTAGCCTTGGGCTAGGTAGCCATCCAGTTAGCATTCAGTTAGCTTGTGGCTAGTTAGCCTGCATTCCTGTGAACGGCCGTTTTGGCAGCGTGTCACGTAGCCTTGGGCTAGGTAGCCAATGGTGAGCTAGTTAGCTCTCGTCTGGCTAGGGCCAGTTCACTTCCTGTGGGCAAAGCACGAAATTGTTCTTTGCATTGTAACTCCCCCCAGAGCCTTCAAGTGAAGCGTGATTTTATTTGTTTTAGTCGTGAGTAAACTGTTACTGCAATCACAAAAATATACTTTAAGTGTGATTCTTTCTTTGAGTAGAACCTTCTACGTTTTTGACTGTAAATAAACATTACGTTACTTTTTAGTCGTGAGTAAACCTTTACTGCAATCACAAAAATATACTTTAAGTGTGATTCTTTCTTTGAGTAGAACCTTCTACGTTTTTGACTGTAAATAAACATTACGTTACTTTTTAGTCGTGAGTAAACCTTTTACTGCAATCACAAAAATATACTTTAAGTGTGATTCTTTCTTTGAGTAGAACCTTCTACGTTTTTGACTGTAAATAAACATTACGTTACTTTTTAGTCGTGAGTAAACCTTTTACTGCAATCACAAAAATATACTTTAAGTGTGATTCTTTCTTTGAGTAGAACCTTCTACGTTTTTGACTGTAAATAAACATTACGTTACTTTTTAGTCGTGAGTAAACCTTTTACTGCAATCACAAAAATATACTTTAAGTGTGATTCTTTCTTTGAGTAGAACCTTTTACGTTTTTGACTGTAAATAAACATTACGTTACTTTTTAGTCGTGAGTAAACCTTTACTGCAATCACAAAAATATACTTTAAGTGTGATTCTTTCTTTGAGTAGAACCTTCTACTTTAGGTTTTGTCAAATCTGTAATTTAATTTTACTCCAGAGTCTTTTGACAGTAGTCCTGTTTTCTTCGGCCGTTTAGCACCTATTCAGTTAGTATAAATGCCCAACGCATAGAGACGCCATGATAAGTGCTCGCGCAAGCCTCGGTCAGATTGATAACCCAATAACTCATTGGTCCGCATCTCAACATCAAGCAGCGTCCTGCAACGTCTGTGATGTCCAGGACTCAATGCGTCCACAAACTGCAGGGGTTAAACCCGACCGACCTAAGCACACACACGCACCACTCCGTCCCCTCCAGTCAGCGGTTGATTGATTGGAGTTGCGGAGTATTTTTATTTTATTTTGCACCGAGAAGGACTTTTCCTATTCATAGGATGTCCATTTCCATTTGTGGGTTTCTTCACTTCACTAACCGATGAAATGTTAAACCATCCCGAGTACTCATTTATAATAGGTGCGGATTTTAATGCCATTTGGAATCCAAGGATGGACAAATCTTACCTCGCCTTTTCCAGCGAACAAAAAAATTCATCTAAAGCATTAAAAGATTGGTCAAAGACTACAGGGGTAAATGATTTATGGCGTTCACTTAATCCCACGACCCGAAAGTACTCCTGTCGATCGGCGAGACATAACACATTATCCAGAATTGATTATGTCTTTGCATCCCCGAGACTATTTGATAAATATGAAGTGGAAATGACAACCAATGCGCTTTCAGATCACTGTTATTTACTCCTAAAAGCAACATTTGGTATACTATCTTCCCGGGCCCCAAGATGGCGTTTTTATACTATGCTGCTTAACAACAAGGAATTCATTACACAACTCAAAGAAGCTCTCACAGTATTCCTACGGGAGAATGCAAACGCGGTGCAAGACCCCAGAATAATATGGATGTCGGTAAAGGGTATGATCAAGGATTTCACGGATAGATTTTCCTCCATATTGCGCAAAAATCAATGCACAAAACTGTCTGAACTGGAAACGCTTTACTCAACGTTATTTAATTCTTTAAAATACAACAACTCAACTAGACTAGAAAATCAAGTTAACGTACTAAAAACAGAGATCAATGCAATATACAGACAAAAATCGGAAATGCAAATACGCAGCACAAAACAACAGCAGTATTTCCAAGGTTCTAAACCTAGTCACCTATTAGCCATGCGATTAAGAATTAATGCAAAATTTGCAGATATAACTGCCATTAGAAAACAACAAGTACTTGTAACAGACCCCAAAATAATAAACGATACATTCAAAGAATTCTACTCCGACTTATATAATTCAGAAACGACCTTTGACCAAAACAAATTGGACACATATCTTAATCAAATTATTCTCCCTAAACTTTCGGAGGACGACGCTAAACAGTTAGAAGCACCGATCACATTAGAGGAACTCAAGAAGGCCATATCCGAAATGAAAAATGGTAAGGCTCCTGGAAGAGACGGTATCCCATCAGAAATGTACCTTTCTTGTTGGGACATATTGGGACCCTTATTACTAAATATGATCTTATACTCAGTCAAGGAGGGGAGCTTCCATAAACACGACAATATTGCACTAATTTCAGTCCTTCTCAAAAAAGACAAAGACCCCACCGAGTGCGGTAGTTACAGACCTTTAAGCCTCCTCGGAACCGATGTCAAACTGTACTCTAAGGTATTAGCCATCAGATTGCAAAAGCATATGACGTCTTTAGTTCATCCGGACCAAACTGGCTTCATAAGAGGTCGCCTGATCAATGATAACATAAGACGAATACTGCACGTACTAGATGCAGACAAAGAGGACACCACACCTAAGGCGATGCTGTCCCTGGATGCTATGAAAGCATTTGACAGGCTGGAATGGTCGTTTCTATGGGCAGTATTAGAAAGGATGGGGTTAGGAAAAGGATTCATTGATATGATTAAAGTATTATACAAGGACCCATCGGCCATGATTACAACAGGCACATTCATCTCCGAAATCTTTCCGGTATCACGCTCAGCCAGACAGGGTTGCCCTCTTAGTCCCGGACTATTCGATCTATCATTAGAGCCTTTAGCACAATATATAAGACAATCCCAATACATAGAACCAATCGTAATCAAGGGCACACAACATAAAATTTGTTTATATGTGGACGACGTAATATTGTTCATGCAAAGCCCCAACACCACATTGCCTCATCTACTCAAGTTGATAGAGAACTTTGGTGATTTATCGGGATTTAAAATAAATTGGCCGAAGTCGGCTTTCCTTCCACTTAACATCCATGCAAAAAAAGACACAACCCTCCCAGGTGCGATACCCATGGTAAAACATTTTAGATGCTTGGGTGTGGAAATATTTCCCACCATAAGACAAACGGTGAAGCACAATTACACAAAAATACAGAACAAAATCAAAGACGACCTGGACAGGTGGGCAAAACTTAAAAACTCAGTACAGGCAAGGGTATCAATAGTTAAGATGGATGTATTACCAAGAATCAACTTCATCAGCTCAATGCTACCGTTACCCCCTCCAGAGGGCTACTGGAAAAGATTACACTCCTCCACATACACATTTATTTGGAATAACAAACCACCTCGCATAAAAAGATCCACCGCACAGAGAAATAAAGCAGACGGTGGCATGGCAGTTCCAGATTTTTTCCAATATTTTAAGGCTTACACATTAAGACCATTGACAATATGGTTTGATCCCCAGGCTTTGGTATCTTGGAGAGAATTGGAAGAACACATAGTAGCCCCACAGAGACTGAAGGACATAGCACACACTAAACTTCCAATCAAGCACTGTGAGCGGAAATTTGGCCCCATAATTACCCATGCAATCCAAACATGGCGGGAAACACACAAAAAATATCCTAACCCTCAAAAATGGCATAATCACACTCCCATATTCAATAACAATGCACTCTTAATGGAAAAACGTCCTATAAGATTCCCTATATGCGAAGAGCAAGGCATACACTCATTAGGGGATCTTTTTAATAACCAGGGCTTCTGTAGTTATGGAGAAATATGCACAAAGTTTAACCTCACCGAGTCCACATGGCTTTTTTACATACAGTTCCGCCTATGTTTGAGGTCTCACAGTGTTCCATTAGACATACCAGTTGAACACCACAGATACCACAAATTCTTCTATGAAAGAGAAACATTGGGAGGTTTTGTATCAGGTTTTTATTATCAATTACTAACGTCCTCGTATGAAACCCTTCAACTAGACACTGTCTGGAGGAGGGATATTCCAGACCTGGAAAGTGACTTTGATTGGCAAGAAGCATGGGCAAATGTCCGTCTTACATCAAGGAACCCGGACCATCAACAAATCAATCTTAACTATATTCACAGGACATACTTGACTCCTATAAGACTGAACAGAATGGGCCTGAAACAAGACTCAAAATGCTCCCAATGTACAAATGGAGACGAAGGGACATTTATGCACATGTATTGGGACTGCCCACCAGTTAAGGCATTCTGGAAAGATGTGACCCATCAATTATCAAAACTCGTATCTTGGAATATACCAGTACACCCCTCTGTATTGCTTTTGAATGATGTTTTTGAGTTAGCAGTAAATCCACAGCTAAAGAGATTGGTTTTATCGGGTATCACAGTAGCTAAAAAAACTGATCGCATCACGCTGGTTTCAACTGGAAAAAATGTGCCGGAAAGTTTGGTATCTTACATATCTCGATGTGATATATCAAGAAATATCTACAGCAAGAATTCTGGGTCTCAACAAATCCAAAATGTCAATGTGGGTAGAAGTGGTGGAGAGAATAAAAGCTAGCTTATAATGGTAGTGTCTGGTTAGGAGTGAGGGATAATGGAGGTACTATCCAAGGAGGGGTCCGGGAGGGGGGGGTTCGAGCTGGAGCATATGTGTGTAGGGTTTTAGAAAATAGGTATTAGGGGTATGTCCTATATAAGCATTTGTATAATTGTTAATTTCGCTGGATATACACTGTATACGGTAAAATATTATTATAGACTTTTTTTTTTGTCTTGTTTCTGTACTTGCATGTAATTTTAACCACCTTGACTGTTAGTTTCATTATGCATTATGTGTTGAGTACTGACTTTTAATAATTTCTGTTTTGCAATAATAAAAAAAAAATAAAAAAAAAAAAAAAAAAAAGGATGTCCATTTCACTTATTCGGTTACTCGTATTATCACTGTATGGCTTTACTTGATAATCACATTTATACAGAACCCACCTTTAGTCCATATACATATACATTTTTCTCCTTAGGCCTCCGTCTGGATAAAGCCACACTTCTAAAGTTTTTTACATCATAAATCAGGAACATTACGGGTAAAGTTATAATGCAAAAAAACATTTCAATGCTTACCAGTCGTCTTTCAGTTTTGGAAGAATGGAAGCAAAAGGGTGTGTTCCAGAAGAAGATTGTTTTATTTTTTAACAGTATAAGATTACATTAAAGGCACAGTTTCATTTTTATAAGTACACAGGTTTCTGCTCACAATATATCAGAATTCAGTCATCTCCACAAAATCTCTCAAAAAGTCTGGCTCCTCGAAGGAGGAACAGTCATCTTTATACTGATCCTGCATCATATCTCTATTGGTCCAAAAACAGCGATGTCACAGGGATGTCATCTCACCAGCCAACCAACGTACAATACGCAGTAAGGATGTACTCCTCCCCTTCTAGTCATTACATCTACTGGGAAAACCCCATTAATGAATGCATGTCTGTTCTGCTTCCTCACTGTAAGGGTTAACTTCCTGACTCCCCTTCGTCCTCCATGGGCCTCTTTCGTTCTGAGACGAGGACGAGGCAGACTGCCGTAATATATCTTACATAGCCCAACACATACATATACAGATATATACAGGTACACTAGGTTACAGGTACAATACAGTACTCAGTGTACTATAGTACATTAGTTTACATTACAGTACACATTACAGTTTACTCTCCTCTCCTCCTTCCTCTTCTGCGGCCTCTCCTGCTGCCTCTCAGGGTCACATTCTTTAGGGTTAACTCCCTACTGCAGGCTTGCTCTCACAGACACCTCTATGCAGACCAGGCAATTCTTTCTTAAGCAGAAGAGGTTAGGTTCACACAACAATCATTTCACTGTCTTCCAACCAGAGTTTAGTTTTAAAGTCTATAAAGAATATACTGGTTATAAAGGAACAAACAGGATGTCAATTTCCAAAAGGGTCACTGTTGTTCTGTGGCACTTCACATATGCTAATACAACCCTAAGTGGGAGTGTTAAGGTTAGAGGTTCTATGTAGGATTGTTAGTAACTGTCAAACTGCATATATAACTGTTTCCACTAGGGGGCGCTCTAGGCGGAGCCACTTCTGATACCACCAGGTGGCGAGTATAAATAGAGATGTCTCCTCCCCCTCTACCTCTTTCTCCACCAGCCTCTCAGTGAGAGGAGAACTCATGTGCTGCTGCTCATACCATGTGAATGAATAAACCACGCTGTTTATAGGCTAAAGATAGAAACCATGCCTCTTGACCACATTATTGTCGCCCTATAGCCGAATTCTGTCAACAAAAACTTTATTTAACAGATTGCAGAATGGGTACAATACAGTACGGCTCAATACATACAATTGTTAAGGGGATGCAGACCAGCAAAAGACGTTTGTCTTCCTGTTACATTTAACACATAAACATTACCCCTCTCTCCCACATAGAGACAGGTCCTCCAACATAACTCTCACCCCACAAAGTAAAAATACATAAATAAATATGTAATTAAAATCGTTATTATCCATGGGTCCCAAGTACGATGGAACAGTTGTGGCCTGCCTCTCGTAACATACGCTATTTCCTCCAAGGAAGCACTTGAATTTACCTCATTAATCCACTGAGTAATATCAGAGGGATCCTCACGAATCCCTGTCTATGTGATGCATCTTTTGGCATAGCCGTAATAATAATAATAATAATAATAATAATAATAATAATAATAATAAACGTTATTTGTATAGCACCTTTTCATACATAAATTGCAGCTCAAAGTGCTTCACAACAGAAAAAAGACAGGCATAAAATGAGCACATTAGGATCTAACATCCCAACAGGCCACCTTGTTTGATTCAGTTAAAAATAGACAATAATAAAAAGAGTTAGAGATAGAACAGACAGAGTGAAATAGTGCAATAGTGCAGTGCAATAAGTAGTAGAATAGAATAGACATAAAATGATCAAGTGCAGACATGTAATAGCTCGGCTAACAAAACCCTTCCTCCTTCGTGAGCGGAGACACAGATCTGTCCGGTCCACCCGATATTGTAATCACAGAATAATACAGATATTTCACTTGATAATACTCACTTGAGTATTCTCAATCTCCAGTCACCACTGTCTAAATTTATAGATTAAAAGCGCAAATGTACAAACGTACCAGTCTCCAGTTTGCAGCAGGGACAGAGAGAGAGGGGGGGGGGGAATCGGTTTTGAGACGGTACAGCCTCTCGGGTTTAAGATAGGCTCTATGTATACATTTCTAATTACAGATTATACCTGGTATTAAATACAAATTCTCTGTGATTGCTTGTTAATCTCTCCCCAGTGATCGTCTGTGATCTGGGTCTCGAGGTCCCTCTTCTCTTTAAGTGCTATTGTATTAACCTTAGAATATTCAGAGAGCAATTTGCCTATTTGTTATATATGTCTGTTCAGATTGCCTTTGAGCAATAAAGTCTCTGATAGGGGATACTTGGGCCTATCCAGGGAGCCTCTCTGCTCGGATTGTATGAAACGTTGTATCTGAGAACATATGTGGCTGGTAGGGATGGGAATCACAATACATTGTACTTATTGTATGCCTATTCTTATGTCTGCATGTTTACGTTGCACTACTTTTATTGTCTTTTATACCTATTCTTATCTGCAATTTATGCATTGTTTTTTCAATTGTGTGCTGATTCTATGCCTATGTTAATTTTATACTAATTGCTGTGGGGCGCTCTGGACTGCGGTCCATGTGTGAAAAGTGCTACTGTATATAGATAGTTATTAATATTTATCATTTATAATTATTATATTCAATTAAATGTATGCATTGAAATGTCTGTAAACTCTCGACGCCATGGAAAATGAGGGTGACCTCAATTGTCTTTTCGAGAATAAATAAAGGTTTGAATAGACCACCGCAACACAGGTCATGGGAGAGGGGGGGGGGGCGCGGGTGGATAAAACACCCCTATGTCTGTGGGGGTGCTGGAGACATGATCCAATAGAGTTTTCATTTATACGCCTCCTGAACAAGGAGAGACCAACTCCAAGTCGATCGGCACTTTCTCGTTGGAGCTATAGTAACTTTTCCGCACCTACTCCCCAAGAACAGTGCAGATTGCCCAGGGCGTCACTTTTTGATATAAAGAAAATCGATTCTTCCGTCCACGATATGATACGATATTGCCACCAAAATTTGATAAGCCTCTCTTTAGTCCCCAAAAGACATCAATGTGTACGCTTTGTATAGATCCTCTTTGGTATGACCTTCTGTCACCACACCCAAAAGGAATGGCCTCTTGAGGCTAGAATAACAATCTTTATTTGAACAACCCCATCACTGTGGAAATGGGGATCTTTTAGGGCGGTGGGAGAGACAGCCAATCACATCCCCTTCCAGATAAGAGATGTTGGGGTCCCTCTGGTGGACAGGTGGTGGTAGTGTGAGGAGGCTTAAACCTGCCTGGCCACCTAGTACTGCCCTAGCTGGACTGCGTAGTTACATAATAGTAATGGTGTGACATTTAACATCAGCATCAGCGGGGGAAACCCACGAGACAAAGCACTTGGGGCAAATACTTCCTAACTAATCTACGCAACACGCTAACACACAATATACTGTAGCTCAGGGGAAGCTGTGCTATTGCAACAACACCAAGATGGGTTTAGCAAACATGTCAACTTACTCTAAAAAGAAGACAATAAATTCTGCCTGGGGGTAGGGAGACTATCGCCGATGGCCAGAAAGGCTCCCCTAAACCATCCCGACTAATGGGGTACTTTGGGGCGGTCCACCTCACGCTAAAGGAGGGGGAAAAACAAGAGAAAACACAGAAGGGAAGGCTGAAAATACTTGTTTATCCTTTAAAACATCTATCTTTAAAACAACAAAAGGTTATGGGGGGAGGAAAGGCACAAACAACAGGGGAGACAGCTAATGGGGGAAAATGGAGGTTAAAAACACACTGACCCCAGGTGTGCAAGGGAACGAGCCCCCGGGTAGATCTGCATCCGGAACCACTCTTCTACGGGTGTAGTGAGGGATATAGGTTAACCTGTCAAGAGAGAACTGAATGAGTGGCGCATACTTTCACAGTTGAATATTTTTAACACCCACATGTGAGCCGAAAAGACCGCTACTGTACCTAGCTTGGTGGGGTGTAGTAGAGGTGATTCCCAAACCAATGCATCTAGTTGGTTTCCGCTCTGTAGTGGTTGGGTTGGAAGAAGAAGCTGGATTGGCGCTGTGGAGGCTGAAGAACCGACGCAGATGATAAGCAGAGAAGAGGTGTCCATATGGTATGAGGCTTCATTATCCTGGTTTTATCTCCAGACAGTCGAGGGAGGGAAGAGGGGCAGGCTTAGGGTTGCCACCCGTCGCTTAAAATACGGAATCGTCCCGTAATTGTAAACTAAAAGACGCGTTCCGTATTGAACTGATACGGGACGCCCTATGTCCCGTATTTTAAAGGGGAACTATCTTATAAATGGCCTTTTTGAGTGTTTAGCATTGTTTCCTAGCTATGTGAACTTATATTAATATGATCTATGTCTCAAAATTCTCATATTGGCGCATTCTTCCAATTCTCCTCTCACAATATTCACCCTCACTGAACTGAGTCATTTGAAAATGTGATGATTTGTGATGTCAGAAAGACACCGCTGCATGTTAATGGAGAGGTGCAGGATGAGCTGCACACAGTGGCTGGACCTGGACCTGGAGCCCAGGCTCAAAACGGCTCGAGATCTTGAGGTAGAAAAATGCTGTTTTTGAGGACTTGATTAGAAATACAAAACAATGAATAAAAAAAATATATATATTACAGAGGTGTTCCATAGACTCACAGGAATTGTGTAAAAGTGCCCAAATAGTGAAAGAAATAGTAAAATAGTTCCCCTTTAAGGTTGCCAGTTTAGTGAGAGAAATGAGCCAGCCGAGCTACAAAAACAAGCAAAATGTGTCAAAGTCGGGGGAATTAAAAACAGACATGGCAACTCTGGTATGGTGGGCGTGCGTTCAACAGCTCACCGACCAATGAGAATTTGCGCTTTCACGTTGCTAGGAAGAGTTCTGTGCCGCAGCTGTGCCAACCAAACCTCTGTCTGCGCGCTCGCTTTGAAAATGTCTACAGCAGACACTCCACCGCGTCCATCTTGTTGGCCAGCGATCGCACGTTCCCCATAACGACAGAGGGCAGGTAATGCTTGAATCTCCTCCTGCTATCCTTTCTCCTGTCCCTCACGATCGTGCCAGCTCGATTCCCCCGTCTGCGTATCCTTATGTCGGCTGGTAGATTCCTCGGTGGCGCTACAACTCTGCCTCGAAAGCAGAGGAGTCTCCCGAGAGTACTGCAGCCCGCCAGTGTTGTTGTTGTCGTTGTAGTCCATTGTTCAGCTGTGCTCGACCGAACTTGCCTAACTCAGCTAACTTCACAGAAGTTGTTAACAATTGCCTTAACTTGGTGTAAAGCAACGCACAGTCACTTAGACACCTATTAAGTAGAATCACAAAAAGAAAAAAGTAAAAAGTAGTAAAACAGGATAAGAAGTATAGGGGGGTGGGAGCTGCTATGAAAGGCTGCCACTCACCTCGGCACCTAATACACCCAGACCATTCACCTAATACACCTGGACCATTCACCTAATACACCTGGACCATTCACCTAATACACCCAGACCATTTTAACTAATACACCTGGACCATTCACCTAATACACTTGGACCATTCACCTAATACACCTAGACCATTCACCTAATACACCCAGACCAATCACCTAATACACCTGGACCATTCACCTAATACACCTGGACCATTCACCTAATACACCCCAGACCATTCACCTAACACTTTCTGATGGACCCATGACTTTTTGGCTAAGAGGGTTGAGGGAAGGAGGATTTCTTTGCACTTAATTTTTTATTAATCTTTTAATTTGGGTCACACGAGTGTTTCATTGTATTATTGTCCTCTTTCAGTAAAAGTGTTCCCAGGCTTTGTTTTTACAGCACTTTATATGCATACAGTATTATGCTCAAGTTGAGGCTATAGTTCAGCCAATTTATTTAAACAATGTTAAATGCAAATGTAGCACCCTGAAAATATGGCTATTATTCAGAAGTGCTGACTTGCCTTTTATCTCCCCTGGTGCACCAAGACATATTAACTAGTTTCCATTGATATTCCCTCGAACAATGACGCAGGGTTCTCCTTCTCCTACCGGCTGGAATATGGATTATAAACAGTAACACTGGATCATATTCTTCCACCCAGTGCTTCCCTGTGGGGCTAGTTGGCGGTACCAGCAGGGGGCAGCGGTGGCAGGCAGAGCGTACGAGAGAGACAGAGAAGGAAGCAAGCAAACTGAGACGGAAGTGGGAGGAACAAGCCTCTTCGACAGTAGACTTGGATGTGATCGGTCGTGTCTTGACAGAGCCCCGTTGTGGACCACACGGGTGAACGTATTGAACTTGAGTATATGACGGGTTATCCTAGAAATATCCGTGATAGCGCGTGAGTAAGAGAAACCGAACCCAAGGACTAACGTCCATAGATAACGTGTTATAGTAGCAGTGTGTGCGGTATATTTAGCATGCTGCTAACGGCTATGTTGACTCCAGTATACACCGGGCGCGAGGCGCTGAAGAGACCGGTGGTGTAGCCAGCCACGTTGCGTAACAGTATAACCGTATAGCAGGAGGGCTGTTTGGGACCCAAAGAGTAGCTTCAGTTTAAGGTAGGGCTAGAGCAGGGAGGGGCAACTGGCGGCCCGCGGGCCGCATGCGGCCCTCACCGACGTTCCATGCGGCCCCAGGCCAATATAAAAAAATAAAAATAAAAAATAAAATTATAATATTTTTTTAATTTAAAAAAAAAATTTGTATTGTATTCGACTAAGAAGAGTTGGCAGTCGACTATGGCTCCTTTCGATCGATTAGTCGACTATTTGACTAATAGGGGTCAGCCCTAGTGTGGACATATGAAACGCTGTTGAAAGTGCCGTGCAGCAATATGGGGGTTTTGATAAACTGTCGGCTGTTGTTACCGATGGAGCACCGGCAATGAAAGGAAAACGCACAGGATTCGCCGGGCTTCTAAGGCAGAGTGGCGTTGAGTGTCCAATGCTGCACTGCATTATACATCAGGTAAGTTCGCTAACATAATTTCCATCTATTGTGGGTCACTATAATGACCAATGCGAGTCGAGTGTAGTCAAATTATATGCGAGAGTCGTTAAATCGTTTTTCTTTTTTTTTATCTGATATAGGAGGCTCTCTGTGCCAAGAAGCTTGACTACTACAGCCATGTTATGGATTTGGTTACCAAGGTTACCAATCTAATTCGTGGAGGCAACAGGTCACTAAACCATAGAAAGTTTGTCTCCTTTTTGGAAGAGATGGACACTGATTATGGCGACTTGCAGCTACACACAGAAATCCGATGGCTGAGCCGTCGGAAAGTACAGGAGCGACATTGAAACACTGCAAATGCAATTCAATGATCGGTTTGAAGATTTCAACGGCATGCAGTCACGGATAGCGCTGTTTGCCGGCCCCCTCACCGCTACGGTGTCAGAGCAGCCCCCACCGTTGCAGCTTGAACTGTGCGAGCTACAGTCAGATCCTTTTTTTCAAGCAAAGAGAAATGAGAGGGGAATTTCGTTTTGGAAACTGCTACCTGAGCCCCGCTTCCCACTCCTCGGGGACTTTGCCCTCTCTATGGCCAGTATGTTTGGGAGCACATACATATGTGAGAGCAATTTCTCAAACATGAAGCACATCAAGTCAAAGTAGAGAAACAGGCTGTCGGATGAAACATTATTTCATCTGATGCAGATTGCATGCACAAACATTGAAGTTGACATTCCTGCTATTGTGCGCCAAATGGAGAGACCACAAGTGTCTCATTAAAGACAGGGGGGAGGAGGAGATGATGAAGAGGTGTAGAGGGGGGGAAGGAGATGATGAAGAGGTGTAGAGAGGGGGGAAGAGATGATGAAGAGATGTAGAGAGGGGGGGAGATGATGGAGAGGTGTAGAGAGGGGACCATTATTATTATTATTATTATTATTATTATTATTATTATTATTATTATTATTATTATTATTATTATTATTATTATTATTATTATTATTATTATTATTATTATTATTATTATTATTATTATTATTATTATTATTATTATTATTATTATTATTATTATTATTATTATTATTATTATTATTATTATTATTATTATTATTATTATTATTATTATTATTATTATTATTATTATTATTATTATTATTATTATTATTATTATTATTATTATTATTATTATTATTATTATTATTATTATTATTATTATTATTATTATTATTATTATTATTATTATTATTATTATTATTATTATTATTATTATTATAACATTATTGACCCACTGTGGGGCGAGGGTGAATGTCATGCCAGTTTGATAAAGGGTCAATGGGAGGCATGTAGTATTGCACTTTACTTTACTTGCACTTTACTTGTTTACTTTTGTAGTGTTCAGATAACACTAATAACACAAACACAAAGCAGCATTCCTGCTGCATTTCACTACAACAATAAATCAAAAGTGCAATAATAAATGATTTTGTTAAATGTATACACTTTTATCCTGCTACTAAACAAAACATTCCTAAGTGCTTCATATCCATAACATGCATTTCAGTGTTATAATGTTTTGTTTAGTAGCAGGATAAAAGTTTATACATTTAACAAAATCATTTATTATTGCACTTTTGATTTACTGTTGTAGTGAAATGCAGCAGGAATGCTGCTTTGTGTTTGTTGAGCAGTGGGCTTTAAGTTCATACATTTATTTTATTAGAAGCCTTAATTATAATTGATAATTTTTGTATATATTTGGGGTTACACAGCAATACTTTTAAATTCAGCTGTTTATAAATTCATAAAGTTGAAATTGCATTACTAAATGCATTTGAAATGGAATAAAAACAAAGTTACAACAAATTATAATTGTTTATATACCTTGTGACTATTAGGGCTATTTGAGTGATGGGGTACTACTGGCGGGACTGCCGATAAACAATGCGGCCCCCCAGATTGATTGTGGACATTTTGTGGCCCTCACCATATACAAAGTTGCCCACCCCTGGGCTAGAGTATTGCTGCGCGTCTACCAAGCACTGGCCGTCAACAACCAGTCTTCGCCGGTGTTCGACGTCTGCTCTGCCCCGGCTGTCGTCAGCCCAGCACGGGAGTTCTTCTCGTCCAGCAGAGGTCGCCATCACCCAGCACACGCTCTCAGCCCGCTACTGCCCCTCTGCTCCAGCCCCGCTTGCTAGCGCCCGTGACGAGAGCGTTCGACGCCATCTTGCTACCCGGACAGGGGTGGCGCGGCGAGGCCGCCATCTTGGTTGAGTACAATAGAGCTTCGATGCTCAGAATCTTATTGCACAGTACACAGTGTGATGCGGCCTACGGGTGAAGCTAACGTTGCTAACTACAGTTCATAGGGGTACCCCATAAACATTACATGCCGGCATTAGTATAGGACTTTTGTTTTGGTAAAGTGGGCCCACCTTTTTGATTTCCTTTGAGTGTAATAACGTGTTGGTTCTTTAATAATAATTCCCATCTAATTAACCCTTCCCCTGCGGGAAGGTTACTGACCAGTGGTGTCACAAGTAAAGCCTTAGAGAGGTATTATCCTTACCATATAATTAAAGCCTGAGAGAGGTATTATACATGGTACTAGCCCAGACGTGGGTGATGAGTTAAGCACAGTGGTGTGTCATATAGGTGCCTAAAAGGTACTGAGTTACAGCTTGGGTAATGGCAAGATTCCATCCTATTTCAACATGCCATTAAATCTTTGTAACTGCACAGTACAAATTAACATAAAGAATTAGATGGGGTTCTGTGTGCGTGTCCATTCCTGTGCCTAGTATTAACTCTTTTGGTGTGGGTAACGTTAATACAATTAACCCCTTCCTATTCAACCCTTCCCTTTCTACTGTAAGGTTTCTAATGTCACTGAGGGAGGGTACTGCTTGCGGGGGGAACTAAGTTAGTTATTTACAATTCAGTCACTAGGTGTGGGAGGGTTAAAGGAGTAATTGGGGGAAGTGAGAGCGAGTTGGGGAGTACTGCTGACCGCCCTGCTGCAGGGGAGGAAGACCAGAGTACCAGACCAGGTTGGTAAATCCCGGTCCCCATCCACTCCCACTGCCAGCCTCCAGTTGAAGCTCCAGACCCAAAAACAGAGGTGCAGTCAGACGGAGCTCTACTGTGTCTCGCTACCCAGTGACTGTGCACACCCGTTCCCACGAAGCAGGGATAATCCACCCTGCTTCACAAATAAAGCACTTTAAACTTTAAGTATGACTAAATGCTTTCTTGACTATATATTAGTAACTGTTCCAAAATGCATAGATTTCTATGTATTTTAGGGGTTTGGGGGGCTGGCTCCCCAAAATAATGAAATAACAACCCTAACCCTAACCCTAAAACCAAAATGAAGACAAAATCCGGCCATCTTCGCCCAAAAAACGCCCCAAAACCGGCCAAAATTATTTCTCGCGAGCGCTACGCGCACGCTCGATTATCTGTGTCCCTTATTTCTATTAGTCAAAGGTGGCAACCCTAGGCAGGCTCAAAAGCTAAACAGCCAATCCCATACAATATAGGGCCTGGAGCCTCTCTCCAATGAATCCAATTACATAGCTGTCCAAAGAAACCGCAATCACTAGTCAATGTCAATGTTCTCAGTAGGGCCTTCACACAACCTGGGGCAAAATGGCAGTTCACACAGTTGTAGTCACAGAAATAGTAAAAACATAGTGAATGTCTTAATGTCTTAATGGTTTTCATCTGAAACAATAGGGGATGTAGGACAAGCCTTGAGAATATGCCCTTCAATTTGGGTCCATGTGGGACAGTGTTCCTTATTAACCTCTTAACACATTCGGGGCCATTTGGATCCGTCTAATATCACTCTAGACGGCCAGCATTTCTAAACAGACTTGCATAGTTTGTGAGGCTGTTTGTAGAGCTAAATCTATACTTTATAGTATTGCTATCTGTCCATTCTCATTGTCAATTGAGACCATAAACCATCCCTTCAAAATGGCTTAAAGAAATAATTTTTTCATCAATACGTTTTCATTTTATAGCATCTTGAATATAAGCGTTATATGGGATTTGGGCTAGTATATTTCCTGGAAGGCGAGATACAGGGCGCTAAGCTAGTAATGTTAAATCCAATGGTATTTCGGCACTACAGAAGCTAGAGTTAAAAATCAAACTGCATATGATCGATATGATGGTCCACCATGAATGCATGAAAGGGGGGGGGGCGGGGGACGTCGTTTTTGATGATTGATTACCAATAACCGCGTTAGCCTCAGTAGCCACATTCGCTGATCGAGTGGATGGCTATCATAACAAGGCCTGATCAGCATGTAATTTACGTGAAAAAGATCTTACCGTGGGCCGGTTGGATCCCCAAAAGGATTTCCCAGTTATCGATCGCCATCTGGTAGATCGATATGTCCATTGGCTGATCATATATTCCTTTACTGCACACTGAAATCCGCGTCCCAAAACGTATTCCGTGCTACAGGCTACAGGCATAGCTTCAGGTTAGCAGAAAACTACATTGGAGATCCAGAAAAAACAAGACAACTTCTGCCACAGGGAACACTGCATTATCAAGATAGCGCCCCTAAGAGGATCTGGCCGGTAATGCACTTTTTCGAATTCAAAGAGTAGGGTACTTCTGCAGTGCTGTGATTGAGTGATTGACATTGAGTAGGTTATTACAATGGAATAAAAGCCAAAACAACCTTGCCACAGACATGTCCGTGGATGGCCCTCTAGCGTTGGATCCGAAACACGGACATCTCCGTGGTTGGCCGGGAAACGGTTAAGCCTGAGCGGTCCGTTACTGGACCGCAAATGACATCACACCATAAGTCCATCTCTACAGAATGTATGAATTAATGTTGTGTTTTGTTTTCAAATGTAGCCAAGAGTAAAGACCCTAACCCTGTCAAAACAACAGACAATGTGTATATTCTCAGCAATACATTTGTTTACCAATGGTTTAAAGTGTTATTAGTGAAATATGAGTTATAGAAATCTAGTCGAAAAAAATTACGAGAATTGACGCTAGGAAATTTTAGAACCTTGTAGAAGTGGAGCAATCTTCCATTTTAGGCGGATTTTCAGAAAATAGGGCTCGGGCTTAAGAGGTTAAACCAGTAACATAATAATCTGGGCAGCCCAGAAATAAAGTTCCGGTGTCTGTACCAGATATGCTCGGCAGATCGGCTCGGGATCCGTTTCTCAGTGGAGGTGCACAGCAACGTCATGTACGTTTATCACACTGTACCAAAGATCCCTCACGCAGCTTCATGTTTATCACACTGCACCAAAGATCCTTCACTGTACACAGCTTCATGTTTATCACACTGTATCAAAGATCCTTCACTGTACGCAGCTTCATGTTTATCACACTGCACCAAAGATCCTTCACTGTACGCAGCTTCATGTTTATCACACTGTATCAAAGATCCTTCACTGTACGCAGCTTCATGTTTATCACACTGCACCAAAGATCCTTCACTGTACGCAGCTTCATGTTTATCACACTGTATCAAAGATCCTTCACTGTACGCAGCTTCATGTTTATCACACTGCACCAAAGATCCTTCACTGTACACAGCTTCTGTTATGGTTTGTAACCGACCCCAATCGCACAACACAAGACAGGTATGAGAGTAAGCCAAAACAGGGCAAATATTTATTAAAGAACAAAAAGCGGCACAGTCCCTTTAAGGGAAAACACAAAAACACTAGAGTCAAGGAAATATGGAAAATGCAGCACTGTGCCTTTAAGAGGCGAACAGGCTAAGGGACTAAGGCTAAGGACCAGGGCTAAGTGTCAGGGCCAGGAACAGGGGCACTGGAGAGGGGGACAGGGACAGAGGCCCGGAGAGGCGGGCTGGAGACAGGGACAGAGAACAGGGTTAAGGCCTTGGACAGGGCGAGGGCCAGAGCTGCTTACAGGGATGAGGACAGGGTTCCGACGGCGGAGGCCTGGCACGGGAACAGGGGCCCGACGGCGGAGGCCTGGCACGGGGACAGGGTCCCGACGCGGAGGCCTGGCACGGGTATCCTCCTCCTCTTCGGATGCTGCAGACGGGCAGCGCAGAACAAAGGGGGTCCCAGGGGACCGGGATGGGAACACGCCGTCCTCCCGTGGAATACTAGGGAGCGACGACGAGCCTGGGTCCAAGGGGAACGGGATGGACACACGCCGTCCTCCCGTGGAATACTAGGGAGCGACGACGAGCCTCACCCCAGGAACGAGGATCACGGAGAGACGCCTTCCTCCCGTGGAATCGGGAGCGATGACGAGCCGGCTTGACGTCTGGAGTGGGAACACTGGAAAACCTCCCATAGAGAATTAGAGAGCGAAGACGGTGTCCCACTCCAGGTAAACGGCGACAGGTGGAGATGGCTGGCACGTCGTCTCACGCCGGAGACGCGGCAGGTGATGGTAACGTACAGGATGGTAACGTACAGAACTCCATGAACACAGAGTGAACACAGATACAGATACAGAGTCCAGAACACAGAACGACCCGACAAGGACTGGAGGGGAGTCTGCAACCTATGTACTCTCCCGAGGTGATTGCAAACTCCCAACAGGTGCGTGAAGGTGGAGGATCAAGGATGTCCAAGGGTGGGGGCTGGTGAAGAGTAGAGGAGAGTAAATCATCGCAAGGGTGGGGGCTGTTGAGGAGAGTAGACAGGGAAAACACAGGAAAAAGGTCCAGGGACAGGCGAATCCTCACAGTACCTCCCCCTCCATGGGAGCCACTGGGCGACCCAAAAAATCAGACAGCGGGGCAGGGGACATGACAACGCAACAAACAAACAAAAAACTGGGCCATGCTAGCAGGGGAAGCTACACCTAAAGTGGGGCTAGCAGAGGGACTGGGTAGCTGCCAGAGCATTGCTAGCTACAGGGCCTATGCTAGCTGTAAAGCTACATTAGCATAGAGGCTGCGCTAGCTGCCGGAGCTAGGCTAGCAGACAGGGCTGGACTAGCAAAGGAGAACAAGCTAGCTGGAAGGACAGTCCTAGCTGTGGGGAACAGGGTAGCTAACAGGGGAGCTAACGAGGCTAACAGGGGAGCTAACAGGGGAACTAACAGGGGAACTAACAGGGGAACTAACAGGGGAACTAGAGGGAGCTAGAGGGAACTAGAGGGAGCTAGAGTGGGTTAGAGGGAACTAACAGGGGCTAACTCACATACACTGTCTGTGCTGGCTGGGGTCGTCGACGGGTCGGGTCGTACTGTTATGGTTTGTAACCGACCCCAATCGCACAACACAAGACAGGTATGAGAGTAAGCCAAAACAGGGCAAATATTTATTAAAGAACAAAAAGCGGCACAGTCCCTTTGAGGGAAAACACAAAAACACTAGAGTCAAGGAAATATGGAAAATGCGGCACTGTGCCTTTAAGAGGCGAACAGGCTAAGGGACTAAGGCTAAGGACCAGGGCTAAGTGTCAGGGCCAGGAACAGGGGCACTGGAGAGGGGGACAGGGACAGAGGCCCGGAGAGGCGGGCTGGAGACAGGGACAGAGAACAGGGTTAAGGCCTTGGACAGGGCGAGGGCCAGAGCTGCTTACAGGGATGAGGACAGGGTTCCGACGGCGGAGGCCTGGCACGGGAACACGGGCCCGACAGCGGAGTCCTGGCACGGGGACAGGGTCCCGACGGCGGAGGCCTGGCACGGGGATCCTCCTCCTCTTCGGATGCTGCAGACGGGCAGCGCAGAACAAAGGGGGTCCCAGGGGACCGGGATGGGAACACGCCGTCCTCCCGTGGAATACTAGGGAGCGACGACGAGCCTGGGTCCAAGGGGAACGGGATGGGCACACGCCGTCCTCCCGTGGAATACTAGGGAGCGACGACGAGCCTCACCCCAGGAACGAGGATCACGGAGAGATGCCTTCCTCCCGTGGAATCGGGAGCGATGATGAGCCGGCTTGACGTCTGGAGTGGGAACACTGGAAAACCTCCCGTAGAGAATTAGAGAGCGAAGACGGTGTCCCACTCCAGGCAAACGGCGACAGGTGGAGATGGCTGGCACGTCGTCTCACGCCGGAGACGCGGCAGGTGATGGTAACGTACAGGATGGTAACGTACAGAACTCCATGAACACAGAGTGAACACAGATACAGATACAGAGTCCAGAACACAGAACGACCCGACAAGGACTGGAGGGGAGTCTGCAACCTATGTACTCTCCCGAGGTGATTGCAAACTCCCAACAGGTGCGTGAAGGTAGAGGATCAAGGATGTCCAAGGGTGGGGGCTGGTGAAGAGTAGAGGAGAGTAAATCATCGCAAGGGTGGGGGCTGTTGAGGAGAGTAGACAGGGAAAACACAGGAAAAAGGTCCAGGGACAGGCGAATCCTCACAGCTTCATGTTTATCACACTTTACCAAAGATCCTTCACTGTAGCAGCTGCATGTTTATCACACTGCACCAAAGATCCTTCACTGTACACAGCTTCAGGTCTATCACACTGTACCAAAGATCCTTCACTGTACACAGCTTCATGTTTATCACACTGTACCAACGATCCTTCACTGTACGCAGCTTCAGGGCGATAGCGGCAAATCTGTCATCAAGTGACTGAACTAGCTGACGTGATCCTACAGCAAGGACATTACCACCGTTTATCTTCATCACTTGACGTTGTGTTAAACTAGCACACATTTATTACAAGCATGTTGGTTTACTAACGTTAGTTAGGCTGTTTTTTAATATGAATCCATTCCTGTCAACACATTATAAATAATAATAGAAGACAACACCACCATACCAGCTAATGTTAGTTAGCATGTTGGTATCCTAGCAAGCTAGCAGAAAAACACAACAGTAGATTGATGGGTTGACTCGATGACAGATTGATGATATCGCCCTGAAGCCGTGTACAGCAACATGCTCTTTGGTAGAGTGTGATAAAAGTCTATGACGTTTGCTATGCGATTCAACTGAAACACTGAAACACTGAAACACTGACCCTGAGCTGATCTGTAGGCTGAGCATAGCTGGTAAATAGTAAATGGCTGCATTTAGAGTATAGCTCTTTTATTCCAAGCACTTTACAACAAACCATTCACTCACACATTCTTACTTTTATAAAAACAAATATTGAATTTTTACTGTATGTAACACACTCTCAGGGGTTCACACAGAAACAAGCATTTCATCATAAAGTATTCTGTATTTTATTATGACAAATAATAAACAAACTTGAAACTTGAAAACTTGAAACATTCACACACCGACGGCGGAGGCGACCATGCAATGTTACAACCTGCTCATCGGGAGAAATTAGGGGTTAAGAGTCTTGCTCAAGGACACATCGACACGCTGCCCAGGAGGAGCGGGAATCGAACCGGCAACCTCCGGATTACCAGACGACTGCTCTACCGCCTGTCGCCCCATATCAAAAAGCATGTGCACCCCAGTTTTAATAGGCACGCATGACGTACCCTAACCCGAGGTAAGTGGTCACAACTGATGCCCTATAATAGATAATGAAATAATAAAGTCAAGTCTATTCAGGTATGTGAGTTGGTCAAGGGAGAGTACAATTTATATTTCCCATCCAGGGTGCGGTGTATCTCCGAATCTCACACAAGCCATAATACTGTATAAATGTGTTGCTTTCAAAGTTTTCAAAACGTGTATATCAGAGGACCGATCTATACTTCGGTGTCAGTGTTGAAATTTAAATCCCCCCCCCCCCCATGACGACTTCCTCCCACACTGCTCAATTTCAAGGAAATGGTTTGAAAAAAAAGGTCAAGTCGTCATGGTTGGGAAAGTAGATATTTACCAGAGAAACTATCTCTGAAAACATTCTGCCTTTGACTATTACACACAGTCCTCCTGGGCCACTTGCTATCCTTTCAGGTAAAGGGCACCTATTCTTCACCGGGATACATCCCTGTTGAACTAGATGTGAAGAAGATTAAAAAAATATCTGCCCCTCCAAAGCCTGCCCAGTTCCTGATGTTCTTTCAAATATGAATTCGTTTAAAAAAAAAATGTATCTACTTTTTCTCCCCCTTTTTTCTATCTTTTTCTCCCATCTCAATTTAGTCGTTATGCCAATTCCCTTCCCTCCCTTCCTGGTCGTTGTGCGCATTTGCCCCCCACTTGCCGGTCTAGGGAGTTTTATTTTATTTTATTTTTATTATTTTTTTTCCCTCCTTCTTTTTTCCGATTTTTCTCCCATCCAACTGTTAGTCGTTATGCCAATTCCCAACCGCCTTCCTGGTTGTTGCGCACTTTCCCCTACTGTTGGTCCGAGAGGCCGGAGACTGTCACATGCTTTCCTCCGACGCATGTGCAGCCAGCCGGCAGCCAGCCTGGCAGCGCAGATTCTCACCGGGAGAGTGTAACGTGTGGAAGGTCGCACTACCTCTCTCCAGATCCTACCTTTGCTGAGCAGGCGCCCCGACCGAACTGTAGAGGTCGCTTATACGCATGGAAGTATTGACTACGCCGTAACGAATAATTAAAAAAAGATACCGTTAACTGGAATATGTTGTGCCTTTACACATATGTTGGATTATGTAATTGGTTTGTCATGACAAACAAATAAAGAAAACGCGATTTACCGGCTGGCTACAACAATACACAGTGACTGCATGTAGTCACTGTGTGTTGATGTTGTAGCCACCTCGACCTGCGCTATTGCGTCTAGCCCGGGCCGAGAGAAATACGGCTAGGAGAAATGCGGCTATGCGACAGTGAGTCACTTCCTGTTCAGGAAAACGATTATTTTTATTTGATATATTAACGTTATATTGTGCATTGGAAACACAAACATACTTAAAATAAGTAAATATTATTCATTTTAAACATGTTTATATTATTTATAGGGCTATAAAACAAAAAACAAAAAAAAATATTTCTTGTTCTTCTCTCTTTTAACCAGGGGGGGCGGCGCCCGAGCGCCCCTAGTGGCGAGCCGCCACTGACTCATGCACCTTTTTGAAAATCATCTGACATGAAGATGGAACACATTTTTGTTGTTAATATGATTTATATTACTGGTAGTTCATACAAGACATTATCGTCCTCTAAACCAATCTGCACTTTAACATAGGCCTGGGTTGTTTTTATTTCTGTTAGCACCGCGGATATAAGAAAGAGGTCTTTAAAGCTGAGTCAATGTTGATGGTTTTGTTGAACATTTGTATTTCACAGGAGAGAAACTGTATTCAAAGAAAGCTAAATAGTCTTTGAATCTAAATATACTTTCTTTGTGTTGATTCTACATTAATTCCATGATTTTACTCAAGTAAAATTATTATTTATCTGTTACAAGCTTCGGTTTTAAGTAGAAAAATGCGATTTTTTATCTAGATTAATCTAGATTAATTACAGAAAATTGTGAGATTAATTAGTAATAATTTTTTTATCTATTGACAGCACTACTTATTATACATTATATCAGCAGCGAAGCATTCAGAGGAGCCTATGATATGGGTATCCATTGACAATGAAAAGGCGTTTGATCCGAGTAGAGTGGGTGTATACTAGGGCTGACCCCTATTAGTCGATTAGTCGACTAATCGGTCGAAAGGTGTATCCATCAGTGGACCAATTGCATACTTTTGCAGAGGACAAGAAGCCTTCAGTCGACTCCTTCAGACATTAAGCATCCCCCACAGCCCAAATGGAATGATAAAAAAAAATTATAAAAAATAATATATATTTTTTGTCGACCAATCCAAATCCTTAGTCGGGGACAGCCCTAGTGTATACCAATGAGTATGATATCAGATCTCTTTCCTATTGGTTGATCCAGAAGATAAGGGTGCCCCTTAGGTCCTTTATTGTTTGCATTGATATTGGATCTCTTTGCTCAAAAAATAAGAAGATTCTTGAATTGCAGGGATTTTTGGTGGGAAACACAGGGCTAGATCCACAAAGAATGGATTGCACGGTGCTAATTGCACCCTTATTTTCATTCAATCAATCACAGCGCAGGTGATTGATTGAATGAACATTTTATTAACAGATTGCAGAATGGGTACAATACAGTATGGCTCAATACACACAATTGTTAAGGGGATGCAGACCAGAGAAAGACTTTCGTCTTGTTTACATCAGGGTCCCCCATTTTCAATTCATAATGAATTGTAAGTAAGGGTGCAATTAGCACCGTGCAATCCATTCCTTGTGGATCTAGCCCACAGAGCACAAGATTTAGTGCAGATGTGCACTGATGATATTTTACTATCTATCTGTTGAAACCTGCTCTCATTGAAGGCTCTGTTGAATGTGATACATATCCCAGTTGAACTAGATATGAAGAAACTTAAAAACACCCGCCCCTCCAAAATCTGCCCAGTTGCTCATGTTCTTTCGCACATAAATTATTATTTGTAAAAATAATAATAATAATAATAATAATAATAAGTGAGGCCCTTCTTCCTCTTCATTGTGGAGTGTAAGACATTTGAATTTAAGCATATAGCCTTATTCATACTCAAAAGTAAAGACAATTAAAAATGCATTTTAGAGGGTGTGTAGTTAGAGCAGCATGAGCATTCTTCTCATCTTTATATATTCAGATCATATTTTAATGCCTTGTTTCTACTATTACCCTGCCCATACCTGTACCCCCCCCCCCATGCTGCTATGATGCCCAAATTATCCTATCTTATCTGATTTTATTAACCCGTCCATTGTGTAAACATAAACATAAACACAATACATCAGAACATAGACACTAATTTCATTGGCATTGGAAATAAACAGCTCCACTTGTCCCCCCCCCCCTCCCCACAACCATGACTTTTAAATATGAAGTAAAGGGGGATGATTCTGCAGTGGGGAATAGCAGGCTGGTTATTCCTTACACAACATAGCAACATAGAGAGAGAACCAAAAGAAAAGAGGCAAGAGTGGCTCAGGAGGTAGAGCGGTCGTCTGGTTATCAGACGGTTCTCGGTCCGATTCTGGCTCCTCCTGGCAACGTGTCAAAGTGTCCTTGAGCAAGGCACTTAACCCCCTAACTGCCTCACATGGTTACCTCCACCGTCTGTGTTTGAGTGAATGTGTGAGTGAATGGGTGAATGTGAGGCATAAGTTGTAAAGCACTTTGGATAAAAGCTGCTATATAACATGCAGTCCATTGAGAATATTATGTTCCCCACACCTAGTTTCAAGTTTGAGATTCAAGTTTCAAGTTTTGTTTTATTTGTCACATATAAGGTACGTGTACATTACAGTGAAATGCTTGGTTCCGTATGACCCTCCTGATATTGTGCTTCATACAGTAACAAAGTCAAAAGAATAAAGACCAAACACTACAAAATATACAATAATACAAAACTAAAGTACAAAATGCAAACAAAAACGAGGTAGAGATGTAGTGCAAATCTCAATTATGGTGTAGTGTTATTAAAAAGTGTTTAAAGTGAATGTTAAAGGTGAGTGAGTGTGTGTAGAATGGATGGGTTAGTGTTGAATGGATGGACCTAATAGAAATAGTCCTAAGCACTGTATGGTTTTGTGTAGAGAGAGTCTACAGTATATGAGGGATCTGCACACAGAGGATGTACCGAGGATGCCCGAGGCACATACTGTAGCGGTGCCCGATGCTTTAGCCCCCACCCCGCGCAGGACTGGCACCACATGCTCTCCTTGTGAAGGTCCCCCAAAGTGAAGTGTCCCGGGATCTCCCAGCCAGCCGGCCCGGGGCTAGCCGGCATAGTGCGCTCAGCTGCTCTCATTAAAACACGTGACAACCAGGACCCCATGCCCTTCCTCAAATAAATACAATTAAAATGAAAATAGGAACACATTTCTTGTACAGAATATCCCCAAAGTATATGTGCCTATTATTTATGGAACATATAATATAACCAATAGGGCATACAGACCCTCATCTGCACCTTTGTTTAAACTGTTTATTTTTCACATATTTTTTATATTCAGATCTAATCTTTATTGCCTGTTTTTATGTATTTCTACTATTTCCCTGCCCATTCCTGTACCTCCCCTCCCCCTCCCTCATGCTGTTATGATGCCCGCATTTCCCCAAGGGGATCAATACAGGAATATCTTATCTTGTCTTATCTTCTTATCTTATCTAGCGGCACGGTGGTGTAGTGGTTAACACTGTCGCCTCACAGCAAGAAGGTCCAGGGTTCGATTCCCGCTTGGGGACCAGGTTTCCATGATGCCAGGTACCCAGGTGGGGTATCTCCCACGCCTTTCTGTGTGGAGTTTGCATGTTCTCCCCATGCTTGCAAGGGTTTCCCCCCCGATAAGATAAACCCAATGGAAAAACATGCACAACAACAGATCGCTAACACTGTGGCGTCCTTGACGAAGACGGACAGGAGCACTTGGATTGGTCCCCTGGCGCGGCTCACGTTGACGCCTGTCTGCCCGGCTGCCCTTGGGGGGGAAGGACGATGGGATGGGTTAATCGCAGAGACGAATCGCATCCTACAGACAATGCATGCGTGTGTGTTCCGGTGTGTGTGTGTGTGTTGAGGATAATTGCCAATGCCAATTAAAGACCTCTGAGCAGGTCCTGCATTATTATTATTATTATTATTATTATTATTATTATTATTATTATTATTATTATTATTATTATTATTATTATTATTATTATTATTATTATTATTATTATTATTATTATTATTATTATTATTATTATTATTATTATTATTATTATTATTATTATTATTATTATTATTATTATTATTATTATTATTATTATTATTATTATTATTATTATTATTATTATTATTATTATTATTATTATTATTATTATTATTATTATTATTATTATTATTATTATTATTATTATTATTATTATTATTATTATTATTATTATTATTATTATTATTATTATTATTATTATTATTATTATTATTATTATTATTATTATTATTATTATTATTATTATTATTATTATTATTATTATTATTATTATTATTATTATTATTATTATTATTATTATTATTATTATTATTATTATTATTATTATTATTATTATTATTATTATTATTATTATTATTATTATTATTATTATTATTATTATTATTATTATTATTATTATTATTATTATTATTATTATTATTATTATTATTATTATTATTATTATTATTATTATTATTATTATTATTATTATTATTATTATTATTATTATTATTATTATTATTATTATTATTATTATTATTATTATTATTATTATTATTATTATTATTATTATTATTATCTTATCTTAAGTGATCCATCAATGGGTCTCATTCCCGAACGAAGTTACGACAAATAATTTCGTCTTAGCCAGATTTCGGCCCATTTAAGACATATTAGGGCTGGGAGTGGGAGTCCCCAAACTTTCCTGAGATCTTATTTGATCGTGGCTGAGAGCAGATTTAAGAGTGCTGAGGAGCACACTTAAATATGCTCTCAGCCCACGATCAAATCTCATGATTGATTGACTAATTTAAAATGTTATTATAACTTGACAGACTGTGTTCTCATAGTGATTCCTTCACGTCAACGCTACAGGCCTCCTTGGAATTAATTACTTAATCATAATTAAAATAAATATGACAATATTTGTACGATAAGAAATTACGCATTTGATGTCGGAAAAATAAATAATATGGATTCATCTGATCACAGGGCAGCTGCTTAACCATATCTGAACCAGCTATTTTGGACAAATGTATAATTACTTTAATTACTCAGATATTCAAACTAGGGCTGTCAGTTTATCGCGTTAATTAGTTTAATTAATTACACAGCAAATTATCGCGTTATGAAAATTAACTCAAAATTAATTACAACAAAAAAATACTTTTATTTATAATTTTTCTTTTTGATCTCATTCATTCCATAAGAACGTAGAATACACATTTACAGACTTTTTTTATATGGTCCATTTGCATGTTCTTGGTATCTGATTCTAGGGACATCTATGGATCTCAGGGAATGTATTCCCAGTGTCAGAAATACTGTGTCTGTTAGGCTTGAGTAAATTGTAATGAACCAAATGAGAATATCAACAACATTTTTTTTTATCTTTGACTGAATAACACTATGCTCAAATTGACCAGACCTGAAAAATCTAAACAAATTAATAGATGGAAGATGATTAAACAGAAGGTTTTGTAGATACAGTACTGAATTCTGCCATCCGGACACATGCAATTTGAAATATGATTATAGAATATAGAATATCAGGCCTAAAATGGTTATGCGATTAAAATGCGATTAATTAGATTAATTAATTACAAATCCTGTAATTAATTAGATTAATTTTTTTAATCGCCTGACAGCACTAATTCAAACACAATTATGCAATTATTGTGAAATGATTGAAAATAATAATAATTGAATGCCTTCTGTGGAATTTGTATTTCTTATTTGTTACACATCTGTTTTAATGATTAATTATATACATTTGAAAGAATCCAGGTCAACATGCAATGTATCCCATTGATTGGTATACAATGGGACAGACCTTTGTTTGATTGATTGATTGAAAACTTTATTAACAGATTGCAGAATGGGTACAGTACAGTACAGCTCAATTACATAAGGGGATGCAGACCAGAGAAAGAATTTCGTCTTGTTTACATCAGGGTTCCCCATTTTCAATTCATCATAACATATATGACACACACGACACAGATAGATAGTACTGCTACATCTATACATTTATGACATACCAGATTTGCAAATACAGTACTGTTTGTGATACAAAAAGAGTCCAGAAAAGAGAGTACATTTGACATAGAAACTGTTGGAGGAGGTTGGGTAGGAGGGGTGGTAGACTTACACTGTACAAGCCAAACTGTACATTGGAATATTGACAAAACCATACTTGGTAATTTACTGTACATTGGAGGGGGTTGATATAGCTATAAACCTGCATTCCTTCGAATATATCATTAATCAATTAAACGTATATTGAAATACACTATATAGCCTATACACCAACACTGAAATGACAGTGGATAAATAAATAAGAGCTAAAGCTAATCGGTGGAAATAGACTGCATTAATATTCCATAACAAGTCTTCTGTGCGCCTACGAATGAACAGTAGCCTATAGGCTTAATTATGGAATAATAAGCCATACTGCGTTCATTCATTACGCCCGCTGTAGGCTATATATATTATATGTCATTCATTAATTCATATACAGTACTGCGCGAGCGTGTGTGTGTGCGCGCGCACTGCGGCAGGTGTGTACCGCGAGCTGTATATGATGCCAATACATTAATCTAATCTAGTTTTGATGGGCGCAAGCGTGATTACGAAACCTAGCCGCATTTATCGGAGACGCTCTCTGATTGGCACTGACTGACGCTAGGTTTCGTAATCACGCGGCTCGCAAGACTCGCAAAGCACTTCCGCCATTCCATTTCACACAGCTGCGTCACCAGTTGCCTTATAAGGAGCTATGGAGGCGTTGTTTTGTATGCAAATGAGCTGAACGGGAACGCGCTTTCGAGTTTAAGACAGAATGCCATTCTCCAAGCAGATATCAGATAATATAATTTGTAGGACCTTTTCAGCCACTTAAGACATATTACCAGCACGTTCAGGACTCAGAGTGTACTTGTCATAGATTATGTCTCAGTGGTTCCAAGATAAATCTTCCAGAATATATCTTTGAAAAAATTTCGGGAATGAGACCCAATGTTGGCAAGAAGAAAAAAAGAAGTAGATAATTTTTTTTTTTTTTTACAATCATATATTTAAATAGTTTTTATTGTTTTTTTTAAAGGTTCAACAACATTATATACATACGTACAAACATACATACAATACATGACTACATATAACTGCACAATACCTAAAATAAATGAGAAATAAAGTAGACAAAAAGAGAAAAATACAAATAATAATAATAATAATAATAATAATAATAATAAAAGAAAATTGCATTGTTCTTATACAGGTTGTCACTTGCCATATAGAAATTGCCTATCTAATAAATCACCGTCTTATGCCTAAGCATCCTCAGCCGGGAATTTTAGATTGAAATAATCCAGAAATGGCTGCCAAACTTGGAAGAATTTCTGGGTAGAGCGCCTGGTGGAGTATTTAAGTCTCTCAAGTTTTAGGTGTGCCATCACATCTTCGACCCAGCGTCGATGTGATGGAGGAATGGCTGACTTCCAGTTAAGCAAGATAAGGCATCTGGCCAACAAAGAGGAGAAGGCCACAGCATCTGTTTGAGCGACAGATACCTTAATTTCACCAGGGAGCACTCCAAAAACTGCAACCAAGTGGTTGGGGCTGATCTCCCTGTCACACATGAAGGAAAATGTTTCAAAAACAGAAAGCCAGAATCGGGATAGTGATGGGCATGACCAGAACATATGGCAGAGAGTGGCTGGAGCCTGATGGCACCTGGGGCAGGTCGGATCCACATCCGGGTAGATCTCGGCAAGTCTGCTCTTAGAGAGGTGTAGTCTATGGAATTCATTAAATTGGAGTAATCCATGTCTGATGCAGACAGATGATGAATGTATTCTTTAAATTGCCAAGAATCGTCAGGGATTTCAAGTCCCATATCATTACCCCATGACTCCCTGATACGGTCCAGTGATGGGGATGCCATCTCTTGGATATCACTGTATAGTGAACTCACTATCCTCTTTTGTTTTGGGTCTCCCTCCAGCCACTTATCCATCCACCTGTCTGGTTGAAGTACAGGAAAAGAAGCAAAATATTCCTTTACAAAACCCTGCATATGCCCACATATCCGAGGACTTGACATGGACCACACACAGTGTTGTGAAGAAGGCACGACAACGCCTCTACTTCCTCAGGAGCCTAAGGAAGTTCCAAGTCAGTCAGAAGATCCATAGGAACTTCTACTCATGTACAATAGAGAGCATCCTGACTGGCAACATCACCTCCTGGTTTGGGAATAGCACTGCACAAGACCGTAGCAGACTACAAAGAGTGACACGTTCAGCCGAACGCACAATTGGAGGGGGGCTCCCCACCCTCCAGAACATTTACAACAAGCGGTGCAGGGGGAAGGCTAAGAGAATCATCAAGGACTCCAGCCACCCGAACAACTGCCTCTTTGAACTGCTGCGGTCAGGCAAGCGATACCGGAGTCTTAAGGCGAGCACAGAAATACTCAGAAGAAGCTTCTATCCCCAGGCCATCAGGCTGCTAAACGAACAATAAACACTATGCAACAACCATCAAATGCACACAGCACACACACCCACACGCACACACTCACTTTAAACAGGCAACTCACTGCAGCACCCACTCTCCACACTTTAGATCACACAAACACACTTTATATTTATTGGTAAAGGATTTGCACTACAACTCGTACACCTACTGTAAATTGTACTTAAATTGCACCTCATCCCATTTCTGCTCTGCACTATATAGTATTGTATATTAGTACACTGCATAGTATATTGTATATTATATGGTAACTCAGTTACGTCTATTCTGCATCGAACATTGTACATATGTCTATACTGAACACTGTGACCTAATTTTTTTACTTCTAATTTTTTTTACTTCTAATTTACATGCTATACTATGTTATTTTATTTCATACTTATCTTGTCTTGCACAGTCTCTGGAGCGTAACAGTAAGAATCATTTCGTATAAAAGTATTCTGTACTTCTGTATGACAACTATTAAAGAAACTTGAACTTGAACTTGCACCTGTAAATATCTAAAAAAAATGTGAGCGGGGAATGTCATACCCGCCTACCAACTGTTCAAAGGACATAAACAGCTCTTCTTTAAACAGGTCCTTCACCTTCCTTAGCCCCTTTCCGGCCCATGTTTTGAATGCTGCATCCATGAGTGAGGGCGTAAAAAGTGCATTAGATGCAATTGGGAGACAGGGTGAGGCTTGTTTATATTTAAAGTTAGTCCTAAACTGTGCCCATATATGGAGTGAGCCAATCACCATGGGGTTATTTGTGAGGCGCTTTTTACTGAGTGGCAGTGGAGCACACACTAGTGGTGAGGATAGTGATACCGGGTGGGCGGAGTGTTGTTCCATGTCAACCCACACCATTCCGCCTCCCCCATGTGATGCAGCCATCCAATATGTCAGTTTATGGATGTTTGCCGCCCAATAGCATTGCAAAAAATTTGGGAGTGCTAATCCTCCATCCTCTTTCGGTCTTTCCAAAAATGCCCTTCTAATACGCGGGTTGGTCTTATTCCAGATAAAGGTTGTAATAAATGTGTCTAATTCTTTGAAAAAGGATTTGGGGATAAAGACGGGCACTGTTTGAAACAAAAATAGGAACCTGGGCATAATTGTCATCTTGATAGTCAAGTCAAGTCAAGAGTTTTATTTGTCACGGCATACAAGTATACAATGAAATGCGGGTGGTCTTGCCCACAACGATGTGCAATACAGTGGTACAACATATAATAGAATCCAATAAAAAACAACATTGTGCAATAAACAGGTAACAAGCAGGTAACATGGTGGGACATCTCGGTATCTGTACATAGTTATTTACATAGCATGTAGGACATGCTAGATCCTTTGGTAGTGCAATACACTGTTACTGTTGCTATGCTATTTTTAAAGTGACCTTTCCTTTTTGGCCATAAGTGTGGGCGTGTGCGGCATGAGTGTGTGCCTGCTCATGTTAAAGTGGCTGCTAGTGTGCGAGCGTGCACAGCGTGCATGTCGTGTGTGTGCTCATGTGTGCTTGTGTGTGGAAAGTTCAGTGCTCTGTGGCACTCAGTGTTCATTGTTCAGGGCTCTGATGGCCTGGGGGAAGAAGCTGAGCCAAAGCCTCTCTGTCCTAGTAGCTGGGGTTCGCAGGCGTCTGCCTGACCTCAGCAGCTGGAACAGACTGTTATTGGGGTGGTGGGGGTCTTTCATTATTCTGCAGGCTCTGGATTTGCACCTCTTGTTGTATAGATCCTGCAGGGGAGGTAGTGCAATATCCGTGGTACGCTCGGCTGAGCGCACCACTCTCTGTAGGGCCTTCTTGTCCTGTGCCGTGCTGTTTCCATACCAGGCAGTGATGTTTCCAGTCAATATGCTCTCTACAGCTCTGGAGTAGAAGGAATGGAGTATCTCCCCGATACTCTGAACTTCCTTAACTGTCTCAGGTGGTAGAGGCGCTGCTTCGCCTTTTTTACGACTGTGTCTATGTGTGTTGACCATGTCAGATCTTCTGAGATATGGACCCCCAGGTACTTGAAGCTGCTCACCCTGTCCATGGTAGCCCCGTTTATCATCAGTGGTGTGTGTGTCTCCTGCTGTCCTCTCCTATAATCCACGATCAGCTCCTTGGTTTTACCAATGTTCAGGAGCAGGCTGTTGTCCTGGCACCAGCGTTCCAGTACCTCAAACTCCTCCCGGTAGGCCTTCTCGTCGTTGTCCGAGATCAGCCCCACCACCACCGTGTCGTCTGCAAACTTCACTATGGAGTTGGAGCTGAACTTGGCCACACAATCGTGTGTGTAGAGTGAGTACAGCAGGGGGCTCAGAACACAGCCCTGGGGGGACCCGATGCTCAGGGTGATGGTGTTGGAGGTCTGACCCCCCACCCTGACCGCCTGGGGTCTTTCACTCAGAAAGTCCAGTACCCAGGCACTCAGGGCGGAGCTCAGACCCAGCTCGATCAGCTTGTCCACCAGTCTGGTGGGGACTATGGTGTTGAACGCTGAGCTGTAGTCAACAGTCAACAACAGTCTCACATAGCCCCCCGTCTGGCGGTCAAGGTGAGAGAGGGTGCTGTGCAGTACCTGGGAGACCGCGTCGTCAGTGGACCTGTTTGTCCTGTATGCAAATTGCATAGGGTCCATATCACTGGGGAGGGAGGCACAAATGTGATCCTTGACCAGCCTCTCGAAACATTTCATGACCACAGAGGTGAGTGCCACCGGTCTGTATTCATTGAGACATGTTGGGGAGGGTTTCTTCGGTACAGGGATGATGGTAGACATCTTGAAGCATCTTGAGTTAATCCTGCCGGCTAGTGTTAGGGGAAGTGTTGACCAGCGAGCAAGATCTTGTTTAGCCTTATCCAGGACTGGTTTAAGGTTTAGCTTAAATAAGTCACTATACTTGTCACAGTCACTCCCAGGTATGTGAAAGACTCAAAGATTATCTTCAGTGGGTATGCCCCGAATGACATCTTTCGAGCTAAATCATTAACCGGAAACAACAAGCTCTTAGAGAGGTTAATTTTGTATCCTGAGAACTTGCCAAAGTTTGAGATAATATCCAGTGCCTTCGGGATGGAAACATGGGGATCGGACAGGTACAGGATCAGGTCATCTGCATAAAGTGATAGTATATGTTTTTGGCCGCCCTAGAATTACCTGCGAGGCCCGCATCACTCCTCAGAGCGACCGCCGTTCAATGGCGAGATCTAACAATAAGGGACTCAATCCGCAACCCTGTCTAGTGCCCCTCCCTATCTGAAAGTATTTGGAAATAGTCTTATTGGTTCGGACCGAGGCCTGTGGTGAAACATACAAGACCCTAATCCAAGCGCGGAAAGTGGGCCCGAACCCAAACCTCTCTAGAGTTGTGAAAAGATATTCATATTCAATGCGATCAAACTAGTGCTGTCAAACAATTAAAATATTTAACTCGATTAATCGCATGATTGTCCATAGTTAACTCGCGATTAATCGCAAATTAATCGCATTTCTTTTTCTTTTCTTTTTTACCTTAAACAGATCTTTTTCAAGTTCCAAGTTTTAATACTCTTATCAACATGCGAGTCAACAAATGCTTGCTTTGTGCAGCCATTTAACACAAAAGGATGACCCTCATGCATTGCAAATTTGCATCAAATTCAAAACAGAGTGATGCACAAAATAACTTAAAAGAAAATAATAATTTAAAACAATGAATAAAGTGTGCATGAAATAATAGGGGAAAGAAAACGTTAGGAACTTGTTACATTCACACACACAAGGGCTGATTAATCACACACCCCCCTCTCTCCCTCACACACACACTCTCCCAGCTCTTTTTCTCTTTTGCCCCTTCCTCATCTCTCTCACCCCCCTCTCTCTCTATATCTCACACACACACACACACACACACACACACACACACACACACACACACACACACACACACACACACACACACACACACACACACACACACACACACACACACACACACACACACACACACACACACACACACACACACACACACACACACACACACACACTTCAGAAACAAACATAGTATCAATGAGAGCATCAATAATACACCTGAGTGAAGTCTAGTAAAAAAAAAAAAAAAAAAAAAAAAAAATGTTTTAGTTAATCTTGAGTTAAAAAAATTAGTGGCATTAATAGAATCGGGAGTTAACGCGATATTAACGCGATATATTTGACAGCCTTAGATCAAACGCTTTCTGAGCATCGAGAGATAACAGAACCTCTGCTGTGGGCGGGGCTTCAGGAGAGTATATGATATTGAACAGCCTACGTATGTTACCAAAAAGCTGACGCTCCAGCATAAAGCCTGTTTGATCCAGGTGTACCACTGTATGGATAACTGACTCAAGTCTACTGGCTAAAACTTTGGTTAAAATCTTATAATCGCAGCACAGCAAACTGATTGGCCGATATGATTCACACTTCAGAGGGTCTTTTCCTTTTTTAAGAAGGACTGAAATTGTGGCCTGAGTCATTGTGGGTGGGAGTGACTCCCGTTCCAATGCCTCTGCATATCTAAAATAGGAATTAGTTTGAGAGAGAATGTTTTAAAAAATTCTATTGGGAAGCCGTCCGGCCCTGGGGCTTTGCCACCCTTCATCTTTTTGATAGCTCGATCAATTTCAGCCACAGAGATATTGCGGTCAAGATCAGACCTATCCTGGTCACTTAAGGTCTGAAAATCAAGATCATCATGAAACTGCGCCATCTGTATATCCTCCCTCTTCTCAGAGGTGTAAAGGTTCTCATAGAACTCCTTAAATTGGTTATTAATGATTTTTTGATCGGTAGCTATTCCATCTGAAGTGTCAATCTCGGCAATAAGTCCGGCCTCTGCAGACTGTCTTAGCTGGTGACATAGCAATTTGCTGGCTCGTTCCCCATGTTCATAAAACTCCTGGCGAGATCTAAGATGAAGCTCCTCCACTGCCAGTGGACTGGATGTCAAATTCTGTCTGCAGAGTAATTCTCTCCTTGTAAAGGTCAGTGGATGGTGAGGCTGAGTGTTTATGGTCAATATCTTGGGAAGTCAGTTCATTGAGGCGTGTTGAGCGTCTCTTATTCAGACCGGCATTAAAAGCTATTATCTGGCCCCGCAAGTATGCTTTCATCGCTTCCCAGAAGTTACAGTGGCTTGTGTCCGGATGTTTGTTAGTTTCTATGAAAAAATCGATTTGGAAGTTAATAAAATCAACAAACTTTTCATTCGACAATAAGCATGAGTTCAGCCGCCATATTCGTTGTGGGGGTTCATTATTTGGAAATCCCAGTGCCATTGTAACTGGGCCGTGATCTGAGATAACAATACTCTCACAATCACTTGACTTAAGAAATGGGAGGAGCATTTTGCCGAGTAGAAGATAATCAATCCTGCTATAGGACTGATGTGCTGCTGAGAAGAAGCTATATTGTCTGGACCCTGGGTGTTTGTACCTCCATGCGTCAATCACTCCGTATGCCTGTAGAAAAGCATTAATAGTCTCTGCTGATTTACTCAATGTTCCAGGTGTTGTTCTGGATCTGTCCAGCAGGGGATATAGGACTGTATTTAGATCTCCCCCCAAAATCAAATGATGACTATTCAAGTCTGGAAACAGAGAAAACAAATCACGAAAAAATTTAGCATTGTCCCAGTTGGGAGCGTAGACACATGCCAGTACCACCGGTATATTAAGACAAATATAGACAAATGATATAGACAAAGTAGACAAAAGAAACAAAACAAAACACCTTCTTGTTAAAATTAAAACACTAGATTTACGGCAGCATGGTGTGCATATCATTGAAAATAATGGTCAAGAATAGAATAGATGGATATCAAAAAGGCACTCTAGAGTCTCTGAAATGCCCTCTTGTGAAGAGCCTCATTGATTTGATCCCAGAAGTGAATGGAATAGGGAACAGTCCTTCAAAATAAAATGCTACATGCAAGCATGACAATAGTATGAGCTGACTGTATCCACATAACATAGACATGGCCCGCTCTGTTTAACCTCGCACAGACGGACCATATCATAGAAAAAAAAAGACAAACAAATTTAAACCACAGCCATTAAAGCAGACCAGTGCTCCCGTATTCGCTACGCGCAACACCATTGTATTATATTACCATTGTATTGTGCTGACATTGGGCCTTTACTGCTCTTTCCCCTATAATAATCTCTTGGCATCAGATTCACTACTGGGAAGCCTGAAATTGTTTCGAAAATAAAATTTAAACAAATTATAGAAATTATACAATTATAAAAAGAAATTAAAAAAAATTCACATATTTTTCAACGTGTTATCGAGAGTGGTCAGAAACTATTTCAGTCGCACATAGGTGTCTTCCTCTTGGGGTCATGGGTGTGCACAGCACATATCTTGTTAATCCGGCTATTACTTTTACAGATATCTCACTAAAGTTCTAGCTACTGTAGGACCGCAGTGGTGAACCAACCAACCAACAAACCAACTGACAAACCTATGGACTTGACTGAAAGACATCCCTAGAGCCCCTTGCTAGCTCGCTTGCGCGGGTAAAAATTGAATAAAATGTTATCTTTTACTAGTTACGCTGCTGGCCAGTAGGACAACTACCATAATGTCTTTATACCTGTATCACTGTACATATTAATACTACAACCCTGTATACACCTGACTAGCACTACACTCAGAAGTACAAATTTATATATTGTATACCCAGTACATTGTATATTACTATTGCACTACTGTTACATTTGCACTCTGGTTGGATACTAAACTTGTTTTCGTTGTACTGTACTTGCACTGTGTAATGACAATAATTTGTAATCTAATCTATCTCATCTAATCTAATCAATAAACACGAGTAACTGTATACGGTAAACTGGCACTGCTGGCTCTATTCAGGTCCAGTCAGCAGCTCAAACTACAATCTGTTACAGCCACAGCCAGGGCCTTTCTCTCCCCTGTCTGTCAGCAGGTCTCCACAGCCTTATATGGGCAGCTTCCTGTCTCTTCCCATTCCCACGCTGTCTACCTGGGTCAACCTACACACCTGAGACTCATCAGGTCATCACCGAGCCTGGATATGAGGCCTGCGCCCCTGCCACTCCCCGTCCGAGTGTTCCTTCACCTACCGTGGTACTAGGACTCTAACCTGTATGCTTCCTCTGTCATTGAACCTGCCCTGTTCTAACTTATCTCTCTCTCTGTGTGTAGGATCACACCCCCCCGGACTACTCCCCACCCGTGGACGTCTCCAGCCTGGACACTGCCTGGTGTGACATGGAGTGACCTTCCTAACCCCCTTGTTGTACATTCAGTATTTCCAACCTTGTCAAGCCTGGTACCTATTAAACACCCTAAACCGCCTCATTCTCCTGTACCTTGTGTTCTGCTCTTGGGTTCAAACCTAGCACTAGCACCTAGCACAAACCTAGCACGCCACCCTAACACGGGATCATCCCTATGTTCCCCGGGTCCTATGTTCCCCGGGTTCTATGTTCCCCGTTTTGATTGATTAATAGATTGAAAATTTTATAAATTTGTATTATTTTATTAATTATTAATGTCTGCCTTGTTTCGAACGGTTAAGCTTAGGCCCTCATTCGAACTGGTTAAGTTTAGAGTTTGGAATCAGGGCTGGTGGTCTAAAATGTTCAATCTATCAATCAATCAAAGCGGGGAACATAGAACCCGGGGAACATAGGACTCGGGGAACATAGACATGCTCCCCCTAACACTACCTGCTTTCCTTGTCATTCCCTGGGTTTTACATGAAATAACCTATTGTGCCTTGTGTTCTGCTCTTGGGTTCTCCCGACACCCCCATAACACAATCTAGCAAAACAGATAACAATTATTATCTTAACATATCTATAGTTAGGGCGGCTAGGTGGTGCAGTCGGCAAGGCGCTCACCACCAATGCAGGAGACGCTGGGTTAGAGCCCAGCTCTCCGCATTGCTATCAGCTTGGCTGGTCGTTCATACTAATACAATTGGCAGTATTAGGGGGTGGGAAGCTGATGGGTTGGGATCGGACGTTGTGGACAGCGACTCCTACAGGTTGGTTGGTGCGCCTGCGCAGCAGAATCAGGAAGCGATGGGGGCGGCGTGCCCTCCAAACGCAGACCCCCGACGCTGAGAGATCGCGCTGTGCAGGTGAAAAGATGCGACTGCTGCTTCCTCGAGCACCGGAGGGTGATGTAAGGCTTCGTCCACATTGCAGCCGGCCAGTGGGAGGCATGGCCTAACAGCGTTTGAGACAGGGGAGGGTAAAATTGGACGATACGAAATTGGGATGGGAGAAAAAAATTGAAAATGGGAGAAAAAGTTGATCAAAAATTAAATAAAACATATCTATAATTAAACGGAAAACTCACCTTAACACTCACATTAGATAAGCGCGGCCGGGTAGCGCAACGGACAAGGGGCTCGTCACCAACGCAAGAGACACTGGTATCGAATCCAGCTGTTAGCGCTGCTTCCGGCTTGGCCGGCCGTCATACTGGCTCGATTGGCAGAGTCAGCGGGAGGGAGGCTGAACTCGCTGTCGTTGTGGACAGCGACTCCTACAGTTCGGTCGGGGCACCTGCACAGCAAGGGAAGGATCTGGGAGAGGTAGTGTGACCTTCCACATGTTACACTCTCCCAGTGAGAGTCCGCGCTGCCAGGTGAAAAGAAGCGGTGGGCTGGGTACACATGTGTCGGAGGATGTGATGTGATAGTCTCCGCCCTCCTGGACCGACGGTAGGGGGTAGAGTGTGCAACGACCAGGAAGGGGATTGGGAATTGGCATAACGACTAATATTGGGAGGGGAGAAAAGCGGAAAAAGAAAGGGGGAAAAGATTAAAAAAACAAACAAAAAAAAACACTCACTTTAGACACTTTAACACTACATTATATTTATCTATTTATTAAAGAGATTTGCACTACATTCATACCTAATTTGCATTTGCACCTTGCCTTAAAAATGATTGTACCTCATTGTCTGCATTTTACTTCATTGTACTTAGGTTGTACTTTAGATTGTATATTGTATAGTGTTATTCCTCTTTTACTTACTTTTTTTACTGTATGAAGCACATTCTCAGGGGCTTATACAGAACCAAGCATTTCACTGTAATGTACATGTACCTTATACCTGACAAATAAAAACAAACTTGAACTTGAAACGGAACACAACAAGAAATAAGTGGTTAAATGCACGTTTATAGAGTGACGTTTCCACTAGCATGAGTGTGGATAGGGAGAGCTTGCCTGGCGGCGTAAAGATGTTCCCTAACGCACTTTCAGTTCCGCGTTCGGGTTCCGCGATCTGATTGGCCACTGACGTTTCTCTCAGCGTCAATCGCGTTACGCCTAGTTCTATCAGATTCAGATTTAGATTCAGATTACTTTATTCACCATATTGCAGTACAAATGGAACGTGATTTGACGTTTACAGTGCATGCTTTTTTTCACAATTAAGAACAATACAACAGTAAATAAATAATTATAAGTAAAGTAAAGACAGGACATAACAGTGAGACAACAATAGACTGTAAAAAGTGCAGTGGTGGGGGACATGGAAACAGTGCAGCACAGTTCAAGTCCAGAGGTCCAGCCCTAGCAGCTCGCCATAGAGGGGGGGAGCAGCGGGACACCTGACTCGTTTACCAGGCGAGCTGCTGAGGGGAAGAAGCTGAGTCTATGGCGGGACTTAAAGTCTTGGGCAGCCGTAGCCGCCTGCCGTGGGGGAGCATGGTGAAGAGGTTGTGACCCGGGTGGGCGGGGTCTGCCATGATCTTCCTCGCCCTCCTCAAGGCGCTGGAAGAATGTAGGGACTCGAGGGAGG
Organism: Notolepis coatsorum; assembly: GCF_963971535.1. NCBI lineage: Eukaryota > Metazoa > Chordata > Actinopteri > Aulopiformes > Paralepididae > Notolepis > Notolepis coatsorum. The sequence goes on along the minus strand of NC_140166.1, from coordinate 131,980,219 downwards.
GAAGGGGGCAGCCGATCACCCTCTCCACTGATCGTATCACCCTCTGCAGCTTGGCCTTGTCCCTGACCGTGGCTGCAGGGAACCAGGTGATGATGGAGAGGGTGAGGATGGACTGGATGATGGCAGTGTAGAACTGGACCATCATAGTCCTCGGCAGCCTGAACTTCCTCAGCTGACGTAGGAAGAACATCCTCTTCCGGGCCTTTTTATTGAGAGTGATGGTGTTCAACTCCCATTTTAGGTCCCGGGAGAGTGTCATGCCGAGGAAGCGGCAGGACTCCACAGAGGCCACCGGGGTGCCTCCCAGAATGATCGGGGTGGGGGGGGCTGCTTTCCACCTGAAGTCCACTACCATGGTTTAGAGCAGGGCGATAGACCACCAGCCCTGACCAAACTCTAACCTTAACCAACTTCGAAAGAGTCGCCAAGCTTAACCAGTGATAGAACTAGGCGTTAGCTAGCTAGCAGGCTGTTAGAGGCAGAACTAGGCGTAACGTGATTGGCGCTGAGAGAAACGTCAGTGGCCAATCAGATCACGGAACCAGAAGGCGGAACTGAAAGTGCGTTAGGGAAAATCTTTACGCCGCCCCCGGTAGCCTTGTCCTCAGGACACAAGCCTGGCAGATCCTTTCAAGTTGTATTGTATTTCTTCTTTTAGGTTCAAACTTCCATTAATAATTTCTTGGAGCATAGGCAATGTCAGATTTGATCATTATTTCTGAAAGGAGGCATAGTTAGTTTTAATAATTTGTCGGTTTACCAATGTTTTCTCAACATTACTTGATTTCTTGCCAATTTGATCTCAGTTCAAACTGATGTAATTGCACTCTATCTTTTATTTTCAAAAACAACATACGGCTTCCTGTAGCGCAATAGTACTGCTGTATTCAACACCGTATGGGCCCAAAGCCAGACATATGAATCTCTCTCTACCTATTTTATTTTATTTTTTATGTCTCTCTATTGTATAGAATAACAGACAACTAGTTCAGTTTAGTTTATTTGTTTATGCAGATACAAAAGATGTGTGCAGTTGTGTCATTCGGTCAGGTAAAATAGAACAATAATAAGGTGACCATGCATAGATGAAGAAAGAATGGGCTTGTAGGTAATTCACCTTATTTTTTATTTATTTTTTATTTATCCTTTATTTATCCAGGAATGTCCCATTGAGATACAAGATCTCTTCTTCCAGGGAGTCCTGACCAACACGGCACACAACAAGTTTCAACATAAAACAGGGCATTAAACAAAAGACATACAATTCAAATATAAATACAGAAGGTAATTTGTGCAGTGGCAAGGAGCATAATCACATCAACAATAGCATCAGGTAAAACAGTTACATGTTTCATAAAGGGCTAATCGTAGCATACCTTTAAAAGAATTCACAGTAGGAAGTGCCTCTAGACAAAGTTTTACTTGCAGCGTATTCCATAAAAAGGGAGCATAGTGGGAGAATGCAGCTTTACTGCATCAAAGGAACATTTGAAAGCATCCCATTTGCTGCTCGTCTGGTATTAAAAAAGCAAGTATAAAAGGACAGAAGTCTGGAGATATATAAGGGCAGCTTACCTAGAAATGACTTAAGGATAAAAATCAACATGTGTGATTGTCTTCTTTGGTACAGAGAGGACCATCCTAATGACTGATACAAAGTGCAGTGGTGGGTGCGAGAGCCTGCACCTGTTACAAAACGTATGGCAGTATGGTACGCAGAATCCAGCTTTTTAAGCAGGGAGGAAGGAGCATGCATATAGATCACATCGCCATAGTCTAATACAGACAGAAAGGAACTCTGCACAATTCTCTTTAGACGGAAGAAAAAGCCCAGTTTAGGTCTACGTTTTCTCAGTAGGTTCCCAATATGAACATCAAAGGCCATCTTTTCATCAACCCATATGCCCAGATATTTGTAGGATGCTACTTTGTCAAGGCATGTCCCTTCCAGTGTCAGAATTGGAGGGACAGCTGTATTAGCTCAAGAGCGAGAGAAGGTCATGTACTTGGTCTTTTTTGCATTAAGGACCAGTCTTAGCCTTAGCAAGGAGTGTTGCAGTGTATTAAAAGCATCCTGTAGATTGTAGAAGCTCTATGGCCTGAGTTAAAAAACAAACAAAAAAAAACACTCACTTTAGACACTTTAACACTACATTATATTTATCTATTTATTAAAGAGATTTGCACTACATTCATACCTAATTTGCATTTGCACCTTGCCTTAAAAATGATTGTACCTCATTGTCTGCATTTTACTTCATTGTACTTAGGTTGTACTTTAGATTGTATATTGTATAGTGTTATTCCTCTTTTACTTACTTTTTTTACTGTATGAAGCACATTCTCAGGGGCTTATACAGAACCAAGCATTTCACTGTAATGTACATGTACCTTATACCTGACAAATAAAAACAAACTTGAACTTGAAACGGAACACAACAAGAAATAAGTGGTTAAATGCACGTTTATAGAGTGACGTTTCCACTAGCATGAGTGTGGATAGGGAGAGCTTGCCTGGCGGCGTAAAGATGTTCCCTAACGCACTTTCAGTTCCGCGTTCGGGTTCCGCGATCTGATTGGCCACTGACGTTTCTCTCAGCGTCAATCGTGTTACGCCTAGTTCTATCAGATTCAGATTTAGATTCAGATTACTTTATTCACCATATTGCAGTACAAATGGAACGTGATTTGACGTTTACAGTGCATGCTTTTTTTCACAATTAAGAACAATACAACAGTAAATAAATAATTATAAGTAAAGTAAAGACAGGACATAACAGTGAGACAACAATAGACTGTAAAAAGTGCAGTGGTGGGGGACATGGAAACAGTGCAGCACAGTTCAAGTCCAGAGGTCCAGCCCTAGCAGCTCGCCATAGAGGGGGGGAGCAGGGGGACACCTGACTCGTTTACCAGGCGAGCTGCTGAGGGGAAGAAGCTGAGTCTATGGCGGGACTTAAAGTCTTGGGCAGCCGTAGCCGCCTGCCGTGGGGGAGCATGGTGAAGAGGTTGTGACCCGGGTGGGCGGGGTCTGCCATGATCTTCCTCGCCCTCCTCAAGGCGCTGGAAGAATGTAGGGACTCGAGGGAGGGAAGGGGGCAGCCGATCACCCTCTCCACTGATCGTATCACCCTCTGCAGCTTGGCCTTGTCCCTGACCGTGGCTGCAGGGAACCAGGTGATGATGGAGAGGGTGAGGATGGACTGGATGATGGCAGTTTAGAACTGGACCATCATAGTCCTCGGCAGCCTGAACTTCCTCAGCTGACGTAGGAAGAACATCCTCTTCCGGGCCTTTTTATTGAGAGTGATGGTGTTCAACTCCCATTTTAGGTCCCGGGAGAGTGTCATGCCGAGGAAGCGGCAGGACTCCACAGAGGCCACCGGGGTGCCTCCCAGAATGATCGGGGTGGGGGGGCTGCTTTCCACCTGAAGTCCACTACCATGGTTTAGAGCAGGGCGATAGACCACCAGCCCTGACCAAACTCTAACCTTAACCAACTTCGAAAGAGTCGCCAAGCTTAACCAGTGATAGAACTAGGCGTTAGCTAGCTAGCAGGCTGTTAGAGGCAGAACTAGGCGTAACGTGATTGGCGCTGAGAGAAACGTCAGTGGCCAATCAGATCACGGAACCAGAAGGCGGAACTGAAAGTGCGTTAGGGAAAATCTTTACGCCGCCCCCGGTAGCCTTGTCCTCAGGACACAAGCCTGGCAGATCCTTTCAAGTTGTATTGTATTTCTTCTTTTAGGTTCAAACTTCCATTAATAATTTCTTGGAGCATAGGCAATGTCAGATTTGATCATTATTTCTGAAAGGAGGCATAGTTAGTTTTAATAATTTGTCGGTTTACCAATGTTTTCTCAACATTACTTGATTTCTTGCCAATTTGATCTCAGTTCAAACTGATGTAATTGCACTCTATCTTTTATTTTCAAAAACAACATACGGCTTCCTGTAGCGCAATAGTACTGCTGTATTCAACACCGTATGGGCCCAAAGCCAGACATATGAATCTCTCTCTACCTATTTTATTTTATTTTTTATGTCTCTCTATTGTATAGAATAACAGACAACTAGTTCAGTTTAGTTTATTTGTTTATGCAGATACAAAAGATGTGTGCAGTTGTGTCATTCGGTCAGGTAAAATAGAACAATAATAAGGTGACCATGCATAGATGAAGAAAGAATGGGCTTGTAGGTAATTCACCTTATTTTTTATTTATTTTTTATTTATCCTTTATTTATCCAGGAATGTCCCATTGAGATACAAGATCTCTTCTTCCAGGGAGTCCTGACCAACACGGCACACAACAAGTTTCAACATAAAACAGGGCACAAAAGACATACAATTCAAATATAAATACAGAAGGTAATTTGTGCAGTGGCAAGGAGCATAATCACATCAACAATAGCATCAGGTAAAACAGTTACATGTTTCATAAAGGGCTAATCGTAGCATACCTTTAAAATAATTCACAGTAGGAAGTGCCTCTAGACAAAGTTTTACTTGCAGCGTATTCCATAAAAAGGGAGCATAGTGGGAGAATGCAGCTTTACTGCATCAAAGGAACATTTAAAAGCATCCCATTTGCTGCTCGTCTGGTATTAAAAAAGCAAGTATAAAAGGACAGAAGTCTGGAGATATATAAGGGCAGCTTACCTAGAAATGACTTAAGGATAAAAATCAACATGTGTGATTGTCTTCTTTGGTACAGAGAGGACCATCCTAATGACTGATACAAAGTGCAGTGGTGGGTGCGAGAGCCTGCACCTGTTACAAAACGTATGGCAGTATGGTACGCAGAATCCAGCTTTTTAAGCAGGGAGGAAGGAGCATGCATATAGATCACATCGCCATAGTCTAATACAGACAGAAAGGAACTCTGCACAATTCTCTTTAGACGGAAGAAAAAGCCCAGTTTAGGTCTACGTTTTCTCAGTAGGTTCCCAATATGAACATCAAAGGCCATCTTTTCATCAACCCATATGCCCAGATATTTGTAGGATGCTACTTTGTCAAGGCATGTCCCTTCCAGTGTCAGAATTGGAGGGACAGCTGTATTAGCTCAAGAGCGAGAGAAGGTCATGTACTTGGTCTTTTTTGCATTATGGACCAGTCTTAGCCTTAGCAAGGAGTGTTGCAGTGTATTAAAAGCATCCTGTAGATTGTAGAAGCTCTATGGCCTGAGTTAAAAAACAAACAAAAAAAAACACTCACTTTAGACACTTTAACACTACATTATATTTATCTATTTATTAAAGAGATTTGCACTACATTCATACCTAATTTGCATTTGCACCTTGCCTTAAAAATGATTGTACCTCATTGTCTGCATTTTACTTCATTGTACTTAGGTTGTACTTTAGATTGTATATTGTATAGTGTTATTCCTCTTTTACTTACTTTTTTTACTGTATGAAGCACATTCTCAGGGGCTTATACAGAACCAAGCATTTCACTGTAATGTACATGTACCTTATACCTGACAAATAAAAACAAACTTGAACTTGAAACGGAACACAACAAGAAATAAGTGGTTAAATGCACGTTTATAGAGTGACGTTTCCACTAGCATGAGTGTGGATAGGGAGAGCTTGCCTGGCGGCGTAAAGATGTTCCCTAACGCACTTTCAGTTCCGCGTTCGGGTTCCGCGATCTGATTGGCCACTGACGTTTCTCTCAGCGTCAATCGTGTTACGCCTAGTTCTATCAGATTCAGATTTAGATTCAGATTACTTTATTCACCATATTGCAGTACAAATGGAACGTGATTTGACGTTTACAGTGCATGCTTTTTTTCACAATTAAGAACAATACAACAGTAAATAAATAATTATAAGTAAAGTAAAGACAGGACATAACAGTGAGACAACAATAGACTGTAAAAAGTGCAGTGGTGGGGGACATGGAAACAGTGCAGCACAGTTCAAGTCCAGAGGTCCAGCCCTAGCAGCTCGCCATAGAGGGGGGGAGCAGGGGGACACCTGACTCGTTTACCAGGCGAGCTGCTGAGGGGAAGAAGCTGAGTCTATGGCGGGACTTAAAGTCTTGGGCAGCCGTAGCCGCCTGCCGTGGGGGAGCATGGTGAAGAGGTTGTGACCCGGGTGGGCGGGGTCTGCCATGATCTTCCTCGCCCTCCTCAAGGCGCTGGAAGAATGTAGGGACTCGAGGGAGGGAAGGGGGCAGCCGATCACCCTCTCCACTGATCGTATCACCCTCTGCAGCTTGGCCTTGTCCCTGACCGTGGCTGCAGGGAACCAGGTGATGATGGAGAGGGTGAGGATGGACTGGATGATGGCAGTGTAGAACTGGACCATCATAGTCCTCGGCAGCCTGAACTTCCTCAGCTGACGTAGGAAGAACATCCTCTTCCGGGCCTTTTTATTGAGAGTGATGATGTTCAACTCCCATTTTAGGTCCCGGGAGAGTGTCATGCCGAGGAAGCGGCAGGACTCCACAGAGGCCACCGGGGTGCCTCCCAGAATGATCGGGGTGGGGGGGGCTGCTTTCCACCTGAAGTCCACTACCATGGTTTAGAGCAGGGCGATAGACCACCAGCCCTGACCAAACTCGAACCTTAACCAACTTCGAAAGAGTCGCCAAGCTTAACCAGTGATAGAACTAGGCGTTAGCTAGCTAGCAGGCTGTTAGAGGCAGAACTAGGCGTAACGTGATTGGCGCTGAGAGAAACGTCAGTGGCCAATCAGATCACGGAACCAGAAGGCGGAACTGAAAGTGCGTTAGGGAAAATCTTTACGCCGCCCCCGGTAGCCTTGTCCTCAGGACACAAGCCTGGCAGATCCTTTCAAGTTGTATTGTATTTCTTCTTTTAGGTTCAAACTTCCATTAATAATTTCTTGGAGCATAGGCAATGTCAGATTTGATCATTATTTCTGAAAGGAGGCATAGTTAGTTTTAATAATTTGTCGGTTTACCAATGTTTTCTCAACATTACTTGATTTCTTGCCAATTTGATCTCAGTTCAAACTGATGTAATTGCACTCTATCTTTTATTTTCAAAAACAACATACGGCTTCCTGTAGCGCAATAGTACTGCTGTATTCAACACCGTATGGGCCCAAAGCCAGACATATGAATCTCTCTCTACCTATTTTATTTTATTTTTTATGTCTCTCTATTGTATAGAATAACAGACAACTAGTTCAGTTTAGTTTATTTGTTTATGCAGATACAAAAGATGTGTGCAGTTGTGTCATTCGGTCAGGTAAAATAGAACAATAATAAGGTGACCATGCATAGATGAAGAAAGAATGGGCTTGTAGGTAATTCACCTTATTTTTTATTTATTTTTTATTTATCCTTTATTTATCCAGGAATGTCCCATTGAGATACAAGATCTCTTCTTCCAGGGAGTCCTGACCAACACGGCACACAACAAGTTTCAACATAAAACAGGGCATTAAACAAAAGACATACAATTCAAATATAAATACAGAAGGTAATTTGTGCAGTGGCAAGGAGCATAATCACATCAACAATAGCATCAGGTAAAACAGTTACATGTTTCATAAAGGGCTAATCGTAGCATACCTTTAAAATAATTCACAGTAGGAAGTGCCTCTAGACAAAGTTTTACTTGCAGCGTATTCCATAAAAAGGGAGCATAGTGGGAGAATGCAGCTTTACTGCATCAAAGGAACATTTAAAAGCATCCCATTTGCTGCTCGTCTGGTATTAAAAAAGCAAGTATAAAAGGACAGAAGTCTGGAGATATATAAGGGCAGCTTACCTAGAAATGACTTAAGGATAAAAATCAACATGTGTGATTGTCTTCTTTGGTACAGAGAGGACCATCCTAATGACTGATACAAAGTGCAGTGGTGGGTGCGAGAGCCTGCACCTGTTACAAAACGTATGGCAGTATGGTACGCAGAATCCAGCTTTTTAAGCAGGGAGGAAGGAGCATGCATATAGATCACATCGCCATAGTCTAATACAGACAGAAAGGAACTCTGCACAATTCTCTTTAGACGGAAGAAAAAGCCCAGTTTAGGTCTACGTTTTCTCAGTAGGTTCCCAATATGAACATCAAAGGCCATCTTTTCATCAACCCATATGCCCAGATATTTGTAGGATGCTACTTTGTCAAGGCATGTCCCTTCCAGTGTCAGAATTGGAGGGACAGCTGTATTAGCTCAAGAGCGAGAGAAGGTCATGTACTTGGTCTTTTTTGCATTAAGGACCAGTCTTAGCCTTAGCAAGGAGTGTTGCAGTGTATTAAAAGCATCCTGTAGATTGTAGAAGCTCTATGGCCTGAGTTAAAGAGAAACCACTGTGTAAACTACTGTATCATCGGCGTATAAATGAAACCGTGCTGGGTTTATCCCATTTCCTAGTTCATTTATAAAGATGGAGAATAAGACAGGGGCCAAA